>NW_027361697.1:33760000-34205000 GCF_039654945.1 Dendrobates tinctorius
GAACTGCAGGAGATTGTCTTGACCATGTCTACATGCCTAAATGCACTGAGTTGCCGCCATGTGATTGGCTGATTAGAAATTAAGTCTTAACACACAGTTGGACAGGAGTACCTAATAAAGTGGCCAGTGAGTGTACATACTGTATATATATATATACACACACACACACACACACACACACAGTGCCTTGCGAAAGCATTCGGCCCCCTGGAACTCTTCAACCTTTTCCCACATATCATGCTTAAAACATAAAGATACCAAACATAAATTTTTGGTGAAGAATCAACAACAAGTGGGACACAATTGTGAAGTTGAACGAAATTTATTGGTTATTTAAAATTTTTGTGGAAATTCAAAAACTTTAAAGTGGGGCGTGCAATATTATACAGCCCCTTTAACTTAATACTTTGTTGTGCCACCTTTTGCTGCGATTACAGCTGAAAGTTGCTTGGGGTATGTCTCTATCAGTTTTGTACATTGAGAGACTGAAATTCTTGCCCATTCTTCCTGGAAAAACTGCTCGAGCTCAGTGAGGTTTGATGGAGATAGTTTGTGAACAGCAGTTTTCAGCTCTTTCCACAGATTCTCGATTGGATACAGGTCTGGACTTTGACTTGGCCATTCTAACACCTGGATACGTTTATTTGTGAACCATTCCATTGTAGATTTTGCTTTATGTTTGGGATAATTGTCTTGTTGGAAGCCAAATCTCCGTCCCAGTCTCAGGTCTTTTGCTGACTCCAACAGGTTTTCTTCAAGAATGGTCCTGTATTTGGCTCCATCCATCTTCCCATCAATTTTAACCATCTTCCCTGTCCCTGCTGAAGAAAAGCAGCCCCAAACCATGATGCTGACACCACCATGTTTGACAGTGGGGATGATGTGTTCAGGATGATGAGCTTTGTTGCCTTTACGCCCAACATATCGTTTGGCATTGTTGCCAAAAAGTTCGATTTTGGTTTCATCTGACCAGAGCACCTTCTTCCACATGTATGGTGTGTCTCCCAGGTGGCATGTTGCAAACTTTAAATGACACTTTTTATGGATATCTTTGAGAACTGGCTTTCTTCTTGCCACTCTTCCATAAAGGCCATATTTGTGCAGGGTCGACTGATTGTTGTCCTATGGACAGACTGTCCCACCTCAGCTGTAGTTCATCTCTGCAGTTCATCCAGAGTGATCATGGGCCTCATGGCTGCATCTCTGATCAGTCTTCTCTTTGTTTGAGATGAAAGTTTAGAGGGACGGCCGGGTCTTGGAAGATTTGCAGTGGTATGATACTCCTTTCATTTCAATATGATCGCTTGCATAGAGCTCCTTGGGATGTTTAAAGTTTTGGAAATAATTTTGTATCCAAATCTGACATTAAACTTCTCCACAACAGTATCACGGACCTGCCTGTTGTGTTCCTTGGTCTTCATGATGCTCTCTGTGCTTCAAACAGAACCCTGAGACTATCACAGAGCAAGTGCATTTATATGGAGACTTGATTACAGACAGGTGGACTACATTTATCATCATTAGACATTTACGACAACATTGGATCATTGAGAGACCCACAATGAACTTCTGGAGTGAGTTTGATGCACTGGAAGTAAAGGGGCCGAATAATATTGCACGCCCCACTTTTCAGTTTTTGAATTTCCACAAAAATTTAAAATAACCAATAAATTTCGTTCAACTTCACAATTGTGTTCCACTTGTTGTTGATTTGTCACCAAAAATGTACATTCAGTATCTAAATGTTTGAAGCATGATATGTGGGAAAACGTTGAAAAGTATGATCTTACCCTTAGGGCTCATACTCGTCTGCATTAAAAATGGACTAGTGCAGTCTGATAAAAATTGCACTCTGACTAAATGTTACAATCGGACACGGGTACGGTCGACACAGCATATACGTACAACTGGATGGAAAAAGGGGAGGAAGGCACTAACTGTAGAGAGCGGTGGATGGGACACTTTCTGACACCAACCTGTGCCTGTTCCTAAGCTTCCCTAACAGCTTATGCGATGCGGGTACGTCCACCCCACCACTGTCACCTCTATAAACCCTGTCTAGTGCACGGACCGGCAAGGACGCTAGCCTCACCACTGCAGATAACAACACACAGGGGAAGCGACGAACAGGGTATAGACAAGAAAGGAAACTACTCATCTCTGGGTCTGCTGCTAAGCTCCACAGTAGCAGAAAAAAATGGCACCAGGATAGCAGAACTCAGACAGCAGCAACACCACCATCACAGGCCAACTCCACACACCTAGCTGGTCATCGTAGATCTAAAAAACTCTGTAATCCACGATCAGCTGATGGTCATGTGACTATATAAAGGGAGGTGTGAGTGGTTACAAAACAACAACAGGTGACCATTGAAAATTAAACTACCAACAAGAGACTGATATTAACTCTTGCTGGACCAAAAAGAAAAAAATAACATTTAACCTCTTTCCAATTTGTAGTATAATAGTACGCCCATGTCGTACTCCTGTTTGGTGCAGACTCTAGAGCTGAGCCCGCACCTTTCCGGGCACATGACAGCTGATCTATATGCGATCCACCCACAGCTGTTAACTAGTTAAATGCCATAGTCAATCTCTGACAACAGCATTTAACGCGCGCTTACATGAAGCGCATCGCTAATCCTGCCCATCGGTGACCCTGTCACATGATCGCGGGTCACCAAAGGGTCGACATGACAACCAGAGGTCTCCAGCAGACCTCTATGTTTGTCAGTGCCAGATTTCTAAGAGCGCCTCCCCTAGACATGTATGGCGTCTGTGAACTCAAAGACCTGGAGAATCATAATGGCATGTCAGTTTTATCATTTAGTGAACATGGAAAAAAAAAAAAAAGCTGTGGCATTGCACTTTTTTTTTTGCAAATTCACAGCATTTGGAATTTTTTTCCCGTTTCCAAGTACACTATATGCTAAAACCAATGGAGTCGTTCAAAAGTACAACTTGTCCCGCAAAAAACAAGCCCTCACATGGTCATATTGACGGAAAAATAAAAAAAGTTATGGCTCTGGGAAGAAGGGGAGCAAAAAAATGAAAATTCAAAAACTGAACTACCCCTGGTTAAGGGTTAAATTTCAGCAGACCCAGAGCTGTCACGAATCCCTCACTGATTTATGACACTAATGTTATTAAATGATTCAGTGCTCAATCGCTGCGTTTTTTTCTCAGCTCAGATCGAATTGAGAAAAAAATCGCAACATGCTGCCAGTGGCCGCGTAAATCGGACGAGACTCACCAATGCAAATCAATGGGTGCAGGAGAAAAAAAAAATTGCACGGCACACGCATGGACCTTGTGCACACGGCCACAAGGATGGCACATGGACAACGGATCACACAGGTACTGGTTTGTCCTGTACAGGAATTACCAGGACATGTGAAGGGGGCCTTATACTGATTTAATAGATATCTGTAAGATATCCACATCCTGGTTCTTGTTTAATTCATGTTAGAACTTAAGGTGCAATATCCTTTTCATGCATTGGGGCCAGTAGCGTAGCTACTGAGGGGGGCAGAGGGGGTGGTGGCCCTGGGCCCCGCGCTCTGAGGGGGCCCACCCGGAGCTACGCTACTGTAACTGTATCGGCGTGCGCAGCGTGCAGATACAGTTACATTCTGTGGCAGAGCAGTGAGAATCCATCTCCCTGCTTTGCCACCCGGCCCCTACGGGGCCCCTGAGCAGTCAGTGGGGGGCCCTGTGCCAGCAGTGGGCCCCCGCCAGTCATCTAGCTGATACAACCGACCGCAATGATCAGAGAAGGAGCGAGCGCTCCTTCTCCCATCATCCCCCTCTCAGCGTCTGATGCAGACGCTGACAGGGGGCGCGATGACATCACTGCCCGGCACCCGCTGTCAGGAGAAGAGCGGGAGCTCAAAGCAGCACAGGATCCGGGAGGAAGAGAGGTGAATATTTATTTATTTTTTTCATAGGGGTGCATTATTTTACAGCCTGCCTATGGGGGGTGCTGCCTTACCTAATAGTCTGCCTATGGGGGTTGCTGCCTTACCTATCAGTCTGCCTATGGGGGAGCTGCCTTATATTACAGTCTGCCTATGAGGGGAGTGCTGCCTTACATTACAGACTGCCTATAGGGGGTGCTGTCTTATATTTCAGTCTGCCTATGGGAGGGTACTGCCTTACATTAGTCTGCTTAAGGGGGGGCTGCATTATACTATAGAGTCTGCCTATGGGGGGCTGCATTATACTATATTGAGGACTATCTGGTGTATTATGCTATATTGAGGCTATCTAGGGGGCCATCATACAATGTTGGAGCCAACAAAAAGTTTGGGGGATATTAAGGGGTCAGTATATATACAGTGAGGGGGCATCATTGTGTATTGGGGAGCTGTATGGGGGGGGACTCTGGATATTATTAAATGTAAAGTGAGCACTTATTGTTATAGGGGAACTAGGGTAACTGTGACTGTCAAAGGGGCACACACAGGGCATTATTACTTTCTACGGGGCAAAATGTGGACGTTGTTTTCTAGGGCACTTTCACCCAGCATCACTATATTGTAGAGGGTTGCTTTAGAATTTAAAGGGCACAGAGAACCACCCAGCAGGTGCAGTAATAGGGAGACATACGGCAGCAGCGGCTCAGTATTTGGGTATCAGTAGGATGAGGGGTTTGCGCAGGTTGAGGATACATGGTGATGGGGCTGGAATATGAGAAGTGAAACGTGTCTTTGTTGTATTCTCTGTAGCCAAGTCCTGGCTGGAGAACTGTTATTGTCGGTCTGGGTCAGTTGGAAAAGACGTAAAAAGTGAACGATTCGATCAGAAAGAATGTCAGCGGTAAGAAACTATCTGTAACTCTGCTGTAATCACTTATATGTTCAGTAGGACTGGTATCTACCACTGACCATATAGCGGTAATATCAATATTGGTCTTTATATAGAGATTATTTTCAGTAACTTCGCAGTCATCTGCTGAGGTTCTTCTACATCCACTATTAGGGGTGCGTCACTGAGTTGTAATCAAGGTTACCAGGTTAGGGGCCCCCTGAATAAAAACCCTAGCTACGCCTCTGATTGGGGCGGGACTGTGGGTAGGGCTTTCGGCTCTGCTGCGGCCCCTCTGTGTATGAGCCTCCCTTTTCAAGTTCGCACTAGCACCACCCATGCCATGGGAATTTTGCACATATTCATCTCCTGTTGGTCTTTAGCAAAATGGTGGCAAAATTCGCAGAGTGACATTAGATGGTCTCAAGGTTAACTAAGTAGATGGTGACGCATGCAGAGATTTAGAACTCAACTCAATGAGGAGCTGAGATCTCAATCAGGGAATGCGGCGCCATTGGAGACATTTTGCTGAAGACCATCGCATGTCAATCTGCGCATGCACCGCCACAATTTTGCTGAAGACCCCCCAAAGGGATGAAATTTGCTAGCGCCAACTTTACAATAGAGGCTCACTACAAATAAAGAGGGGCCGCAGCAGAGCCGAAAACTACACCCCCTGTCCCGCCCCAACCCAATGCATGAAAAGAATATTGCACCAAAACTTCTAACGTGAATTAAACAAGAATCAGGATGTGGATTTCTTCGCTACAGATATCTATTAAATCACTATAACAGCACCATTATGGCCATACTTTTATTTTAACATACTCTATCGTTATAACAGGTTCCCTTTAAAGGAGTTTTCCTAAACCGGGAAACTTCTTTAACTATTATACGTAGATGCTTCTGTTCTTTCCACATTCATTCAGTAAAGTAAGCTGATCTCTTTGAAGACTCTTCTACGATTGAAAGTACAAGTACTGTATTGCTAATTATATCATTAAGTTTTGCAAGAATTATACCAGTACATGACTGTGGCAGAGTACTACAGATCCGCACCCATTTATTCTAATAGAGGCATTTGTGAGGGACCCAGCTAAGGCCAGTATATAGCCGACATTACTGTGCTGTTCAGCTCCACAACTGCTAGCATCTGGCTGTCACCGGCATACTCAACAGCTGATTAGTGGGGGTGCAGGGTGTCAGACCACCACCGATCTGATAAGGATGACCTATGTTTACAATACGTTAAAAGAAAAACAGTGGAAGCAACCCTTTACTATTGTCTAAGTCCCATAATGTGGCCTGAGGAAGACACTGGTTCACTCCTCAAACACGTAAACCTGTTTTTTTATTTGTCCGCGTACCAATGAATGTTAAGCCCCCGTTACACACTGCGATATCGCTAGCAATATCGCTGTAAAGTCACCGATTTTGTGACGTTGCTGCGATATTGCTAGCGATATCGCTGCATGTGATACTTACCTCTGACCCGCTCCCCCGCTGGTTATCGCTGATCGCGCGAGAAGCTGCTGGATCATTTCTCGTCGTCAGCTTCCTGCGGCGCTTCCTGCTGTGATGACGAGCGACGCGTGGAGCCGGGCGGGAGGACGCAGGATCGCCTCGTCTGACAGGTAAGTAGCGACCCCCGTCTCCAGCGATGTCACTGGTGAGATCTGCCTGAGTGGCAGCTCACTAGCGACCACCTAGCGATGCACCAGCGATCCTGACCGCATCATATCGCTAGTCGGGATCGCTGGTGCATCGCTAGGTGTAACGGTACCCTAATGAAAAGAAATTCACAAGATTTTTCCTATTCTTTAGCAGGACTGTGTTTTTTCCACTCTCTTTACTTTTAAATATTAAGTAAACATTATGACATTTTAATTTAAGTGTATTAAGAATAAAGTCCTGCAATGAAGAGTAGAAATAGTTCTTCTTTAATGGTTTTTATACTCATGTTACTGTAAGAAATAAAGTACATCACAGATCACTATGACCACATTCACACCTATTGTGCAGTCTGCGGCACTAATTCTGTGTTATCATACCAGAAGCTATTGCTAATCAGTGGTTTGTGTCTTTTTTTGCCATTTTCCTTTATGTTCAGTGAAAGGGATAACTAATATTACATCAGTTCTCCTAGTCACTATTGTTATAGTATCAGTGTCCACCGGTTCTGGTGTTGGAGATGTCGCCAAGGCGATCGAAACTTTGGTGATTGTGACATATAGAATTCTCAGCATAAAACGCTTCCACATCACCATCCTGGTGCCATTTCACAGTGAGACATTTTTTGGATCATAAAGTTTTGGCTCCCTTGTTTCACAAGGTTTTATAAAGAAGAGAGACACATAGCAAAATGCCACGTAGGAGGAGAGAAAGAAGGACCAATAGGTTTCGGAATTCCGGTAAATTTAACCATTGATTTTTCATTTGACAGATTCTTCTCCTGCACTTGTTAGAACAACTTCCTCACAGTCTGAGCTGATATATCCATCAGCCTTCTTCCATAAAAAAGTATTCAGTTGAGGACGGTCGATACTCCCCTTGTGCCTCCAAATGATCTCACTTTGTTTGTAGACACACAAGTTAAAACCCCCTTCTGTACTCTCAAAAACGATATTACCTTGAGCCTTGGTCGTAAGCTACCTCTCACTGTAGATCCTCAACAAGTGGCAGATTTTCCTGGTAAGGGAAGGATGTTGGTGACCGTAAGCTTGGTCATACCTAACGTGTGTTGTCCCCTACTATTTTTTTTCCCATTATGTCCCCTTTTGTATTGCCTCATGTCTTACCCTCCATTCCCATTTCATCCATGTGTGATATACTACTGACAACATTAGTCAAAACTCTCTTCTGTCTTGTACTGAGGCGTCACCACTACTATTCAGCTGATAGTGATGACCACTCTCCACTGGCAGAAAAAGTACATGTAGACATGTAGAGGTTTACATATACAATATACACTTCATAAAACATTTCCATCCAATTCCTGCCTATACATTGCAGTCTCTAGGTGAGGAGCAGTAAGACTTACTAGCTCATGGTTCCATTTACTTGATGTCATAGTCTCATAGATATCTGTTAAGGTTGACTATGTCTACACCATTTCTTTTTCAGGACCCATTACTAACAGTACACCTTCTAGGAGAAGGAATCAAGGAGAAGACTCAAGAACACCAACAATTCAGCAAACACTTGAGGACCTTGGACTCCTTTTAGTGACAGCCTACAATTACAATAATGACTATGAAGGCAACAACTTGTCATTAGAGAGGATGAGGCATCTTACTTTGATGACAAACATTGACCATTACATTGAAATTAATACCAACAACCAGTCAGGCGGGAGTGAACCGGAAGACAATGTCACCCCAGGAGAAGTAGCCTCAAATACCACCACACAAAATGACATTGAAAATTGCTCAGTCTGCTTGGAAGTCCTACAGAGAGACATGAAGGCTTTATCCTGCCGGCACTCATTTCACAGGGGATGTTTAAATACATGGCTTCTGTATAGTCACACCTGCCCTATCTGCCGGGCACCTATCACCAGACAGCATTAGGTACGTGTACTTACGGTATATATATTGTAGGTGCATTGTAACTATGATACAAAATATGAGTATTGTAGACATTGTAAATTCTACACATAATTTGATCTTAATGAATCTGGTAGTTTACAGGTTAGTGTAGTGCAGTGCCCCATCTCTCATCTATTACACTGAAAATGGACGTATAGTACTCCATAGATTCAAAATAAAGGAAAAAACAAAAGAAAAACATGTTTAACTAAAAACAAAACATATAACCAGGAAAATCGGTGTCTGACAATTGTACATTTTCAGTGGGATATATACAAACATCAGTGTCACTGTGGTGTAATATAAAAAATATTTTCAGTGGCACAAAGAATGGGGCAAGTAGAAATACAACTTGTTGAATCACTTCTTTCTCCAACTTTTCCAGCAAGAAGAGAATATTGTGGCCAAAAGTCATATTAGAAAGTGCAGATTTCTGTTTTGCTTTATCTAATATGTCTAGGCATCTGTATTCTAAAGAGTAAGAAGGAATTCACATTAGTTTTTTTATCTCTAATGGGAAGAATTTGCAGAAAAAAAATGCACACTGACAGATTTATGTGTTTATTTTCAGATGTGGTAGTGAAGATGCTCTCTGCGACACCGCCAAATTAACCATGCTGCTCCTGCCACATGAACAAAGAACTTCCAACACTGCTGCTCCCACCATGCCTCCAAACAATTTGTGATGATGTTGCTCCTGAAAAACCACCAAAAAACTTCTGAAAACACTGCTCGCAACATGTTTCCTGATGGTGTTGGCTCCTGCCACGCCACCAATGATTTCCTGATGCTGCGGCTTCTGCCACACCATCAATCACCTAATGATACTTCTCCTGCCACACTACCTGATATTTGTTTTTTTCCCACAGTTCGCAGCTTTTATTGTATCAAAATAAAAAAAAGTCCAAAAAGTGGGAAAAGTTTCCAATAAAATACAACTTGAATTCTTAATTCCATTAAAACTCAAGATATATTCTTTTTTGTGTCCCATGCTAATTAATCTATTACTGTAAATAAAAAATATATAATTTCATAGAATGTATATTTAACATTCACAGAGCTCAGTTTTTTATTTATCTGAGGAGGCTTAGGGCCCCGTCACACATAGCGATCTCGCTAGCGAGATCGCTGCTGAGTCACAAGTTGTGACACAACAGCGATCTCACCAGCGAGACCGCTGTGTGTGACAGCGATCAGCGACTGGCCCCCCTGCCGGTATCGCTGATCGCTGTAGGAAAGCCCTGGACTTTTCTTTGGTCGCTGGTCTGCCGCTGGCCAGCACGCATCGCTGCGTGTGACAGGCGGGAGACCAGCGATCAGCTGGTAACTAACGTACACATCGGGTATCCAAGGCAAGGGACGTGCGTCCCTTGGATACCCGATGTGTACGTTAGTTACCAGCTCCCTGCATCAGCGCGCAGGCAACTAACGAACACAGTGATGCAGCGCGCTCGGCGTCGCTGTGCTGATCGTTGGTGAAGCTGTCTGTCTGACAGCTCACCAGCGATCATGTAGCGACTCACCAGCGATTCTGACACGTTGATATCGGGATGTTGTCGGGATCGCTGGTGAGTCGTTATGTGTGACGGGGCCTTTAAGTGTTACCCGAGCTCCGGCTGTCACATCCTGGGGTGGTGCCCACACTGCCCCCAGCTGTTTATCCCTCTAAGCGCAGCAATCAATAACAATTGCAACATCTAGAAGGCTACAAGAGGAAGGGGCTCCATCTCCCATGCGATCAGCACCCCCGCAGCATAATCTCAGGGGTTTTATGGTAGTCATGGCAACTGGAGGTCAAATAATGGCAATTGGAGGTCAAATAATGGCCCCCGAGTCTGCCAGCTACAGTGGCCTGTTAGACCATGCCAGTAGCATGGTCTAAAAGACGTTTTGTCAGTGCATCACTGACAGGTAAAATGCATTGCATTGCTGGAGCATTGCAATCCATTATATCACTGATCAGAGTAACAGAAGTTAAAGTCCTATAGAGGGATTAAGTAAAAAGGTTTACAAGAAAAAAAAAAAATTGTAAAACTATATTGACAAATCACATGAAAACAAAAAAAATGAAAAAAGTATACCAATAAATATGTACAATATATTTATGTAATAAAAAGAACACATATTTGGTATCGCTGTGTCCGGAACAACCCCACCTACCTATAAAACTGTCACAGTAGTTAACCCCTTCAGTGAACGCCATGCAAAATAAGTAAAAAATGTGGCAAAAAATGCTTTTTCATAATACCGCCAAACAAGAACTGAAATAAAGCGTGATGAATATGTTGCATGTAAATAAAAATTGTATCGCTGAAAATGTTGTTTTTGTCCGGGAAAAAACAATGCAGCTCGGTCAGTGGAGAGTTAAAAAAGCTATAGCTCTCAGAATACAGTGATGCAAAAACAACTTTAAAAAAAATAAAAAAAATAAGTTTTTATTGCATAATAGCAGCAAAACAATTATATAAAAATGTATATAAATGCGGTGTCGCTATAATCGTACTGACCCAAAGAATAAGGCTG
The DNA here is from genome assembly GCF_039654945.1 of Dendrobates tinctorius. Lineage (NCBI taxonomy): Eukaryota > Metazoa > Chordata > Amphibia > Anura > Dendrobatidae > Dendrobates > Dendrobates tinctorius. The sequence continues at coordinate 33,770,917 of NW_027361697.1, forward strand.
TATTATCAAGTTTTACCACATGCGCAATGGCATAAAAACAAACTCAAAAAAAAATTTCTGAATAGCTGGTTTTTGTTCATTGTGCCTCCATAGAATCCCAATAGAAAGCAATGAAAAAATGTTGTGTGTCCGAAAATCATACCAATAAAAACGTCAACTCATCCAGCAAAAAACAAGCCCTCACATCACTGTCAGCCGAAATCTGGTATCGCTGTAATCACAAAGACCCAAAGAATAAAGCCTTCTGATCACTGATATCGCAAGCTGTACCAAGGAAAAACAAAAAGAAAACCAATTGTTGACTTGCTGTTGATTTGTTCATTCTGCCTCCCAAAGATCACAGTAAGGCTCGGCTCACTTTTATCTTGTGCTCTGTGCTAATCGTTAACATCGAGGTTTCCATGTAAATCTCTGAAATACGTGAATCAGGCAGAACCCCTGATGGAAGATTCCCAATAATGAGGACACTGTCTGGCCTATCATATGGTGGTGTCTGTCTTTTTAAATGATAAAAAAGATCAAATCCTGGCACACTCCAAAACATGGATTTTTGTGAGTACTCACCATAAAATCCTTTTCTCCGAGACGCTCATTGGGGGACACAGGTACTGTGGTGTATGCTACTGCCGTCTGGAGGCTGACACTAAATGGATGAAAAAAAAGTTAGCTCCTCCTCCGCTGCATACACCCTCGCCCCGATTGCGGGCGGAAACCAGTTTAGTGCAACAGCAGTAGGAGAACACAAAACAAATTAGCCTTAACGCAGAATACCATATGTCTGAAAAAAGGACCACCCTACCCTTTTTTTTTTTTTTAAAAAAAAGGAATTATACTAATTAAATAAACAAGAGCCAACTGGCTATCAGGGTGGGTGCTGTGTCCCCCAATGAGCGTCTTGGAGAAAAGGATTTTACGGTGAGTACTCACAAAAATCCATGTTTCTCCTTCATCTCACTGGGGGACACAGGTACTGTGGGACGTCCTGGACCAGGTTGCCGCTTTACACACCTGCTCTGCCGAAGCCTGGTGCCGAAGCGCCCACTGCCCGAGTAGAGTGCGCCCCTATCCCTGTTGGAATCGGTGTGCCTCTAATACGGTAAGCCTCTTGAATAGTTAGATGAATCCATCTGGCTATGGTCAACCTTGAGGCTGCGAGCCCATTTCTGCGCCCTTCGGGGATCACAATCAGCGAGTCTGTCTGGCGAAACGGTGCTGTCCTCGACACGTACCTCCTGAGCGCTCTCACTAGGTCCAACGTGTGAAGCGCCATTTCAACCCTATGTACTGGCGTTGGACAAAATGAAGGCAGAACAATGTCCTCATTAATGTGGAAAGAGGACACGACCTTCGGCAGAAAGGGAGGAGCTGGTCTAAGGACTACCTTATCCTTGTAAAAAGTCAGAAACGGTGCTTTACAAGATAGGGCTGCCAACTCCGAAACCCGCCTAATGGAAGTTATGGCTACCAAGAACACGACCTTCCTGGAAAGATATGATAACGAAACTTCTTGCAACGGCTCATAAGGAGCTTCCTGCAGGACACCCAGGACCAGGTTAAGATCCCAGGAATCTATGGGCGCTCTATAGGGGGGGCACCAAATGGGAGACCCCTTGGATGAACGTCTTGACCTGCATATTAGTAGCGATCCTTCGCTGGAAGAGGACAGACAAGGCCGATATCTGTCTCCTAAGGGAGCTCGGGGCCAATCCTGCGTCTAGGCCTGCCTGAAGAAAAGCCAGGATGTTGGGAACCGAGAAGGACAGTGGAGCAACCCCGTGCTCCCGACACCAACAAAAGAAAACCTCCCAAGTGTGATGGTAAATTCTTGCCGAGGAAGGCTTCCGGGCGCTAACCACTGTAGCAACCACTTCACGCACAAACCCCGCCTGGGTCAGAATCCAAGATTCAACGGCCATGCCATCAAACACAGGGCCCCTGAGTTCGGGTGGCAGATCGGCCCCTGAGACAGTAAGTCTGGCCGTTACGGCAGACGCCAAGGCACGTCTGCGAGGAGCTGCACCAGATCCGCATACCATGCCCGACGGGGCCAGTCTGGGGCCAGCAGAATTGCCGGAACCCCCTCTGCCTTGATTTTTCTGATGACCCTCGGAAGCAGTGGCAGCGGGGGAAACAGGTATGGGAGCCGAAACTGGCTCCACGGTAGGACCAACGCATCCACTGCGATTGCTCGCGGGTCTTGGGACCGAGCGACAAACACGGCCACTTTTGCGTTTTCCCTGGAGGCCATCAGATCCACGTCCGGAGTCCCCCACCGTTGGCACTGCTGGAAGACCTCGGGGTGCCGCCTTAGGAAATCTGCTGTCCAATTTTCCACGCCTGGTATGTGGACTGCTGAGATTACCGAGTGGTTCCCCTCCGCCCAGCATAGTACATGCTCTATCTCGCGCATGGTTGCCCTGCTGCGCGTGCCTCCCTGGTGATTCACGTATGCCACCGCCGTGGCGTTGTCCGATTGAATCCGGACCGGACGGCCTGCTAGAAAGTGCTGGAAATGCTGCAGTGCCAGCTGCACCACTCGAATCTCCAACAAGTTGATCGGGAGGCGCGTCTCCTGATGCAACCATTGCCCCTGAGCCGTGTGATGGCGAAAAACTGCTCCCCAACCGAGAAGACTCGCATCGGTTGTGATCACCAACCACTGATTTGAGGGAAAGGGCTCTTTCTCTGAAGAAGAGAGGAGTCGCACGTCCACCACCGATGTGACCGTCTGACTCGAGGGGACAACCTGCACTGATGATCGAGCGTGAATGGACTCTTGTCCCAAGATGTAAAGAGAGCGTGCTGCAGGGGACGAAGATGAAATTGGGCAAAGGGAATCGCTTCCATTGCCGCCACCATCCTCCCTAAGACCCTCATCCCGAATCGAATGGTGTGAGGGCCTGGTTGTTGAAGATTCCGAACTCCCTGACGGAGCGCTCGAGCCTTGTCCCAAGGGAGAATTACCAACCCTCGGGAGGTGTCGAAAATCATCCCTAGGAATGAGATCCTCTGAGCTGGGACAAGGGATGACTTCTTCCCATTGACCAACCATCCTAGGCGTGACAGGGTATCCAGCGTGATGCTGACATTCTCCTCGCATGCCCGAAAAGATGGACCCTTCACTAAGAGGTCGTCTAAGTACGGTAAAACCACTATGCCCCGAGAATGTAGAATGGCCATGACGACCGCCATTACCTTCGTGAACACTCTGGGTGCGGTGGCCAACCCGAAAGGCAGAGCCACAAATTGGAAATGCAGACCATCGATTGCAAAACGTAGGAATCTTTGAAGCGGGGGAAAAATAGGGACGTGCAGGTAAGCATCCTGGACATCGATCGCGGCCAAGTATTCTCCCTGCTCCATGGACGATACGACTGAACGGAGAGATTCCATTCGAAAGTGCCTGATTCTGATGAACCTGTTCAGGAGCTTTAAGTCCAGAACCGGCCTTACTATCCCATCCTTCTTGGGGACCGCGAACAGGTTGGAATAAAAACCTTGATTTTTTCCGCACTCTGGTACAGGGACAACGACCCCGTTGCGCTGCAGCACCTTGATGGCCCCTAGCAACGCCTCTGCCCGGGATTCTGCTTTGGGCAGCCGGGAAAGAAAAAATCGTCTTGGAGGATCTCTGCAAATTCTATTTTCTACCCTGACGACACTAGTTCCGCCACCCATGCGTCGCGTGCCACTGTGACCCAAACGTGGCAGAACCTGAGTAGACATCCGCCCACTCTGCCGTCTTCGGGTACCGAATGACCCGAGTCATTTCGCTGAGGGCCTCTGGGATCTGGCTACCCTTGACCTGGGCGGGCGGCCTCACATCCTACCCAGCGGGTTGGCCCTATACGTGACCTGACGCTCCCTGTCTTGGTTGTAGCGAGCTGGGGCAGAAGAATTGGGCGCTGCCATGCACCCGGGGCTGCGAAATGCTCGAAAGCCCGCCTGAGGCTGACAAAAAGGCAGTTTAATCTTCTGTTGTGGGAGAAAGCTGCCTTTTCCCCCCGTAGCATCTGAGATGAGCTTGTCTAATTTTTCCCCAAATAGGCGGCTACCCTGATAAGGCAGGGAAGTCAAGGATTTCTTAGAAATCGAATCAGTCCGCCATAGCCTTAACCACAAGGCTCTCCTAATGGCGATTGCATTCGCCGCCGCTAGTGCTGCGCAATTCGCCGCATCCAAGGACACATTGATTAAATAGTCACCTGCCATCGCGATCTGACCTGCTATCTCAGACACTTCCGTCCGCAGGTCTCTATCCTGTAGGACCTTATCTAAAGAATCTGACCATGACATCATGGCCTTGGCTACCCATGTTGCCACAAATGAAGGAGAGAGTGCTGATCCTGATGCCTCATACACCGAGCGGGCTAAACTTTCTATGAGCCGGGCCGTGGGGTCTTTAATAGAAGAACCACTAGACACCAACAAAGATCTCGAGGCCAGGCGTGACACTCAGGGATCCACAACCGGAGATTCCGCCCATTTCTTACAGAGCTCTGGTGCAAACGGATATCTTCTAGCGTTTTTTGGCCCGAAAAACGCTTGTCTGGACGTTCCCTGTGTCGCTGCACTATGTCCTCGAACTCTGGATGAGTGCTAAATACTCTATGCGGTCTCCTGGCCTTCTTAAAGGATACCTTATGACCTGCGGTTAGAGAGACGTCCTCCTCAATACCCAAAGTCTGATTGACTGCTTCAATGAGACTGTCTACCGTCTCCCGACACCCCGGGGTATCCAGATCCAAGGATTCCTCCCAGTCATAACCTGAACTCTGCTCGCTCCCGGAAAATGGTGATGGTGAGCAAGACGCCGCACTCACTGATGCCGAAGCACCGGAGGGGCATAGAGACGCAGTGTGGGTTCTCTTCCTATGCGTCTGCCTAGAGAGTGTGCGGCCCCTGCAGGCTGGAGGCTCGTGAGGTGAATGAACCCTCCCCAACAGGCGAGCCGTCGTCTCTACCCCTATCCGGGGCCTGAAGGGTCTCAATCGCCTTCGTAAGCGAAACCATGGACCGAGAAAGTGATAACGCCCATTCCGGGGGATCCAGACCCCTGGGCTCTGTCGCAGGGGAGGGCTCCTGGGCGCGTTCTGAATCACAGGCTTCGCATAATTTAATAGTCTGCGCTCGTGGGAACATCACCCCACAGGAAACGCATGCGGCATAAAGGAACGTGTGCGTTTTTCCTTTCCCAGATATACTGCTGCTTAGGCCAACTCCTATGAGAGTTCGAGGGGAAAGAAGGAGGAGGGTAACCCTTAAATGCACGTAGCGTAGCTCCACAACGGGGTCGCACTTACCCTGCTCCTGTGTGTCCTCCCGCGCTCCTGGTCTGCCTCCGATGCGCTCCTTTACCTCTGGATAGGCTGCAAGTGCCTCTTCTGATCGCGGCCTACCCTGCTCTGAAGCCGGGGCCTCAATTTTATCCGGCGCCCGCCCTAGCCACGGGGGGGCAGCGCCGGATATGATGTCGCGGCGGGAGGCGGGACTTCCACCCGTGGCCTAGGCCGAAGCCGCGGGCTAAATTAGACCCGTCCGCCCGCTCGAGCGTGGGCGCCCCCACTAGCCCAGCGATCCGGATCCCCCACACTGCTCCCCTCCCTCCACTGGCGGCGCCGGCCCTCGGGTGAGCCTCCCGGACCCAGCCGCGCACAGGCACCCGGAGGGAGGAGGGGAGACGAGGAGGTGAGGAGAAGAGGAGGAAGAGAGAGACGGGGGGAGGGTGGGGAATGGCAACTGCAGATCGTAGCCTGGCCCACTATGCCCGAGGAGCTGCATGGCCGCTGCAATCGCAGCTGCCCTGATTATTATTGGACTCTATAGGGGGGTCCACCTTACAAAAAAACGCTGTCCAGATCCCTCCCCAGCTCCATACCTACATCATGGCCTTCACTCGGTAGCGGCACCTGAGGTGTTTGATTTTAGGACGGTGCAGGCACCCTAGCTCCGTCTGCCCTGCAGGGGCGAGGAGAGGGACCGTCCGCCGCTATGCAGCACCGCCGTCTTGCGTTGGTGGAGCAGTGGGGGCCACACAGACTAGTCTTGTGCCTCTGTGCAAGCCCATGGTTTCAACACCTAGGGGTGGACAGAGCCAAGTCTGGCATAATGTCCCACGGTGCGGAAAGGATACGAGGAGGGACACTCGCACATGCTTGCCCGTTGATGGTTTGGGGAAATCGGATCCTTTCAATAGGATGCGTTGCCCCTGTCTCATTTTCATAAAATAAAAAAGAAAAATAGATGTCCGGGGAAAAGTCCCAGAGATGTCCCTCGGTGCGGGAAAGGATACGCGGAGGTGATACTCAACACGTGCTCGCCCGTTGATGGTTTGGGGGGATCGGACCCTTTCAATAGGATCCGTCGCCCCTGTCTCCTCTTCATAGCAAGAAAACAAAAAAAAAAAAATAGTCTGGAGAGATCCAGGCTGCGTGTGCCTCCATAGGACACTAAGCAAAAAACTGGTTTCCGCCCGCAATCGGGGCGAGGGTGTACGCGGCGGAGGAGGAGCTAACTTTTTTTTGTATACTTAGTGTCAGCCTCCAGACTGCAGTAGCATACACCACAGTACCTGTGTCCCCCAATGAGACGAAGGAGAAAAAAGTGGAGAGAGAACTTGTTGTTTTCAAAATTTTAATTAGTTTATCTTGTACAAAAAAAGTAGTTTCCAAACAACGTTTCGGCTCAGGCACGAGCATTCATCAGGAAGACAATCGTTTGTTGATCCTGAATTTTCGGATTATCCTATAGATACTGTCAGAAATGATCTTTCTACCAATTTCCTAGGATTTTAAATGTGCATAAAAAAATGGTCACCCACACTTTTGTGTATGTCTGAATAGAAGGACACCGTTGAACGGAAGCCAGAGTCCAGAGTAACTCTGTTGCCGAATTATAGTGAATGGATCCACTGAGGGTTTCATCTGAATCATGTCATTTGGAGATTTAGATGGAAACCCCGATGTAAGTGCTCAGTGAAGAGCACAGGATAAATGTGATCTAAACTTTTATGTAAAATATTACCAATAAAAGCTCTGTTATCTGTTAACGAAAATATATGTTGCTTCCACATTACTGGTAGCACAAAGGGTCTGGAAAAGAAGCACTATGGCCTCCAGAAAGAAATCCAGAAAAATCTGCACTCCCAAATCCAAATGCCCCCTTCCATTCTGAGCCCCATAGTGTTATGCGAGGCTTAGGTCGAAGGAGGCTGACAAAACCCGGGCCCCTGCGGAGTCCCTCAAACTAGGGAAAACCCTGTCTGACCCTCAACCCAGGGTTTTTGCTAAAGGTGCAAATGCCTGAGCCTCCAGCCTCTCCTTATCTCCTGCTCAGCCCTAAGCTGAACCCTCCACCCTCCACCCAGTGAGTTGTCAAACCACCAAAACCCACACAGTAATGACAGACAGGGAGAACTCAAACCACACCGCGCCGCAACCACACAGGACAATACTATAATGTGAACAGGGCAAAACAAAGCACAAATATAGGAAGACGAAAAGGTAACAACGGATCATACGACACCAGCTATGAATTTCTCTCTCCAACACCTCCACTCCAGACCGGAACCACTTGGCACAAAACACAAGCTATAATCGGCGACGCCCACAGGCCAGCACGACTATTTAAAGACCGTGGGCGTGACCAAACATCCCACCTGATTTCCAGCTAGATTAACCCCAGATAACCTGAGTAAAATCAAGCCGGCGCCACTGAGGCTATAGTGGACGGAGATGGAACTACCGCTGCCTGCCGGACGCTGTGGTGTGAACAGCATCCGACATGACAGTACCCCGTCTTCTACGAGGGACCCCAGGGCCCTCAAGACTCATAGGACCCGGCTTGTCTGGATGACGGCGGTGAAAGGAACTGACCAGCCGCTCCGCATGTATGTCTGAGGCTGGAACCCAAGACCTCTCCTCCGGACCATACCCCCGCCAATGCACCAAATACTGAAGAGTACGGCGCAGTACTCGAGAGTCCACCACTTTGGAGACTTCAAACTCTAAATTGCCCTCCACCATGACTGGAGGTGGCATCGGCGTCGTGTCCACAGAGCCTACCACCTTTTTCAATAAAGACCTGTGAAACACGTTGTGTATCTTGTATACCGCAGGAAGCTCCAACCGAAAAGCAACCGGGTTTATGATGGCAGCAACCTTAAAAGGGCCAATAAACCTTGGACCCAATTTCAATGATGGAATTTTGAGTTTTATGTTTTTAGTAGCTAACCACACCCAATCACCCACACACAGGTCCGGACCTGGCACGCGTCTAGAGTCAGCCACACGTTTGTATCTTGCACTCATGCTCAGCAATCGCTGTTTCACACTCCTCCAGACCGATGATAGTTGAACTCCTAACCGGTCCTCCTCTGGGACGCCCCCAGAGCCCCCCTGATGCAAGGTACAAAATTGAGGATGGTGCCCATAAACACAAAAGAACGGAGACTCTCCCGATGATTCTTGGCGGTGATTATTTAATGCGAACTCTGCCAAGGGAAGGAACGTCGACCACTCCTCTTGGTTGTCAGACACAAAACATCGCAAATACTGCTCCAGATTTTGGTTCATACGCTCAGTTTGACCATTTGACTGCGGATGAAACGCCGACGAATGAGACAACTTGATCCCCAATCGTGAGCAAAAAGCTTTCCAAAACTTCGCCACAAACTGGGTACCCCTATCAGACACTATGTCCGACGGAACTCCGTGCAGTCTGACCACCTCCTGCACAAAGACCTGAGCCAACGTCTTCGCGTTGGGCAAGGAAGGCAACGACACAAAATGCGCCATCTTCGAAAATCGATCAACCACCACCAGGATGACCGTGTTCCCCGCCGAGGCAGGCAAGTCTGTGATAAAGTCCATGGAGATTTCTGTCCATGGCCTACTAGGTATCCCCAGAGGCTGTAGAGTGCCAGCAGGACGGGTTCTGGGCGACTTGGCCCTGGCGCACGTGATGCAAGCTGTCACGTAGGAAACCACATCCTGCCGGATTTTTGGCCACCAGAAGCGGCGCGATACCAGTTCCAAGGTGCCCCTAACCCCTGGATGACCGGCCAGGACCGAGTCGTGGTGTTCCCCCAACACTTTAAGACGAAGATGAAGGGGTACGAACGACTTATTAGCGGGAAGTCCTGGTGGTACCTCCTCCTGGGCCTCGGCAATCTCCGCCTCTACCTCAGTCGTGAGAGCCGAAACCACTACACCTTCCTGGAGGATGGGTACCGGCTCTTCCCGAGGTTCTCCCCCCGGAAAACACCTGGACAAGGCATCCGCCTTGGTGTTTTTCGCCCCAGGACGGTAAGTCACCAGAAAGTTAAAACGTGTAAAAAACAATGCCCAGCGAGCCTGCCTGGGAGACAGACACTTGGCAGACTCCAGATAGAGCAGGTTTTTATGGTCGGTGATGACTGTGACCTGGTGGGCCGCCCCCTCCAAGAAGTGTCGCCATTCCTCAAAAGCCAATTTGATGGCCAACAACTCCCTGTTGCCGATGTCGTAATTCCGTTCGGCCGGCGACAGCTTCTTGGAGAAGTAGGCGCATGGACGCAAATTGCTCAAGGACGAGCCCTGTGACAGTACTGCCCCCACTCCCACCTCAGATGCATCGACCTCCACCGTAAAAGGTTTAGATACGTCCGGTTGCACCAGAATGGGGGCTGAAGCAAAACGGTTCTTCAGAAGCTCAAATGCACGCACCGCATCCTCAGACCAGATAGCGAGATTGGTACCTTTTTTCGTCATGTCCGTAAGCGGTTTGGCTATAGTAGAGAAATTCTTAATAAACTTCCTATAATAGTTGGCAAACCCAAGGAACCGCTGGAGCGCCTTTAGATTACCAGGCCGTTCCCATCGCAGCACCGCTTGCACCTTAGCGGCATCCATTTTAAACCCTGCGGCGGACACAATATATCCCAAAAAAGGCAACTCTTGAACAAAAAACACGCATTTTTCAAGCTTAGCATAGAGCTTATTCTCACGGAGCAGCTGTAACACCTGCCTGACATGCTCTAAATGAGTGTCCTGGTCGCTCGAATAAATAAGGATATCATCCAGGTACACAATCACAAATTTCCCCAGCAAATGAGCAAATACATCATTTATGAAATGTTGGAACACAGCAGGCGCGGTTGTCAACCCAAATGGCATAACTAGGCTTTCAAAATGACCCTCAGGGGTATTAAATGCCGTCTTCCACTCATCCCCCTGACGGACCCTTATGAGGTTATATGCCCCCCTGAGGTCAAGTTTGGAAAACCACTTCGCACCAGCCACCTGGTTGAACAAATCAGGGATCAGAGGCATCGGGTAGGGATCACGGACCGTAATCTGGTTTAACTCCCGGAAATCCAGACACGGGCGTAACCCCCCATCTTTCTTCTTTATAAAGAAAAACCCCGCTGCTACAGGTGAGGATGAAGGCCGGATGTGCCCTTTACTTAAACTCTCCGCAATGTAGTCCTTAAGAGCTTGTCTCTCCGGACCAGAAATACTAAACATCCTCGCCTTAGGCAATTTAGCCCCGGGTTTTAACCTAATTTGACAGTCATAGGCTCGATGTGGAGGTAGTTCTGAGCAACCCCTCTCAGAGAATACGTCCGCAAAATCCAGCAATGCCTCCGGAAGGCTGGACTTCACGGCGGACACACATGTGGCCAAGCAATTTTCCTGGCAGAAACTGCTCCACTGGACTATGTCCTGGGTTCTCCAGTCAATCACCGGGTTGTGCTTAGACAACCATGGGAAACCCAGGACTATTTGTGCTGGGAGATTATTGAGTACCTTACATGTAACCCACTCAGAATGTAGGACCCCAATGTGGAGTTTAACCTCAGCTACAAACTCAGTAATCTCCCCCTGTGGGAGGGGAGCGGCATTAATGGTAACCACGCGAATAGGATGAGGGAGTTTTTCGATCTTGAAACCTGCCATGCGTGCAAACTCCTCATCCATGAGATTGGTGGCTGAACCGCTATCCACAAACACTGATATTGGTAGCTTTCTGCCCGCAATAATACGCATCCGTTCATTCCTCACCCAAGAATCTGCAAAAACCCTAGTCCATGCCCTCATCATCTCTCGCCTTGACTACTGCAACCTCATGCTCTGCGGCCTCCCCTCAAACACTCTCGCACCCCTCCAATCTATTCTAAACTCTGCTGCCCGGCTAATCCACCTGTCCCCCCGCTATTCCCCAGCTTCTCCCCTCTGTCAATCCCTTCACTGGCTCCCAATTGCCCAGAGACTCCATTACAAAACCCTAACCATGACATACAAAGCCATCCACAACTTGTCTCCTCCATACATCTGTGACCTCGTCTCCCGGTACTTTCCTGCACGCAACCTCCGATCCTCACAAGATCTCCTTCTCTACTCCCCTCTTATCTCCTCTTCCCACAATCGCATACAAGATTTCTCTCGTGCATCACCCCTACTCTGGAACTCTCTACCACAACATATCAGACTCTCACCTACCATCGAAACCTTCAAAAAGAGCCTGAAGACCCACCTCTTCCGACAAGCCTATAACCTGCAGTAACCACCGATCGACCAAACCGCTGCACGACCAGCTCTACCCTCGCCTACTGTATTATCACCCATCCCTTGAAGATTGTGAGCCCTCGCGGGCAGGGTCCTCTCTCCTCCTGTACCAGTTATGACTTGTATTGTTTAAGATTATTGTACTTGTTTTTATGTATACCCCCCTCACATGTAAAGCGCCATGGAATAAATGGCGCTATAACAATAAATAATAATAATAATAATAATAATAACCCTGGCAGGGAGCATACATTGAGATACCATCATGGAGGATATGCATACGCTCAGTTGGGCCTCCTCCATACCCTCTGAGCTTACCAGTTTTCCGCCGGTGCGACTTTCTTTGGTAGCACAGGACAAGCATTTACATAATGATCTCTTTTACCACAGTAAAAACATGCTCCATGCTTCCTGAACCCAGGAACGCGACGCTGCACATGTGATACCCCAGCGATTTGCATAGGTTCCGTGGGCTCATCTGCAGCAACCACACTGGCACCCCTGCTTTCCCCCAGAGGCAGCGTCTCCTGCGCCCCTTGACGCAAACGGCGATCAATATGGATAACCAAACTCATGGCAGATTCTAACGAAGCAGGAGTCTCATACATCAGGAGGGCCTGTTTAACTCTTTCTGAGACCCCATGAATAAACTGACTCCGCAGCGCTGGGTCGTTCCACTGTGTGTCTACTGCCCAACGGCGAAATTCTGAACAATAGTCTTCCGCCATACGTTCCCCCTGACGGAGGGCGCGGATCTTAGATTCTGCTAAAGCCAATCTGTCGGGGTCATCATAAATGAGCCCGAGTGCTGAAAAAACATTCTCAACCGAATGAAATGTAGCAGAGTCGGCTGGTAAGGAAAACGCCCATGCTTGGGGGTCCCCACTCAGTAATGATAACACCAGACCCACCCGCTGAGCCTCATTACCTGAGGAGACCGGGCGCATGCGAAAGTATAACTTGCAGGCCTCCCGAAAGATGACAAATTTGCTGCGTTCCCCAGAAAATCGTTCAGGCAGCGGAATCTTAGGCTCTGCACCTGCACCAGCAGAAGCCGCCTGCACATTAGCTACAACCAGGCCCTGCTGCTGAACTGCCCCCTTCAACTCGGTGACCTGTATGGACAGCGCCGCCAACTGGCGGTTTATGGAAGTCATGGAATCCATGGAAAAATGTTGGGCCGATTATAATGTTATGCGAGGCTTAGGTCGAAGGAGGCTGACAAAACCCGGGCCCCTGCGGAGTCCCTCAAACTAGGGAAAACCCTGTCTGACCCTCAACCCAGGGTTTTTGCTAAAGGTGCAAATGCCTGAGCCTCCCCTTATCTCCTGCTCAGCCCTAAGCTGAACCCTCCACCCTCCACCCAGTGAGTTGTCAAACCACCAAAACCCACACAGTAATGACAGACAGGGAGAACTCAAACCACACCGCGCCGCAACCACACAGGACAATACTATAATGTGAACAGGGCAAAACAAAGCACAAATATAGGAAGACGAAAAGGTAACAACGGATCATACGACACCAGCTATGAATTTCTCTCTCCAACACCTCCACTCCAGACCGGAACCACTTGGCACAAAACACAAGCTATAATCGGCGACGCCCACAGGCCAGCACGACTATTTAAAGACCGTGGGCGTGACCAAACATCCCACCTGATTTCCAGCTAGATTAACCCCAGATAACCTGAGTAAAATCAAGCCGGCGCCACTGAGGCTATAGTGGACGGAGATGGAACTACCGCTGCCTGCCGGACGCTGTGGTGTGAACAGCATCCGACATGACACATAGTTTGCCTAAACCACAACTAGAGTCCACATGTTTCGCAATTCTGTAACGATGAGAGCCCATTTAATTTACTGGATGCACATCTCCGAAATCACGAGCTGGGCCAATGTACGGACACTACAACGTACTGGGTACTAAAATGTATGGGCACTACAATGGCAGATTTGCAATTTTCACTCAGCAACATCCACTGCTTCTTATTTCTGGAAAACACCCATGCAGTCAAAATCATCACTACACCTGTAAATAAATTCCAGAAGGGTGTAATTCCCAAAATGGGGTCACTTGCGGGTGCGTTCTGCTCTTCTGATACTTAGGGGCTCTGTGTATTCTATGATGATTTGCTCTCCAAGAGTCAAATAGCATTCGTTTCCTCCCGTGTCTCACCATGTGGCTAACCAGTACTGTACAGACACATATTGGGTATTGCCACATTCAACAGAAATTGTGTGACAAATTTTGGTGCCATTTTTAACCATTCCCTGCGTGAAAATGTAAAATCTGGGGCTGATTTTTTTTTTTATTGTAATGTAATTATTTTTTCTTCACCGCCCAATGGTATAAAATTCTGTGACACACCTGTGATGTCAATATTATCACTGCACCCCTAGATTATTTTAGAGATGTACCATAGTTTGTAAAATGGGGTCACTTGTGGGGGTTCCTACTGTGTCGGCACCTCAGGGGCTCTGCCAATGTGATATGTCGTCCACAAACCATATACACTGTATGTTCCAGTCAATTTTGCATTCCAAAAGTCAAATGGCATTCCATCCCTTCTGACCCCTACCCAAACAGTAGTTCTCCATCATATATGGGGCATCGGTGTACTAAGGATAAATTGCACAACAAATTGTATGGTCCATTTTCTCTTGTTACCTTTGTGAAAATGAAAAATTTGGGAAAAAAGCAACAATTTTGGGGAGAAAATTAAAATGTTACCACACCCCATAGAAAACTCTAAAGAAACACCCAATACCACTAAAGCAGAAATTTATCTTATTGCGCTTCAAAAGCGATAAATATAAATATTTTTGCAAAGGATTGACGCAGTTGAAAATAAAAAAAAAAGCAGCAGAATCAGGAAAGCTCAGGGATTTTTACAAGGTATTTAATTCAATTTTCTTTTAGCGAACGACAGGGAAAGAGTCGTCAAATTTTTCACATATAAACTATATACACCACCTTTCTCTCGTGGAAGATCTTCGTAAAAAGCACAGCTGCCCTGAGCACCAAATAAGATGCCTTTTATAATTGTTCTGTTCCATATGCTAATCAGTGCCAAGGGGTCTGCTGCGTGTCACTGGACCGTGTTATGCACCTTCTCTGTCCCCATAATCGCAGTCTCCCCTGCTTTGAATTACGTGGCTGACATCTCCTACATTATCCACAGAGACTGTTAAAATCTTGTGCCCGCACAATTGGGAAAAAAAAAAGCTGCACAGGTGCAACAGGCTGTGTGGTTAACATCACCCAAGTCAATCAGAACAGTAGATACGATGATTGCGGGGACAGGGGAGGCTCCAAGCAGAGTCTGGAGATGACCATCGGACCGCTAGGCGCTAATTAGCATATGAAAAGAAACAATTCTGAAAATAATTTTCTTAGGTACGCAAGAGAGCTGTGATCTTATGAAGGGGTTGCAAGAACCCCATTAAAAACGCACAAGGATGATGGCTACAGATTACTTAGAGAAACCCTGGAGACAGGTTGCCTTTAAAGCGCCCCATTGGTGCATGAGACGACAATCCTGTTGCATATTTATGTGCAATCATATTAAGAGACCCTACAACCATGAAGTTCACCACCATTGTAATACAGAACTAAATTGGTTTGCTTCTCAGATCATTATCTACATGGTGATAATGGTCAATGCTTTTGTATAGCACTAAAACAGGATTCAGAGAATTTTACCTTAAGGCTGTGTGCCCACGTAGCGATTTTTAAGCGTTTTCTCCGCGATTTTTGGCGCGAAAACGCAGCGAAAACGTTTCAAAATCGTGTACAGAACGCCCCCCATGCATTCCTACGGCATTCCGCACATGCTGTGCTAATGCTGCGCTTTTTTCCGCGGCGGAATCGCATCGCGGAAAAAATCGAAGCATGCGCTTACTTCCCGTATGTGGCTATGCCCACCATGCGGGAAGTTAAGCGTCTCATGTGCGGTTGGTACCCACGGTGTGGAGGAGAGGAGACTGTCCTCCAGGCCCTGGGTACCATACCCCTGTAAAAAAAAGAATAAAAAATAAAAAAATCGGGGTATATTTACCTTCCGATGTCCCGCGCTGCATTCCCAGCCTAGCGTTCCCAGTAATGCCTTGCGGCAAGGCCCTGTAATGACGTAGTCTCGCGTGACTCTAGCGGTCTCGTGAGATCGCTATAGCAACGCGAGACTACGTCATCACAGGTCTCGCAAGGCATTACTGAGAACGCTGAGGCCCGGGAATGCAGCGCGGGACGCCGGAAGGTAAATATACCCCGATTTTTTTTATTTTTTTTGCATTTTCACATTCTATCTTTTACTATTGAGGCCGCATAGGCGGCCTCAATAGTAAAAACCTGGCCACACTCGTCAAACACTATGTTTGACGAGTGTGACCAACCTGTCAATCACTTTCCAAGCGATGCTTCAAATCGCTTGGAAAGTGCTTGAATATCGCACGCGAAAATCGCGGCAAAATCGCGATCATAATCGCGATAAAATCGCGGTGAAATCGCGCGGAAAAAACCGCGCGATTTCTGGGAAGGAGTGCGGTTTTTAGTGAGCGTTTTAAAACGCTACGTGGGCCCACAGCCTAAAGGGGATGTCCACTACTAGGACAACCCCTTCTTAAACTAAATGTTCGACCCCGATAAAATAAATAAACCTATACTCACCTCCCGTGCCGTCGCCATTCCCGCTGTGTCGGCACTTGCAGTCCCAGGGCTGTGATGCAGTTAAATGACATGTGATTCCCGGCACCCAATTAGCACTGGTGCCACGGTCTCTGCTCCGTGATGAAATGAACATGAAGAGGAAGTCAGAGATCAGTCCAGACTTCCTGTTTATGTACAGCTTGTCCAAAGGTGGAGACAGTGACACCAGTGCTAATTGGGTGCCGGGCATCACATGACATTTCACCGCATCACAGCCCCGGGGCCACGAGTGCAGACACTGCGGGAATGGCAACAGCATGGGAGATGAGTATAGGTTTACTTATTTCATCATGTAGTTTAAGAAGGGGTTGTCCTAGTAGTGGACAACCCCTTTAATATGTTACGTTATATTGCTATGAAATAAAGCACAACGCCCGCTAATATTGTGATTTGAGGATAAAAGAAACCACAAAAGCGCGCCCATAGGGCCTTACCAGTGCAGATATAATGAATATAAATTAAATTGTGCAAGGTACTCACCCTCAATAGTTGTGTAAAGCCACAACTACTGTATGCGCTTAGTCACATGCAATGAAGCTGCAGCAGGATGGTGTAGACAGACAGCGTCTGCTTCCATTACTCAAGGAGGTTTCCTGTACATTCGACCTGAAGAAGAGGTCACTGAATGGACCTCAAAACACATTGTCTCTGTATGTACCATAAATAAAGTACTGATATTGGAACCAATTTCTACAATCTACTGGATTTCCTCTATTTGATGGTTGAAATATAGCAGCGCGGGAATCTGGTGTTTTTTTTCCATCTTGGGATCTCCTCCTTGAGTAATATTGTGATTTGAGGAATGTTCTCTGCTTCAGTTCTAAATATGCACTTTGCTGAAAAGCCCCAGTTTCCAATGTGAAAATTGCTAAATTTCTGTATTTCATTTTTAATATAGATTGATTTGTTACACAAAAACCTGATAAAATAATAGATAATTTTCTTATGCTGTAGAAAAAGACATGGGACAGTAGATAAAAACATATGTAACGTCGCTAGGAACTGGGAGGTTTATAACAGTAAGAACCTCATGTTCAGATTTGTAAATTCTTTGCCTGGTGTCATTAGCTCATCATGTGATTTTTGGCTGTGCGATCCATGCCTTATCTCTACAGTTCTAGCATAAATAATTTTCTGATGATGACTTTGCAACCCGTTCTCAATCCCTATGTTTCCCCCGCTCCCGGGGATCACTTGACATTGTTATGCCACACGATCCCTGCAGCCAATCAGCGGGCGTGTCACTCTCTCCGCCTTTGGATGAATCTCAACCATCCGCAGGAAATGAGAAAGTAACAACTCTCTCAGTTCCTCTGGATGTATGTGATGACTGAAGCCAGCGCTGATTGGCTACAGAGATCACATGGAATAACAATGTCATGGGATCCCCAGGAGAGGTAGTGCCGATACCGCTGGATCGGCGCCAGCATCGGAGGTAAGTATAGGTGTTACTATTTTACAAGGGGGAAACAGAGACTGTGAAGGGGTTTGTCCAAGTAGAGGACAACTCCTTTAAGAAGCTTTGTGATCATTACAAATAAGAAATAATGTTAAGTATTCTATAAAAAATATACAATAAATACTTGTGCACAAAAATACATATAAACAAAAAATAACTTACTATGCAAAGCCAATGAAATCTTCATGATTGGTGTTGATATAGGATAGCTGTATATCAATCAGGAGTAAAACCTTTGAAAGGAAAATACTACAATAAGTTTGTCTAAGTTTTGACACAAAACAGGGGGCACTAACGCACATTTCTAATCTTCAGGAACGGCTTCATGTTCTGAATGGCCTATATGTAGTAAATTATTGATGTGTGTGTATTTTTCCCTTCCGTTATGGGTGATGTGCTTTTTGGCTCCCACACACACACCTGTTCTTTGGTTTTCTCTTCTCGTTGATGGATGAAGAAAGTTACTATTCTTTCTGTTTCATCTCTGAGTTTTGGATGGTCAGATAACTAAAGTGAAAGAGAATATAACGGTTTCAAAAGAAATACTATAGGAACTATAGCAATGAATATTCAAAATCTCAATTTTTAAAGGGCAGAAAAAAAACGTAGGGCGCCAAGAATGGTATATATTAGCTGCTAATTTTATGGCGAACATGGCATGCCCACAAATGAGCAAACCTGAAACTAGTTGTGATGTCCCTGTAGCTTAGATTTGTAATGAAAAACTTTCTTTTTTATATACCCCTGAAGGACCCATAATGTATATCTTCATCATGCAATGTGTGTAGGGTGTATCGGGCAGGCTCAAGAGCTGAGCCAGCTCAATACTGGGCATATAGCGACTGTTATACACCTGTCATCTGCCTGTAACAGAAGCAACCAGAGCTAGCCATCTTGGTCCTTGTATGACTGTGGCTGGCTTTCATGAGAGAATGTCACATTTGCTGTATACTGCAATACTATAGTATTGCAGTGTATAGAGCAACGACTAAAATAATCAACCCTTTTTCTCAGTTGAACAATAATTTAAAACATATACATATTTGGTATTGTCATGTCCTTAAAAATTTGATCTTTAAAAATGGAAAAAGGCTTAACTGTACATTAAATGCACCAAGGAAAAAAAAATTGAAAATCGTCAGATTTGCAGTTTTTCCAGTCACAGCAGTAATGAAATGAAAATATTCCATGTACCCCAAACATGGAATCAAAACTCCAGTTATACATACAAGAATCAAGCCCTCCTACTGGTCCATTAACAGAAAAATAAAAGTTATGCATCTCAGAAAATGGTGTTACAAACCAAACTTTATTTTACAAACTTCTAATTTTTCTCTCCGCAATAAAAATATATGCAAAACTTCAGGATAGATGAAGATTCTCCGATGCTGCGCATGGAGCATAACCACAAGTATGTGATTTGCATACATTTGGTCACGTGCCGACTAGACAGACGTGTACAGCCTCACTCAATGCACTTGCATTGAGGCCGGACATGTCTTGTCGGAAAATGGTCAGAAGCATGCAAATCACATACTTGTGGACGCATAACCGCCAGTTCCTGGCGGCCGCAACCAGAGAATCCTCAGATTGCGCACTACGCGCAATGTGAGGATTCACAAGGCTGCAGTCACATAGAGTGACAGTAGTCTTCTGTCTAAGGCTAGACAACCTGTTTAACGCTCGGTAAAGTATGTGTACAGCGGGATGTCATACAAGGAGCGCAGGGGAGTGATTAAAGCTAAGCTCACTGTATAGTGAGTGTTAACGGTAACCGCTCGTTACCCTGTCCCAATGACTGGAAGCGAGTGACTGCACAAAGGATATAACTAAATTGGGGAAATATGTATTTGATCCCTTGCTTATTTGGTAAATTTGCCCACTGACAAAGACATGAACAGTCTATAATGTTAAGGGTAGGTTAATTTTAACATTGAGAGATAGAATATCAAAAATAAAATCCAGAAAATCACATTGTATAAATCATATATATTTATTTGCATTTTGCCAGAAGAAATAAGAATTTGATCCCTCTGACAAGGAAGACTTAATACTTGGAGGCAAAACCCTTGTTGGCAAGCACAGCAGTCAGACATTTTTTGCAGTTGATGATGAGGTTTGCACACACGTCAGGAGGAATTTTGGTCCACTCCTCTTTGCAGATAATTTCTAAATCATTAAGATTTTTAGGCTGTCGCTTGGCAACTCGGAGCTGCGACTCCGTCAATGCGTTTTCTATGGGATTAAGGTCTGGAGACTGGCTAGGCCACTCCATAACCTTATTGTGCTTCTTTTGAGCCACTCCTTTTTTGCCTTGGCTGTATGTTTTGGGTCATTGTCTTCCTGGAAGACCCAGCCATGACCCATTTTTAATGTCCTGGCAGAGGGAAGGAGGTTGTCACTCAGGATTTTACGGTACATGGCTCCATCCTTTCTCCCATTGATGCAGTGAAGTAGTCCTGTGCCCTTAGCAGAGAAACACCCCCAAAATATAATGTTTCCACCTCCATTCTTGACAGTAGGATGGTGTTCTTTGGGTCATAATCAGCATTTCTCTTCCTCCAAACACAGCGAGTTGAGTTAATGCCAAAAGACCTCAATTTCTGTCTCATTTGACCACAGCACCTTCTTCCAATCACTCACAGAACCATCCATGTGTTCATTGGCAAACTTCAGATGGGCCTGCACATGTGCCTTCTTGAGCATGGCGACCTTGCGGGCACTGCAGAATTTTAAACCTTTATGGCGTAATGTGTTACCAATGGTTTTCTTGGTGACTGTGGTCCCAGCTGCCTTGAGATCATTAACAAGATCTCCCATATAGTTTTAGGCTGCTCTCTTACCTTCCTCATGATCAATTATACCCCACAAGGTGAGATTTTGCATGGTGCCCCAGATCAATGTCGATTGACAGTCATTTTTTATTTCTTCCATTTTCTTACTATTGCACCAACAGTTGTCTCCTTCTCACCCAGTGTCTTATTTATGGTTTTGTAGCCTATTCCAGCTTTGTGCAGGTCTATGACCTGGTCCTGACATCCTTATAAAACTCTTTGGTCATGCCCATGTTGTAGAGGTTAAAGTCTGACTGATTAATAGAGTCTGTGGACAGGAGTCCTATAAAGGTGGCTATGTAAGACAGCTGTCTTTAATGCAAGTAATGAGTTGATTAGGAGCGTCTAACTGGTCTGTAGGAGCCAAAACTCTTAATGGTTGGTAGGGGATCAAATACTTTTTTCTCACTACAAAATGCAAATACATTTATATAATTTATACAATGTGATTTTCTGGATTTTATTTTTGATATTCTATCTCTCAATGTTAAAATTAACCTACCCTTAAAATTATAGACTGTTCATGTCTTTGTCAGTGGGCAAACTTACAAAATCAGCAAGGTATCAAATACTTATCTCCCCCCACTTTATATTATCTCCCTATAGTTGTTCTTTCAAGTAGACTGCTGGCAAACCTGGTTAAAACTGTGTTTACTTGCAAATTATCACTATGTGTGCAGGTAAATATCTTTTTGCAGTCAGGTCCCGTTAAGCATTTTCACTACTATATACTGTACCCATTGTGCCCTCTATAGCACTTAATAGTAGCCTATGACCTACAAAGTGCTGGGCACTACTATAAGCTCCCCACAAAACCACAATTGTGATACTAAGAGATTTCTTGTTATGCAAATGTATTTCATGACAAAAACAAAACGTTCATGCAGAAACTGTCTGTATCACACCGTACCTTACACATGCATTTCGTAACAGAATTAAGAAGCTCCTGCATGACCAGGTCAACACATTTCAAAACTGGTCCTTTTAGCTTCACAATCTGTTTTTTAACAATTGCCTGAAATGCCATATCCGGAGTAAACAGTCCCGTTCTGTAAAAGGAAATAAAAGAAAGAACAAAGCATATCTTATTCAGGTCAATCATGAACAATTTAATCCTCTTCATTTAAAAAAATGTCCCTGTGCTGAGATAATCTTCTAAATGTGCCTCTGCTGTGTACTGTGTAATGGCTGTGTCTGACTGTGCAGGAACATGGTCTGATCAAACCACAGCTCCTGAGCAGCACAAGAACATTTTTTAAAACACATCTGTGGCGCCCCTGAGGCTCAGTCGCCACAGAGGTACTGCACCTTCTCCTAAGGTGTAGTGCCCCACCATCCAGGTAAGGTGGGAAGTCCTTTCCACGCTCCAACACTCGCACCCCACACAACAGGGTAGTTCTGCACAACCACATTCCGGCTCAGTGCTTAGAGAGTAGTAGAGCCCCTCTGGTGGTTCCCTGCTTGGAACACTGGATGTGCTGGAAGGTGGGTGGAGTTGAGATATATAAAAGAGTGGGAAAGTGTAGGATTACAGGTTCAGTCTGGCAGAAGGTCAGGCGGGTAAGAAGTCACTCAGACAGGAGTGAGGATCCCTGGAAGAAGGGATGGAGGAAGGAGTGCTGCAGCTGCCTCAGTGATCTGAGCCAGCTGGCACGGGAAAGGGACAGAAGGAGAAAGACGTAGAACTGCAACCTAAGCTTCCATAAGAGAGAGAAGGATCAGTACGGAACGAAGGAGTAGGAGAACAGAGAGGACACGTGGGTTGGAAGAGGAACCCTGCCTATAGGTTCTCAGCGCAAGGCCGGGGCCCGGTCCCCGAGGTTGTATGGACAATTATGGTTCTGCAGCAGACACCGGTGGAGTAGTTGGCTGTAAATGCACTACTCCCAACTAAGAAGTGGGGCACAACAGCAATTGAATAGAGAGCCAGGACTCCGGAGAAAGGGGACCCCGAGAGAGGCTACAGCTGTCTGCCATATGAGTAGAATTGTTAGGAACATCTGACAGGAGGAACTCCAGAGTACCACGGTACTGGAGATCTTCACACCTTAAGGCGCAATAGAGGAGTCGTTCAGGAAAGGTACATGTTGGCGGAGTGTTGGAGAGGAGCTTCCATCTGGCCTGGATGTTGGCTGAGTCTCTGACCCGGAGGACACGGCCCGGAGGCAGGCACCCTTGTGTACCGCAGACTGTGAGTAAAGCTTTGGAACTGCAAGCCTCGGTGTCCTTCATTCATTCTTGCGCCAACCCACTCAGCACCGCTACATCTGGGTACCATCTTTTACACTGCCTGCGCCCCTCCATAACCATTGCAACTACACTGCCCTGGGACATCAGCCCTGCCTGTGGAGGGCTATACCACCACTGCTGCATCCTATCATCTGTCCCAGAGGATCTGTCTGCAGAGTCGGCTTAACACCTCCCTTGCCGAGCACCACAGGTGGCGTCACGAACTATTCCATTCCATTAACTACATATACATTCCGCGATTGACTTGGGCGCCCCGAGCCACGGTCCGGGTCCCTGCTGCTGTGACACCTTCCCCTGACACCGGCCCGGTACCGAGTACCCCACAGCCCTGGGAGGGCGACCCACATCCAAATGTGGAAATTATTATTATTCCAAGATCCATTGATTAAAATTAACTTTGTTCATGGGACAACTCCTTTAAGCCCCACCTGGGCTTCACTCATGCTCCAGAGGCAAAGGTGTCTCTATCAGCAACCTTGGAGACAGTACGTTTTGGACCAGTGGGATGACCATGCCACCGATCTGAACTGTCAATCTTCAGGATCGCAACTAAGAACTCTGTATGATTTAAATGCACTTTTGCTTTTTACTTATTTAATTATAGCAGGGTTTTTTCATTTTTTTCTTTTGTATGCTTTTTGGCCATGTGAACATGCATTTATATGCTGCATGTGTACCAACTCAAACCAAGCTCAATTTTTTGTTTTTTCTTTGTAATTTTGCATTCTGTGCAAGCTGGGGTGTGGCCTCCCTCTCCTGAGCTGGAAATTGTATTTAAAGGCTTCCCCTGACTGGTGTCCAGTGGTAGGGACCCGGTCCTTGTCTGCCCTTATTAACACAGACTTCAACTTTGACACATGATAAGGTTATTAATACTAGACAGTGTAGGACTGCCCCGAACACAGAGTCACTTTGTCGATGGTGGGACGGCTTTTATGCTATGTTTGATCAAATACAGTATTACTAAGAACTCTGTATGATTTAAATGCACTTTTGCTTTTTACTTATTTAATTATAGCAGGGTTTTTTTCATTTTTTCTTTTGTAGGTTTTACATGCATTTCGTAACAGAATTAAGAAGCTCCTGCATGACCAGATCAACACATTTCAAAACTGGTCCTTTTAGCTTCACAATCTGTTTAACAATTGCCTGAAATGCCATATCGGGAGTAAACAGTCCAGTTCTGTAAAAGGAAATAAAAGAAAGAACAAAGCATATCTTATTCAGGTCAATCATGAACAATTTAATCCTCTTCTGCCAATTTAAAAAAATGTCCCTGTGCTGAGATAATCTTATAAATGTGCCCCTGCTGTGTACTGTGTAATGGCTGTGTCTGACCGTGCAGGAACATGGTCTCATCAAAACACAGCTCCTGAGCAGCACAAGAAAAAATTTTTAAAACACATCCAAATGTGGAAATTATTATTATTCCAAGATCTATTGATTAAAATTAACTTTGTTTGACAACTCCGTTAAGCCCCACCTGGGCTTCACTCATGCTGCAGAGGCAAAGGTGTCTCTGTCAGCAACCTTGGAGAGAGTATGTTTTGGACCAGTAGGATGACCATGCCACCGATCTGAACTGTAAATCTTCAGGAGCGCAACGAACCCCAACAAAGCATGAAGTTGGAGAAGAGTGGGCTCCTGAACATACATCTTGAAAACACCCTTTTAAATGTTTTATCCAGGATTAGAAGACCAAAACATGTCCTAGTAGGAGGATTTCAACATTTTTACCGACAACAATGTTTTTTCACCATACATTGCTTGGTACGCAAGATATGTCGATGACATATTAATAGTTTGGAAAGGAGATGTTTTGATGTTGTTTGGGATAGAAAAAGTTGCCTGTCCTATCAGGGGTGGAAATTGGCAGAAACAATTGGCATTGAGGGAGGTGGATTGGATTCTTACATTAGACACTAAACATCCCAATGGAATGATTAGTTTGATACTTTAGAATCGTGGCATCCTTTGCTTCATATAGTACACCATATAATAATCAATATGGATTCAAATTAATAGCAATTGGTTGATGTGATTATTCTGCTGTAATTCATGATAGACCAACAATTATTAGGTGTTGTGACAATAATGGTGTTATATTGCACATGATGTAATGTCTGGGTAAATGTGGCCTGAAGTCTGTGCTCTTTTGATGTTTCTTTTTTTTTTCTGTTTTATTCTTGATTGAATATAAATATCTTTGAATTCTTTAATGTTAAGACAATAGAACATTCAATGACGTATTGATATATATGTATGAGCCATTTTTTTCATAGTATTAACAAAGTAAACACAGCTGCGTTTTTTCATTGTGATTTATCTGTTCTACTTGATTCCTTGTTTCTATACATAATTATATATCTACCTCACATACTATCCTATGACTAAGGGGATCTCAGTATGCCAGAAACGAGTCAGCTGCTGAGGTTTCTTTTTTTAATGGGGTTTTTAAATTGACCCAATAAACTTAACATTTTATCTAGTTGGTTGTGCCGGAAACTACCTTTGTCTCACTTGATGCTTTTGCGTTGCTATGTAATAAGGTTTGCCTTTTAGCTGTTTGTTTGCTCTCTCCCTGTCTGCCTACCTAGCTCAGAATAACACCATTTCCAGTCTGCTCCAATTTTGCCCGATATCGGCAATCACTTTAAGTCAGCCTGGCTGCAGCAACCGCTACAGAGAGTGGAGTTAACAGCATACCTTTATACATTGCTTTCAATACAGAAAAAACCCCAGTAAGCTCAAAAGTTTGACTTAGGGTATCAAAACTTCACTGCAGTTATGGCAATATTGTAGCAAAAATGCAGCATTTTGCCACAATTTTCTTAAAATCCCAGCAATAAACCACTGTCAGGCTGCTGCAATGCAGGTATGTGCAGACTCCACTAGATGGAGTGGAGGAAGGACTGCACACTCCCAGGGCAGGCCTGCGAAGCAGCAGCGACGGCTACCACCAGGTGGCAGCAGAATAGTCAGACTAGCCGGGTCAGAAAGTATTAAGTTACGTACCGGTAACGGTATTTTTCGGAAGCCCATGACAGCACCACGAGAGAGGGGATCCGCCCTTTAGGAACAGGAAACCTACAGATACAAAAGGGCGGCACCTCTCCCACGCATCAGTTGGTTTACAGAGCTTGAGAGGCTACCATGGTTAGTACACAACATATAATATATACAACCTATCTACCCTATATAGCAGAAATTTTTTTTTTTTTTTACACCATCTCCCACATACCGTAAATTGTGGACAATCTTCTAAAGGAGTGCACTCCTATATGTGAACAAGGGAGGGAACTAAGGGTGCTGTCATGGGCTTCCGAAAAATACCATTACCGGTACGTAACTTAATACTTTATTCGGACTCCCATGACAGCACCACGAGAGAATTACAGAGATGTAAACTAATTTAGGGCGGGACTACAGCCTGCAGCACCCTTAGCCCGAAGGTGAGATCTGAAGAGGCACCCATATCTAATCGATAGTGGTTAAAAAAGGTGGAAGGAGATGACCAGGTGGCCGCCTTACATATCTGATCAATTGACACTCCAGATCTTTCTGCCCAAGATGATGCCATGGCACGAGTGAAATGCGCCCTCAGGTTCTGCGGAGCCGGACCTCCACCTGCTGTGTAGGCAAGAGAGATAGCCTCCCTAATCCACCTTGCTAATGTGCGTTTTGATACCCTACAACCTTTCCTGGGACCTTGGAAGGATAGGAATAATGCATTCTCCTTCTTCCAAGGATCCGTGGCTGCTAAATATTTAAGTAAGCATCTCCTAATATCTAATGCCTGAAGTTTTTGCTCCTTAGGGTTGGTCGGATTAGGGAGGAAGGAAGGCAGAACTATCTCTTGTGTCCTGTGAAATTGTGATGCTACCTTGGGAAGGTATGCTGGATCTGGCCTTAGGATTACTCTATCCTGTATGAACTCTGTGTAAGGGGGCAATCTGGAAAGTGCCTGTATGTCGCTCACTCTACGTGCGGATGTTATCGCCACCAGAAAAGCTGCCTTAAGAGATATAATCTTTAATGAGGCCGAATCCAGAGGTTCAAATGGTCTGTCAAGGCCGTAAGGACTAAATTTAAGTCCCAAGGTACACATCTGTCTTTGTGTATGGGTCTCGATCTAGCCGCTGCTTTGATGAACCTTGCTACCCAATAGTTATTGGCAATATCACATGCAAACAAGGCCCCTAAGGCTGAAACTTGTACTTTTAATGTACTTGTGGAGAGACCCAATTCGAGACCCTTCTGGAGAAATTCCAGAATATGTTTCGTGGGAATTCCGTCTCTGGCGTCAAACTGAAAGGTGGACAGGAATCGCTTCCAGGTCCTAGCATAAATGTTAGTGGTAGTCCATTTCCTGCTTTTTAGGAGGGTATCAATTAACTTCTTGGAGAACCCTCTATCCTCTAACAGTGACCTTTCAAAGACCACGCCGTCAAATGGAGTCTCGCTACTTGTGGGTGGCTGACTGGCCCCTGGTAGATGAGATCCGGAAGGTTCGGCAGCACCCAGGGATCGCATACAGACATGGTCCTCAACCATGCAAACCAGGTCCTCCTGGGCCAAAAGGGGGCAATTAATATGACTCTTGCCCGATCTTCCCTGATCTTCCTTACTACTAGAGGTAGAAGATTTAATGGCGGGAAGGCGTATGCCAGAGAAAAGTTCCATCTTATCAGGAGGGCGTCCACTGCTAGTGGATTTTCCCTGGGATTCAGAGAGCAGAACGATTTTTCCCCATCCACCCCATCTGCGGACAATCTGGTGGTAAATATCCCTGTTCAAAGCCCATTCTCCTTGCTTTAGAGCCTTGCGGCTTAGAAAGTCTGCCTTTACGTTGTCCTTTCCTCTGATGTGGAGCGCCGTCAAAGATAGAAAACTTCCCTCTGCTATTTGAAGGAGACGTTCTGTTGTCCGCATCAGGGCGTCGGAGCGGGTTCCACCTTGGTGGTTGATATATGCTACCGCTACCTGGTTGTCCGAGAGTATCCTCACGTGATGGCCCTGTAGGTACATAATGAGTTCTTTGACTGCCTGCTCTATCGCCAATAGCTCTCTTTGGTTGGATGAGATCTCCGTATCCGAATCCCACTGTCCCTGTACCACTATGTCCCCCATATGGGCCCCCCAACCGAAGGGACTAGCGTCTGTGGTTATAACACGGGTTATCTGCGTTATCCAGGGAACCCCTGAGGCTAGGTTCTCATCATCGAGCCACCATCTAAGCGATGTGACAGTCGAGGGGCTTAGCAACAGTTGACCTTGTAAGGAGTGTCTTAAGGCCCTGCTATTAAATAGGACATCCTTCTGAAGGGCTCTAGTATGGAATTGTGCCCACCTAACTGCTGGGATGCATGAGGTTAGAGATCCCAACAGGGACATGGCCTGTCTGAGGGTCATAGAAGGATTATCAACCGCCTGAAGAACCTGCTGCTGTATCTTTTGCATTTTATCCAATGGCAACAGACACTGCTGAGTTTCTGAATTTAATAGTAAGCCTAGAAACTTTTGTATTTTTGAGGGCTGGAGTCGGGATTTCTCGTAGTTTAATATCCATCCGAGGTTTTCTAACCTGGACTTAGCTCTTTCTATCTGGGATGTACAATGGCCCACCGATTTTCCCACAATTAAAAAATCATCCAAATATGGAACAATCAGGATGTCCACTTCCCGTAAATGCGCCATCACTTAGGCCACTATCTTTGTAAATAACCGGGGCGCTGCTGAGAGACCAAAGGGAAGGGCTCTATATTGATAATGACGGACTGTGCCGTCTATTGAAACCGCCACCCTCAGGAACTGCTGGATGTCTGCATGGATAGGTACATGATAGTACGCATCTTTCAAATCTATGACTGCCATAAAACACCCTTTAAACAATATTTTTATTGTCGTATTGATGGACTCCATCTTAAAAGTACGGTTCACCAAAAACTTATTAAGGAAACGTAAGTTAATGATCGTTCTAAATGTCTTATCAGGTTTTTGGATCAGGAATAAGGGAGAGTAGAACCCTCTTCCTCTCTCAGCTTCTGGAACCTCTATCAGGACGTTTTTCTGGCATAGGCTCAAGACCTCCGCTTCTAAAGCTGCTTGTTCGAGGGGTGAAGATCTTAAAGGAGTGGATTTAAAGGTATCCCGCGGGACCTGGGTAAACTCCAATCTAAGCCCGGTGGATATTACATTGCGCACCCAGTCACTATTTGTAATCTGTGACCATGCCAGAAGGAAGGATGATAGTCTACCTCCCACGGGAATTGCTAGTCATTGATTTTGTCTCTTTTGATCTCTAGACGAGCGTCTAAACATGTAGCCCGTACCTCCTCTCCTTCTATCTTCCCATCTGGGACGGTCTCTAGTAGGCGAAGAATTGCGCCTTCTCCCCTGACCGAATCTCCTTCTACCAAATGGGCGTCGGTAGGATGTAGGCCAGAGATTTGGGAATTTTTTCTTGTCGTCCCCAGCCTTCTCAAGCAGTTCGTCCAGGACTGCGCCGAACAAATATTCCCCCTCACACGGAATAGTACAAAGCTTCGCCCTGGTCTGAATGTCTCCCTGCCAGCACTTTAGCCACAGGGCTCTACGAGCCGCATTAGAGAGACCTGCTGCTCTGGCTGCCATTCTTACTGTATCCGCCGAGGCATCTGCTAGGAAGGCTGCTCCCTCTTGGATTGTTGGTAGGGCCCCAAGAATTGTTTGTCTTGACGTACCCTGTTTTAATTGTGACTCCAACTGGTCCAACCAGACCATCATGGACCTGGCTGTGCATGTTGACGCCACTGCTGGTCTTAAGGAACCGGCTGCCATCTCCCAAGTATTCTTAAGGAAGGTGTCTGCCTTCCTGTCTAGGGGATCTTTAAGGGATCCCATGTCCTCAAAGGGCAGTGAGGACCTTTTCGATGCCTTTGCAATGGCCGCATCTAATTTGGGGGCCTTGTCCCAAGTATTTACTGCCGGATCGTCGAAGGGATATCTGCGTTTGAGGGCTGGTGGTAGCGACCCTCTTTTATCCGGTTTTTTCCACTCTCTGTGGATTAGATCCTGGATCTTCTGATTTAACGGGAAGACTCTACGCTTCCTCTGCTCCAGGCCCCTGAACATGACATCCTGCATGGATAATTGGGGCTTAGGCTCCTCTACTTCCATTGTCCCTCTGACTGCTTTGACCAGCTTGTCTACCCGGTCAAGAGGCAGACAAAACCGCCCAGAGTCCTCTTCTCCTGAGGAGGACGAGGGAGATGAAGCCTGGGAGTCTCTACTTCTCCTCCATTCTGCCGAGGAATCGGACTCCACCGGGACCCCGCCCTTTATAGTTTCCAGCTGGGACAGTGACTTTAGGGTTTCCTTCATTTCTGCCCTAACAATGTCTCTCAAACTCGCTGCTACCGCGGGCGACTCTTCCTCCACTGTCTGCTGAATACAGGGGGGTGCACAATTTTTTGGGGCATGAGTCCGGTAATGGGCATGCACAGAGTGCGCATTCCCTGTGTTTAGTTTTACTTGAAGCCTTCTTCCCCTAGAATAAAGCACAGAAGGGGGGGCCCCGTCACTGAGTGAACTTTCACGAAGATCACTTACCAGTGCCACAATCAAGTACCGGAGGATGAGGGGGATTCTTCTCAGACGATGCTCCTGTCTGCTTAGAGAAGCTTTTATGGCTGGACTGGTCACTTCGTCCCGCACGTTTGCTGTCACGTGACTCTTTCTTTTTCTGCTTGACCTGCCGAAGGTCATCCAGGGGCGGCAGAGATGTTTGTCGCTGCTGCCATCGTTGCTGCTGCTGCTCGCTCTCCATTACTGCTCGCAATAATGTGGCCAAGGCAAGGCACCCTGCCAGGGTCCTGCCTATATACCCCTCCTCCGGACAGCAGTATGCGTGCCGCGCCCCTCCCCCCCTAATAGGGCTCCCTTCCCCAGCTGACGCCGCACCCGGCCGGAGAGCCGACGCTCATCGGCGTTTGCGATGGGCGCCGCCATCTTGTTTTCCTCGCGCCTGCGCAGTGGCGCCGCCGACCCGGAAGCACCTCCTCCGGCCGCCCCCTGACGTCACCGCGACCCCGCCTGACCGGAAGTCGCGCGGGACGCCCGGGAGCTTCGGGATACCGCACTCCCCGGTCGCAGCCCCCCCCGCAGCGCGCCAGCCTCCGCACTAGCGCCGCCGGATCCGGGGGCCCCCGGGGGGAACATACTCACCGGCGGCGGCCTTTATCCTGGAGTCGGACATCCTCCGGAAGCCGCTCCCTGCTGACTACGCCACCGCCGTGCTACCCATCCTGGGCCACCGTGGCGTCTTCCAGGGATCCGCACCAGGCCGAGGTAGGAGACCCCCCCGCTACCTGTATCGGCCGGCCGGCCTGCGATCCTGGTCTTCTGTAGGATCCCGTCCCTTCAGGAACAGGAAACCAACTGATGCGTGGGAGAGGTGCCGCCCTTTCGTATCTGTAGGTTTCCTGTTCCTAAAGGGCGGATCCCCTCTCTCGTGGTGCTGTCATGGGAGTCCGAATAAAATAGACTGTAGCACAGTACTGAAGGAATAAGCAAACTCAAAGTCACAAACAAGCGAAGAGGCGAGAGCCGGTCAGGACCAGATAAGCCAAAGACAAAAGATAGAAGCAGTTCCGAATATAAGCCAAGTCGAAAACCAAGCCATCAACACACTTACAGGGAAACACTGAGTCAGGACAGTCATAGGGAGTAAACAGACATGGGAAAAGTCAGGGATCACAGCAGGACAAATCAGGATATACCAGAGTCAGATACACAAGCCATAGGCAGAACTATAGCTGACACCGCCTGCAGGATGCAGCAGATCTAAATAGCAAACCTGAAACCAGACTGAGGCTGAGAAAAGTTAACCCCTGACATGATCAGACTGGGACAAGGGAAGACAGGACTCAAAATCTGGTCTAGATCATGACAACCACACAGTATATGAACATACCCTTAATAGGACACTATCGCCTATATTTCCATTTATTTTTTATGGTCTCCTGATCTGTGATAGCTTTCCAAATATTGACATCCCAGGACAACACCAGTTAATGCTCATTGACCTGTTCGGCTAGGAAGTGAGGAAGATCTATGAATTACTCCAGTTATTTGACTGTTGGGCATTCCATAAATTGAAAGGGATTGTACGCTTGAGACAATTCCTTTTTAGGTTAGAAAGGTGATGATTAGTTAAGCGTTAGGTGTCCTACTGTTCGGATATTCATTGAGGAGCTGTGTTCTGTAGAGACCCATGAAAGCAAGAGCTCAGGTTCCCAGATGAGCTACCACTAGAGAATACAATCCCTACATGGTGCTCATTGAAGTCACTGACATTTTTGGTTCTCTGGAGCTAGAGCCTTATTACTGTAAGGCTGCGTTTACATGTAGCTTTTTTTTGCGTTTTCGCAGCATTTTTAAACATGCGATTTTGCTGCGAAAACACAAAAAAAGCATCCCATGCAATCCTATGGTATTCCGCACATGCTGTGCTAATGCTGCATATTTTTCCGCGGCGGAATTGCATCGCGGAAAAATACATGCTCATTCTTTGTGCGGAATCGCGGGAAAATCCGCACACATAGGATTGCATTGTTCCGTTTACTTTGCATGTGGCTGTGCCCACCATGCAAAAAGTAAGGGGAACATTTGCGGATGGTATCCACGGTCTGGAGGAGAGGAGACTGTCCTCCAGGCTCTGGGTACCATATCCCTGTTAAAAAAAAAAAAAAAAAAAAAAAAGAATTAAAACAAAAAAATCATGTTATTCTCACCTTCCGGCGGTCCTCGCAGCGTCAGCAGGCCTCAGCGATGCTCCCGGCAAGTCCCGTTCCCAGCGAGACCGCGATGTCAAAGGTAATTGTCGCAAGGCATCGCTGGGAACGGGACTTGCCGGGAGCATCGCGATGATCGGGAACGTTGCGTGGGACGCCGGAAGGTGAGAAAAACACGATTTTTTATTTTTTTTAGTATTTTAAACTTTATATCTTTTTACTACTTATGCCGCATAGGCAGCCTCAAAAGTAAAAAGTTGGTCACACTCGTTAAACACTATGTTTGACGAGTGTGACAAACCTGTCAATCAGTTTTCCAAGCGACGCTACAGGTCGCTTGGAAACGCTAGTATTCTGCAAACTAATTACGCTTGCAAATCGCTAGTTTTTCCGCGGGAATTTAAAATGCGAATTTCTTGCGGAATGGAATTCCACACGTGTGCACATAGCCTAACTCTGAATATACTATTAGCACATTTGAATCTTTGAAGATGGGGTTTGTAAACCGGACAATCCCTTCAATAGCCATAACCTTTCCCAAAGTTTAATGAAAGATGCACAAAACTAAGAAGCACTGATTTTCAGAGTTATACAGTTTGTATTATTACTAGTGATGAGCGAACATGCCCTTGGTTAAGGCGTAATCCGAGCATGTGCTAATCGAGTGTCTTCTGCGTCCTCGAAAAATATGTTTGAGTCTCTGCAGCTGGATGTATCGGGGATGTTCCACAGCAACAACACGTGCAGGGGTTGTCTAACAAACAGACAATCCATGCATGTGTTGCAGCTAACAGCCGCGAGACATGCAGGTGCGGGACCTCTAACATATTTTCCGAGCACGCGGAAGACAATAGATTAGCATCCGAGCATGGTCGGATAACACCTTATCAAAGCAAGTTCGCTCATCATTATTACCAAAACTGTTACTCAATGTGCACATTTCATATTTTCCAGGACAAAGACCTGGTCGGAAAGTACGAAATTTATCAAAACTGCTGCTGCCCCCTGCTGTTTATTCTAGAGAACTGAAGCTCTAGATATGCTTATATGTATTATAAGGTTATGTGCACATAGTTTTTTTAAAGACCCTTTTGGAGGGTTTCTACTCCAAACCCATCTGAAAAATAGCTCAAAAATCACCTGAAAGACTCTTCCTATTCATTTCTATTGTAATATCACTTTGCTGGTGTTCATAAGTTCAGTCTTCGGAGTGTTTTTCCAGGACGTCCCTCTGACAGCACCATGGAGGATGTCCTCCTCCTCCTTACAGGGACAGGAAAAGCACACGAGAGGTTAAAAGGTTCCATCCCACCCCGTCTCCCTCAGTGTTTTTCCTGTCCCTGCATGGAGGGACACGCGAGAGGAAGCGCTTACCGGCTCAGGCGGCCAGTCCAATCCTTCCCCCTGTGAAGACGCCCAGGGCCGAAACTCTCCTGTGGGGAGTCCCTCTGCCCCAAAGGCCAGGAGGAGGACGTCGCTCCTGGAGGGAGCCGCTCCTCCCAGCAGGAGGCTCTCGGCTCCAAGCGTGGCCGCCTTGGTGGCGAAGGCCGGTCCCCCGCAGGCAGCTGGTCGGGCGGGCGCTGGCATCAGGAAGAGGCAGGGCTGGCGTCCGGGTAGGAGGAAGTGGCCAGAGCGATTCCCGGTCTATCGCGGGAGGATGCGCGTCACTTCCGGTGACATCACGCGCCGGGTTTGAATCTCGGCGCGCGCTCCAGGAGCCCGGCGTCTCTCTGGAAGCGCGACAGGATGGATACCGAACAGACGAATGAAGCGGTAAGTGCGCTTGGCGCAAATCACCCTCCCCATACCATCCTCTGCAGCCCAGGGCAGTGGCCTGACTACCCTATCCTCAAACACAGAATAAGGGAACCCCAGCAGCCCCCCCCGACAGTGGCCAAAGACCCGACCAAGTCCACATCTAAGTCTGTCAGATGCCCAGCATGCAGGGTAAAGCTGCCAGACACCTATGCCAAAACCCTCTGCGGGCCCTGCACGTCAAGGGTGATAGGAGATGAGCAGCCGTCCCTCCTATCCGAGATGAGATCTCTGATACGGGAGGAAGTCCAGGCCTCCAGAGTCAGCCTTGCACAGCGGCGGTCGCCCAGTCCAGGACCAAGCCGAAATCGTCCAAGGTGGGAGGCTGAGTTATCTGAACCAAGCTACGAGGAGGGGTCAGACTTCCGGGACTCGGATCCAGAGGAGGAAGGAGAGATCCCGGCAGACAAGCATGATCAGGACAGGAAATACCTGTTCAGACTAGAGGACATGGACGAATTGGTCCAGGTGGTGAGGGACACCATGCAGATGGAGGAAGTTCCTAAACCACAATCTAGACAGGACCTGATGTTTGGAGGACTCGTGTCTCGAACACAGATAGTGTTCCCCGTAAGTGAGTACATCAAGACAATGGTCAACGAAGAGTGGAAGGAGGCAGAAAGACGACTGGTGCTATCCCGGGACTTTAAAGGTCGACTGCCGTTTGATCCCGAGGAAACACGATCATGGGAGCAAGTCCCGAAGATCGACGTTCCCATAGCCAAGGTCACCAAAAAGACCGCCATCCCGTTCGAGGATTCATCAAGTCTCCGGGACCCGATGGACAGGAAGGCGGACGTTCTATTAAAAAGAACTTGGGAGACCTCGGCGGCCCTTATCAGGGCTAATATAGCAGCCACCTCGGTGGCCAGATCTATGTTTTGTGGATGGGGAAATTGGAGGAACACCTGACCAATAAGACTCCTAGGTCCGAGATCCTAGCTTCCCTTCCCCTCATGAAGTCGGCCACAGCGTTCCTATCAGATACGTCGGCCGAATCAGTAGGATTTGCAGCCAGAAACAGCTCCCTTTCTAATACGGCACGAAGAGCAGTCTGGCTTAAATCTTGGTCAGGAGATAATGCTTCTAAAGCGAAGCTCTGCTCCCTTCCCTTCTCAGGTTTAAGAGTATTCGGACCAGCCCTGGATAATATCTTAGAGCTGGTGTCCGACAAAAATAAAGGGTTCCCAGAAGAAAAACCTAAGCGACCCCAGCCCTTTCGGAGAGGCCCCTTCTATTGGAGACAGACCGAATCTAGAGACCAGGTCAGGTCCAATAGAGGCTCATACAGAAGCCCCCAGGGCCAAGGTGGGAGAAGCAAAGGCTCCCTTTTTCCGTCAACCTCCAAGTCTAGGAGGCAATGACGCCATAGGTATTGGGCGAAGACTTCACCACTTCGCAACAAATTGGTCCCGAGTTACCCAGAATCAGTGGGTCCTCAGAACCATCACGGGGGGCTACAGTATAGAGCTCTATTCACCATACCCAGACAGATATATTACCCCCACCGTACTCCCGGTGGACTCAGCAATGTGGGCAGACATACAGGACATGATCAGGTCAGAGGTTATAGTACCAGTTCCTCTGACAGAAAGGAGAAGGGGACACTATTCCTCCCTGTTCTCCATTGCAAAGCCATCCGGCGAGGCCCGGACTATTATAAATTTAAAGCCTCTAAATACCTGGGTCAGGTACAAGAGGTTCCGGATGGAATCCATTCGATCCACAATACAGTTAATAGACAGGGACGCTGTCATGTGCACCCTCAACCTGAAGAGTGCGTACTATCAGGTCCCTGTCCATCCCTCATCCCAGAATCTACTAAGATTCGCAGTCAAATTACCAACCCGGACCTGCCACTTCCAGTTCCAATGCCTTCCATCCGGGCTGGCTTCGGCCCCCCGAATCTTCACAAAACTGGTAGTGGAGGTAGTGGCCTTCCTGAGAAGTCAGGGTATCGTCATTATCCCGTACTTAGACGACTTCCTCCTGGTGGCAGTATTCGAAGAAGCGCTCATTCGAGACAGGGACCGAGCAACAACTCTAATGGAGTTCCTCGACTGGGTCATCAACTGGCAAAAATCAGACATCATACCAGAGTGTAGGAAGGTCTTCCTTGGAGTTCTCTTAGACTCACAAGACAGGATATCCCTGCTACCAAAGCGCAGGCAGAAGACCATTCAGGACAGAGCCAGGGACCTCTTAAAGCATCGCTCCTCCATAAGAGAGGCAATGGAGGTTCTGGGCTTAATGACCGCCTGCATTCCGTGTGTCAGATGCGCCCAGTCCCACTCGAGACCGCTACAAAAGCAGATCCTCGCAGTATGGGACAGAAGTCAGGCTTCGCTCGACAGACCCATAAGGCTGTCAGGACTAGTGAGGGAGTCACTACG
Organism: Dendrobates tinctorius; assembly: GCF_039654945.1. Lineage (NCBI taxonomy): Eukaryota > Metazoa > Chordata > Amphibia > Anura > Dendrobatidae > Dendrobates > Dendrobates tinctorius. The sequence goes on from NW_027361697.1 coordinate 33,807,694, forward strand.
GTGGTGGACACGGGCCAGAAGTCTCCAGGTGGGCGTATTATGGGCAACCTCTCCATACGTGGTACTCTCCACAGACGCCAGAACGTGGGGATGGGGAGCCGACGTAAAAGGGAAGATTTTCCAGGGGAGATGGCCGGCAGAATTCGGAAACAGATCCTCCAACTACAGGGAGCTCTACGCGGTCTGGGAAGCTCTGCAGCGGAACCGATCGATCCTAAAGAATCGACACGTCCGGGTACTATCCGACAACCTAACAGCAGTGTCATTCCTGAAGCACCAAGGAGGGCCCAGGCACCAACCGCTCCAGGCACTAGCAGAAAGAATATTCTCCTGGGCAGAAAGAACAGTCCTCTCAGTAACAGCAGTCCACCTAGAGGGTTCCCAGAATGCGGTAGCAGATTACCTAAGCAGACAACAGGTCTACCGGACAGAGTGGGAGCTGAACGAATAAATTTTTCATCAACTGTCAACGTTGGGGGAACCCCAGTATAGACCTGTTCGCAGATCGAAGAAACTCAAAGGTCTCCAGATTTTATTTCCTGAACCCGGCAGACCACCCGGAAGGTGTAGACGCCCTGAGCCAGACCTGGGAAGATCCCCTCTCTTACGCATTCCCACCACTAGCGCTCATACCGGCAGTGTTAAGGAAGATCCGCGAGGACCGCGTAAAAGTAATAGTGGTGGTTCCAAATAGGCCAAGGAGAAGCTGGTTTCCCCTACTGGGAGCTATGGCAGTGGGAAGTCCGGTCGAACTACCTCTGAGGAAAGACCTCATCCACCAGGGCCCGATCTGCCACCCGAGTCCAGCAAGGCTTCACCTCTCGGCTTGGATCCTGAAAGGAACATCTTAAAGGCAAAGGGCTTATCAGGTCAGGTCATATCTACCCTACAGGCCAGCAGGAAGTCGGTTACGTCCGCAATATACCGGAAAATTTGGAAGAGATTTTGTCTGGACGGTGGCAGGTCTGACCTTGTGGCGGGTACCCCTGACCTCCCCCTAGTATCTTAAACTTCCTACAGTCAGGGTTTAATAAAGGTCTTAAGCCCAGTACCTTAAAAGTCCAGATTTCGGCCTTAAGCTCCTACTTTGATTACCCATTAGCTTCTCATCCCTGGTAGTAAGATTCGTAAAGGCCACGCAGCGTCTTCGCCCCACGATTAGACAGCTCACCCGCCTTGGGACCTTGGCCTGGTACTCAGGTTCCTATGTAGGGATCCCTATGCCCCCAGTGAGGAAATGACCATCTCAACTCTCACTTGCAGAGCGGCCTTCCTAGTAGCCATTACCACGGCCAAGAGAACAGGGGAGATCCAGGCCCGGTCCACCAGAGACCCATATCTCTAGATCAGAGAAGACCGTATAATCTTGAGATTAGACCCGGCATTTATCCCAAAAGTGGCCTCTTGTCAAAACATAAACCAGGAGATAGTGTTACCATCCTTCTGTGACAATCCCCTGTTATGATTGAGTCACCGTAGGAGGAAAAAACAGAAATGCTAACTAAGTCCAGAAAACCAGAGAGGTTGGCAGCTATCGGATTGCAGACCCCTGAACCTATCAACACAACTAGCAGTAGCCGTGGGGGGTTCCTACGATGCCCTAGACCCCTCGATCACAGCCGGAGAAATAAATAGGCCTAAAGAAAGAAAGGGGAAATCTAAACTGCCCCAGAGCAGACCCCAAAGCAATAGGCAGCCCCCAACATATAATGACGGTGAAGCAAGATGAAAATACTAAGACAGACAGAAAGATAGACTGAGCAAAGACGGGGCCCAAACTAACCAGATAGAAAAGGACAGGAAGGCTGCTGTCTGCAATCCGTGAAAAACCCTATGAAAATAAGAGCCAACAGACTGACAGTAAAAAAGGCCCTGAAGATGCTAGGCTTCAAAAAAAGCTATGTCAGTACTCAGGAATATTCTGAAGACAGAGCTACAGGCAAAAGGAGATTCAGCTCACCCCAGCAGGGAATGGCAGAATACAGAAAAGCAAGGCAAACAAAAACAAAAATGCTAACAGGCAAAACAGAAAACTTAGCTTTAGAGGAGCAGGAATCAGACTGGTGTCCTAGAAGTCCACAGAGAAATCACCCGCAGGGCAGAAGGGCGTCGGCAGCCTTATATCCAGTCTGTGACTCCACTCAGCCAGTCATCCTCATTAGGCTCAGGTGCCTGATAATCAGGCTCATCAACCAATACAGGGTCTGGAGGTGCCACCCCAGGAACAACTGGTTCAACAAGCCTCTTCAACAAGGACTTATGGAACACATTATGGATTTTAAATGTGACAGGAAGAGCCAAACGAAAAGAGATCGGATTAATAATCTCCAAAATCTTGTAAGGTCCAATAAATCTAGGCTTAAACTTAGGAGAAGCCACCTTCATAGCAATGTTTTTTGATGATAACCACACCATATCACCAATCTTAAACTGGGGACCAATGGTCTTATGTCGATTGGAAAACCGCTGGGCCTTTTCCTGGGAGAGAGATAACTTATCCACCACTTGGTCCCAGATATGGTGCATTCTCTCCACCACAGTGTCAACACCTGGGCAGGCAGAAGGCTCCACCTGCCCTGAAGAAAATCGAGGATGAAACCCAAAGTTACAATAAAAAGGTGACATCAAAGTGGCAGAACTAGCTCTATTATTTAAATCAAATTCGGCCAAGGGCAAAAATGAAACCCAATCATCCTGATCAGCGGAAATAAAACATCTCAAATACGACTCCAAGGTCTGGTTTGTTCTCTCTGTCTGCCCATTGGTCTGAGGGTGAAAAGCAGAGGAGAAGGACAACTGAATTCCCAGCTTGGAACAGAAAGTCCTCCAAAATCTAGACACAAACTGAACTCCTCTGTCAGATACAATGTTCTCAGAAATCCCGTGTAAGCGAACCACCTGTTGCAAAAACAGGGCCACCAACTCAGAGGAAGATGGCAACTTAGGGAGTGGTACAAGATGAACCATCTTAGAGAACCTATCACAAATCACCCAAATAACAATCATTCTTTGAGAGACCGGCATATCAGAGATGAAATCCATTGAAATATGGGTCCATGGCCTCCTGGGGACCGGCAAAGGCATCAACAACCCACTAGAGCGAGAACAAGATTTAGACCGGGAGCAAGTCCCACAGGACTGCACAAAATTCCTGACATAATGAGACAAGGTGGGCCACCAAAAAGAGCGACTCACAAGATCTCTAGTACCAAAAATACCTGGATGACCAGCCAATGCAGAGCAATGAACTTCAGACATCACTCTCTTCTTCCACTGGTCAGGAACATACAACTTTCCACTGGGACAATGCTCAGGTTTGTCCTCCTGGAACTCTTGCAGAGCAAGTCCCAAATCGGGCGAGATGGCAGAAAGAACTACCCCTTCGCCTAAGATGGTAGCAGGCTTGGTCACCACAGAAGAATCAGCAAAGAAACTCCTAGAGAGGGCGTCTGCCTTGACATTCTTAGTTCCAGGAAGAAAAGAGACCACAAAATCAAAACATGTAAAAAACAAGGCCCACCTAGCCTGTCTATGGTTCAAGCGTTTAGCCGACTCTAGGTAAATCAAATTCTTGTGGCCAGTGAGGACCACAACTTGATGTTTAGCTCCCTCCAACCAATGTCTCCACTCCTCAAATGCCCATTTCATGGCCAACAGTTCCCGATTCCCCACATCATAGTTACGTTCAGATGGAGAGAACTTTCGGGAAAAGAAAGCACAGGGATTCATTTTAGATGTTACAGGATCCTTTTGGGACAAAACAGCTTTTGCACCAATCTCAGAAGCATCCACCTCTACCTGGAACGGGAGTGAGACATCAGGTTGCCGCAAAACCGGGGCGGAGGTAAATCTTCGCTTCAGCTCCTGAAAGGAAGCAACAGCCTCAGGAGACCAATTCAACACATCAGCACCCTTCTTAGTCAGATCAGTCAATGGCTTGGCAATACTAGAAAATTTTGCTATAAATTTCCGATAAAAATTAGCAAAACCCAAAAACTTCTGGAGGGCCTTCAAAGAAGTGGGCTGAACCCAATCATAAATGGCCTGTACCTTGGCCGGGTCCATTTCAATAGTTGACGGAGACAAAATCCCAAAAATGAAATCCTCTGTACTCCAAAAAGGCATTTCGATCCTTTGACATACAGGGAATTCTCCCTCAAGATCCGGAACACAGTCCGAATATGTTCCACATGAGAATCCCAATCCTTGGAGAAGATCAAAATATCATCCAGATAGATAATCAAAAATTTATCGACAAAGTCTTGGAAAATATCGCTCATGAAGCACTGGAAGACAGAAAGGGCATTAGTGAGCCCAAAAGGCATCACCAGGTACTCAAAATGTCCCTCCGGAGTATTAAACGCCGTCTTCCATTCATCCCCCTGCTTAATGCGGATAAGATTATACGCCCCCCTGAGGTCAAGCTTGGTAAACCAGCAAGCACCTCTAATTCTAGAGAATAGATCCGAAATCAGGGGTAACGGATACTGATATTTAATAGTAATTTTATTGAGGGCACGATAATCAATACAAGGCCTTAAAGAACCATCCTTTTTGGCCACAAAAAAAAAAAACGGCACCTATGGGTGAAGAGGATGGTCTAATATGACCCTTCTCCAACGCCTCCTTAATATAGGACCGCATAGCTTCGTGCTCGGGTACAGATAAATTGAAGAGCCGACCCTTGGGAAATTTACACCCCGGGCTTAGTTCAATTGCACAGTCATAACTCCTATGAGGAGGCAAGGACGCAGACTCATTCTCACTAAATACATCATAAAAGTCCGCCAAATAGTCAGGAACATCATGCGACTGAGGAGAGGTGGAAAAAAAACGGAGCCTCACTAAAGGCACACCGACAACCCCAACTCACCACAGACACAGATTTCCAATCCAAAACTGGATTATGAATTTGCAACCAGGGAAACCCCAGAACAACGGCATCATGCAGACCATGTAATACCAAAAATCTGCAATTTTCTTGATGGTCTGGGGCGATCCGCATGACCACCTGGGTCCAAAACTGAGGTTTATTTTTAGCCAAAGGAGTAGCATCAATCCCCCTCAAAGGGATAGGCGTCTGCAGAGGTGTCATCGGAAATCCACAACGTTTAGCAAAATCCAAGTGCATTAGGTTTAGCGCTGCTCCCGAATCCACAAAAGCCTTGGCGGAAAATGTGGACAGGGAGCAGATCAGAGTAATTGCCAGAAGAAACTTAGGTTGAACACCACCAACAGAAAACGTGTGTGCAAAGCGTTTCTCTCGTTTAGGACAAACAGAAATAATATGCGAGGCATCTCCACAGAAAAAACACAGCTTATTACGCCTTCTGAACTCCTGACGTTGCGCCTTAGACAAAACTATCACATTGCATAGGTTCAGACATCTGTTCAACCGGTGGCAACACCTCTTGTGCAATCCTGCGTTCACGTAAACGCCGATCAACCTGAATGGCTAATGACATAGAATCGTCCAGACCAGAGGGAACAGGAAATCCCACCATAGTATCTTTTACGGCTTCTGACAAACCCTTCCGAAAGAGAGCAGCCAAGGCATTATCATTCCAGGTAGTAAGGACCGCCCACTTTCGGAACTTTTGACAGTACAACTTTGCAGAATCTCAACCCTGGTTCAATGCCAACAGGGTCTTTTCAGCCTGATCAATAGCATTAGGTTCGTCATACAACAACCCCAAAGCTTGAAAGAATGCATTCACATTAGTCAGAATAGGATCATCTGGTTTCAAAGAAAACGCCCAATCCTGGGGATGGCCACGCAGCAAAGAGATGACAATTTTAACCTGCTGCGCGGAGCTCCCTGACGAGTTAGGCTTCAAGGCAAAAAATAATTTACAATTATTTTTGAAACTCAAAAATTTAGATCGATCCCCAAAAAATACATCAGGTGTAGGGATCTTTGGTTCAACAGCATGCGAACGAGCAAGGTAGGCGGAAATTCCCCACACTTCCGCAGCGAGCTGCTCCACACGATCAGACAATTGCTTTATCTCCATTGAGAGAAAAAAAATTCCCCCTACAGCCTCAGAGATATAGAGGAAAGAATATACACACTTTTTTTTTTTTTTAAAGCACAATTCTTTCCTGCTATTGAGTACCCTAGGATCTGCGGTATGGCGGGTGATTCTGTTATGACTGAGTCACCGTAGGAGGAAAAAACAGAAATGCTAGCTAAGTCCAGAAAACCAGAGAGGTTGGCAGCTATCGGATTGCAGACCCCTGAACCTATCAACACAACTAGCAGTAGCCGTGGGGGGTTCCTACGATGCCCTAGACCCCTCGATCACAGCCGGAGAATTAAATAGGCCTAAAGAAAGAAAGGGGAAATCTAAACTGCCCCAGAGCAGACCCCAAAGCAATAGGCAGCCCCCAACATATAATGACGGTGAAGCAAGATGAAAATACTAACACAGACAGAAAGATAGACTGAGCAAAGACGGGGCCCAAACTAACCAGATAGAAAAGGACAGGAAGGCTGCTGTCTGCAATCCGTGAAAAACCCTATGAAAATAAGAGCCAACAGACTGACAGTAAAAAAGGCCCTGAAGACGCTAGGCTTCAAAAAAGCTATGTCAGTACTCAGGAATATTCTGAAGACAGAGCTACAGGCAAAAGGAGATTCAGCTCACCCCAGCAGGGAATGGCAGAATACAGAAAAGCAAGGCAAACAAAAACAAAACAAAAATGTTAACAGGCAAAACAGAAAACTTAGCTTTAGAGGAGCAGGAATCAGACTGGTGTCCTAGAAGTCCACAGAGAAATCACCCGCAGGGCAGAAGGGCGTCGGCAGCCTTATATCCAGTCCGTGACTCCACTCAGCCAGTCATCCTCATTAGGCTCAGGTGCCTGATAATCAGGCTCATTACCTTCCTTTACCAGAATAGGGAGTTCACCAGACCTCAGTGACGAAGGGGAAAATGAACTCACAACAATCCCCGTAATCAGAAAGAGCAGCGTCTTCACTCACTGGACGTGAGACGCGCGGTTATTAACTATTTAGAAGCCACAAATAGTTGGCGGATTGACCCAAATCTTTTCGTCCTCTTTTGGGGTAAAAATAAGGGGAAAAAAATGCCTCTAAGGCAACCATCGCCAGATGGATTACTTCAGTAATCTCAGACGCTTACCAGGCGGAGGGCGCGAACCCGCCGGATAGATTAAGGGCCCACTCTACAAGGGCAGTATCGGCCTCATGGGCCGAACAGGCGGGCGCCTCAGTTGATCAGATCTGTACAGCAGCAACATGGGCCAGACTTAATACTTTCTGCAAGCACTACAAGCTTGATGTGCTGGCTAGTCAGCAGACCGCATTTGGGAGAAAGGTTCTCAAGGCGGTAATCCCACCCTAGGGGAGGTGCTTTGGTACTCTCCATGGTGCTGTCAGGGGGACGTCCTGGAAAATAGGTATTAGACCTACCGGTAATGATGTTTCCAGGAGTCCATCCTGACAGCACGGGTAGTTCCCTCCCGGTTATGTTAGGCTTTGTTATGTTACATCATATGCTGTAATATGATTGTATCATTAAAATTTTACGTGCATTATCCACACCGTGGTACTTGGTAAATCACTGAGGGAGACGGGGTGGGACGGAACTTTTTAACCTCTCGTGTGCTTTTCCTGTCCCTGTAAGGAGGAGGAGGAGGACGTCCTCCATAGTGCTGTCAGTATGGACTCCTGGAAACATCATTACCGGTAGGTCTAATACCTATTTTTTTCCGCTTACAGTTTTGAAAAATTCTTGTGGGAGATAAGAAAGTGCACGTCACTTTGACACTTCTATTGTTGGAATCTGCTCCAAACTAGGCACTGTCCATTAAAAAGTCTAAAAAAACCCAAAAAAAGCAAACTCTTTCAAACCGCTTTGAGAAAAGGAAAAAAAACACTAAAAAGCATGAGCATCTTCTACTAGAAAACTTGTTGTTTTTGACTGCCTCGAAAAAACTCTGTATGCACTTATCTTCTGGGCTTAAAAAACTATTTTTGCATTCTGCAGAGGAAGCAAAATACATTTTTTTTTTTTTTGCAGAATTGTATGTATTTCCCAGTTCCCAGCATGATTTAGCTGCTTGTATTGTAAGATATCACTCTAAAGAAAAAAAAAACGAACTGAAATGTCATAAAAAAAATGATAGGACAAAAAATGAGAAATCTAAAATATAATTTTTTATTGAGACAAAGAGCATTAAATTAACACACACACACACACACACCTGATGAAGTATTGAAACGAAACGTGCGTTGGAGCGGTGGAGACGCTTTCTTCAAACATAAGCCTCAGTAAGTGTGGCCATCTTGCTTTTTTGATGTTTTAAAATATGAATTCATGATTAACCATTTATTGGTAAGTGAGGAATGTGTACCCCTGATACTGTTATGTATTTCTGGATACATTGAGCTCGATAAGGCACAAGACACTCTGTGATTAGATATATTTAATTGGTGTCCCCTTTCTTTTGTAATTACCCAGTATTATTGCTGTATGTGATTCTTTAATTTTAATATTTTTTTTAAATTAAAAAAATATTTTAAGGTTTATACTTCTCTGGTTATTTTTTAACAATTTTTGTTTTCAATATGCTATACGAGTTAAATTGCCCATTTACTCTAGTGGGCTTCTCTGATATTTAATAACATCCACTGATTGGCTGCAGCGGTCAGTTGACGGTCCCCCTCCAGAAGAGGAAAACAGGAAACAGGTTGGGGACACCAGAAGCAGTCAGTAGAGGATGAAGGGAGGATATTCAATTTTAATCCATTTTTCTCTAAGAAGCAAACCAGTCACACCTTGGTGCTCCTTCAACCTTGGTGTTTCAGACAAACAGAAATCTAGGGCCACATATGGAATTTTTTTGAAAAAACACAGCCATTGCTGCCACTCCGCATCTCATGTCTGACCAGCCCAACAGAGCAAATTTATACTGTTCATTTAGACTTTCCAAGGAAACAGATAAGAACTCAGACTTCAAGTACTGTATATAAGTAGTTACAGCTATTACAACTCATTTATTACACAAGGATTCCAAAAATACCTGATCCCATGAATGTTTTTGATGGCATAACTAATTTCTCGTCGCAGATCCTTCTCCTCAAACTCTGTCTGCAATAGAACGAAAAACAATGAAAATATAAGAAGCGCAAAGTATTCAACAAAAAAATCATTAAAGCGTGCCGGTCTTCTCACAAAAAACTAGCTCAATATCATGCTGCCCTTATCTCCCACAACAATGGTAAAATTGCTTTTGATGCAAAAACCAGTCTAATGTGATGCACATACCGGTCTAATGTGTCCTAATTTTCCTGCTCTGTCACTTGTCATCTACTTTGAGTGGGTAGTTCCTTTTTACCAGTGTTCTGTCAGCACACTAAGTGCATGAACGTCCTTTCTGTCACTTCCCAGTATTGCTCCTGCAACTTTCCAATGGTTTGTCAAACCTGAACTGAAATTCCGCTCTCTGCTATGCTTGTGTAACAAAGAGAAAAGTGAGAACAGTAAGACAAAGATCTACCCCCTAACTTCCTGTAGACTTGGGGTCTCGCTGCTCACTTACTGTTGCCAAGTGTAATCCATTTACAGCAGCAAAGTTAAAACAAAAGGGCTATATATAATCAGCAAGATGGTGGAAGCAAGGGGCTTCGGCTCCTTTCCTGAGCCCACTGCATACCCCCGCATCTGAAATGTTCAGATCCTGATTTTGGCTTAATGAAGACGTCACTGAGCAGAGATCTCGATTTGCACATGTGCCAACTTCGGCACCATTTTGTTGAAGGCCTCAAGACCGGCCACCCAATGCACCAAGCTATGATTAGAAGAAGACCTGAAACCCTGATTACACAAAACAGATTTCTTTATCACAGGTATCCTTTTCATCAGTATCACAGGGCTAATATGGACATGTGTGTGCTGTACTTAGCAAAATCCTGTTGACAGGTTCTCTTTAAAGTGGTTTTCCCACAAAACTAGATTTTCATCAATAGATATCGGAATAATAATAATACCCACAATGGCATAAGTTTAAATACAATGTTCCTGGTCTGAGATAATCTTATAAATGTGCCCCTGCTCTGTACTGTGTAATGTCTGTGTCTGACCGTACAGGGAAATGGTCTGAACATACCACATCTCCTGGGCAGGGGAGGAAGCAAAAGAGAGTATACAGACATTACAGCATGGGGGTCACAGTTGATTTTTTCTTTGAAGTAAACCATTGTTTAAAAACAGGCAGTGAAAGGTTTTACCTCACAAAAAGAATCAGCTGTGATCCCGTGCCGTAATGCCTGTATGTATGTAAATAACATATTATATATATACAGAGGGGGGAATAAGAATTTGATCCCTTGCTGATTTTGCAAATTTGCCCACTGGCAAAGACATGAACAGTCTATAATATTAAGGGTAGGTTAATTTTAATATTGAGCGATAGAATATCAAAAATAAAATCCAGAAAGTCACACTGTATAAATTATATACATTTATTTGCATTTTGCAATGAGAAATAAGTATTTGATCCCTCTGGCAAACAACACTTAATACTTGGTGGCAAAACCCTTGTTGGCTTGCACAGCTGTCAGACGTTGTTTGTAGTTGATGATGAGGTTTGTGCACATGTCATGAGGAAAATTGGTCCACTCCACCTTGCAGATCATCTCTAAATCAATAAGATTTTGAGGCTGTCACTTGGCAGCTTGGAGCTTCAACTCCCTCCCTAAGTTTTCTATGGGCTTAAGGTCTGGAGACTGGCTAGGCCACTCCATGACCTTATTGTGCTTCTCTTTGAGCCACTCCTTTGTTGTCTTGGCTGCATGTTTTGGGTCATTGTTTTGCCGGAAGACCCAGCCACAACCCATTTTTAATGTCCTGGCGGAGGGAAGGAGGTTGTCACTCAGGATTTTACGGTACATTGCTCTATCTATTCTTCCACTGATGCAGTGAAGAAGTCCTGTGCCCTTAGCAGAGAAACACCCCCAAAACATAATGTTTTGGGTACTGCAGAATTTTAAACCTCTACAGCGTAATGTGTTACAAATAGTTTTCTTGGTGACTGTGGTCCCAGCTGTCTTAAGATCATTAACAAGTTCCCCCGTGTAGTTTTAGGCTGATCTCTCACCTTCCTCATGATCAAGGTTACCCCACGAGGTGAGATTTTACATGGTGCCCCAGATCGATGTCGATTGACAGTCATTTTGTATTTCTTCAATTTTCTTACTATTGCACCAACAGTTGTCTCCTTCTCACCCAGCATCTTACTTTAATATTCTACCTCTCAATGTTAAATTTAACCTACCCTTAAAATTATAGACTGTTCATGTCTGTCAGTGGGCAAACTTACAAAATCAGCAAGGGATCAAATACTTATCTCCCCCACTGTATACTGTGCAACAACAGTTTATGAACCCTTTGCAGCCCAATAATTCATCATATTGCAAAATTCCACCTGCTTTGGGGGTAGTAGTGTCCCCCCTTACCTCTTGGGCCCCTGTGCAGCTGCATACAGTGTCATGTAAAAGTTTGTGCAACCCTGGTTAAAATTATTTTTATTGTAAACAGATAGATGTAATGATCTATAAAAGGGCTAAAGTTAAAGATGACGCATTTCCTTGGTATTTTAGGCAAAAAATATATACCGCATATATAGTGTCATTTTTTACATTTTAAAATTTACAATAAGGAAAATTAGCCAATGCAAAAGATAACTTTAGAAAAGGTTTCAGACCTTATTTAGTCTACTAGGCAGTAGCACAGCTACCAGGCAAGCAGAGGGGGCAATCGCCCCGGGTCCTGTGCTCTGATGGGCCCACCTGGAGCTAAGCTTCTGTTAACTGTATTGGAGTAATCAGCGTGCCCATACAGTTCAAGTCTCCCTGCTCTGCCACAGAGTTCATCTCCCTACACTGCCACCTGGCCGCTATGGGCAGATGTTATGGAGGTCTATGGGGAGTGCATTATACTATACATAAAGGATTATGGGAAGTGCATTAAACTATATATAGAGACCTATGGGGAGTGCATTATACTATATATAGAGGCGTATGGGAAGTGCAATACACTATATGGAGGCCTATGGTAAGTGCATTATACTATATAGATGTCTATGGGGAGTGCATTATACTATATAGAGGCCTATAGAGAGTGCATTATACTATATAGAGGCCTATGGGGAGTGCATTATACTATATACAGAGGCCTATGGGAAGTGCATTATACTATATGGAGGCCTATTGAAGTGCATTCTACCATATAGAGGCCTATGGGGAGTGCATTATGGTATACAAAGGCATAAGAGGAGTGCATTATACTATATAGATGTCTATGAGGAGTGCATTATACTATATAGAGGCCTATAGGGAGTGCATTATACCATATATAAAGGCCTATGGGGAATGCATTAAACTATATATAGAGGCCTATGGGGAGTGCATCTAATATATAAAGCTGAATGTGTGTGTATGTCCGGGATTGGCATCTGCACTGTCGCAGCTACAGCCACAACATTTTGCACAGTGAAACGTCTGGACCCCGAGAGCGTCACAGGCTATGTTGTGAGGCAAAATTTTAACCCCGCACGTTCCAATTCACCAAACAATTTGGCCTATCATTCTTATCATTTCTATGGTGTTATCGTCCTTCTGTAAAGCTGGAAATAACAATTTATTACCGTGCCAACACAGACCACCCTCTGACACAGACTGCAGGGGGAGCCCAGTATCACACAGGATAGGATTAGATACACGGCTCAGCAGTCAGTATCACACAGGATAGGATTAGACACATGGCTCAGCAGTCAGTATCACACAGGATAGGATTAGATACACAGCTCAGCAGGCAGTATCACACAGGATTGGATTAGATACACAGCTCAGCAGTCAGTATCACACAGGATAGGAATAGATACACGGCTCAGCAGACAGTATCACACAGGATAGGATTAGGCACACGGCTCAGCAGTCAGTATCACACAGGATAGGATTAGATACACAGCTCAGAAGTTAGTATCACACAGGATAGGACTAGGTACACAGCTCAGCAGTCCGTATCACACAGGATAGGATTAGATACACAGCTCAGCAGTCAGTATCACACAGGATAGGAATAGATACACGGCTCAGCAGACAGTATCCCACAGGATATGATTAGATACACAGCTCAGCACACAGTATCACACAGAATAGTATTAGATACACAGCTCAACAGACGGTATTACACAGGATAGGATTAGATACACTGCTCTGCAGTCAGTATCACACAGGATAGGATTAGATACACAGCTCAGCAGTCAGTATCACACAGGATAGGACTAGGTACACAGCTCAGCAGTCAGTATCACACAGGATAGGATTAGATACACAGCTCAGCAGTCAGTATCACAGGATAGGATTAGATACACAGCTCAGCAGTTAGTATCACACAGGATAGGAATAGATACACGGCTCAGCAGACAGTATCACACAGGACAGGATTAGATACACAGCTCAGCAGTCAGTAACACACATGATAGGATTAGGTACTCGGATCAGCAGAAAGTATCACAGGAGAGGATTAGGTACACAGCTCAGCAGACATTATCACACAGGATAGGGTTAGATACACAGATACACATGTTGTATATCAAAATGCTCTTGAATGAGTTGAAAATAAAATACTATCAATACTTGGGTAATCGTTTAGTTAATTTGTGTTGCAAATCTGTAGTGTTGAATATATGATGTGAAATGTTTTTATGTGCAATATAATCATTATAATTTGTTATAAATAACCACAGTTGGTTATTATGCCCAGGCAACGCCGGGCTCTTCAGCTAGTTATACTATATATAGAGGCCTATGGGAAGTGCATTATACTACATAGAGCCCTATGGGGAGTGCATTATGCTATATATAAAGGATTATGGGGCGTGCATTATACTATACATATGCCTATGGAGAGAGCATTATACAATATGGAGTCCTTTGGAGAGTGCATTATACAATATGGAGGCCTTTGGAGAGTGCATTATACTATATAGAGGCCTATGGGGAGTGCATTGCACTATATGGTGGCATATGGGATGCATTGCACTATATGAAGGCTATTTCGGGGGCTATCATACAGTGTGGGGATTACAATGAGAGGGCCATAATACAGTGTGGGTGCTAATGGGGGATCTTTGTACAGTGTTGGAGCCAAACAGTTTAGGGGCTACTAAGGAGTCAGTATACTGTGTGGGGGGTATTATACCTTGTATAAGAGAGCATCAAACTGTGTAGAGTGAAGCGGTACAGGGGGAGACTTGGGACATTATTAAAATGTTAAGTGGGCACTTATTGTTATAGGGAAACTCAGGTTACTGTGACTGTCAAAGAGGCACATAGGGCATTATTACACAGGACACAATGTGGGCAATGTTTAAAGGGTACACAGTATGTGCAGTAATAGGGATACATACGGCAGCAGAGTCTCAGCATTAGGGTATCAGTGGGATGAGGAGTTTGTGCAGGTTGGGAATAGATGGGGCCGTTCTGGAAATGTGGGCGTTCAAAAGGGACGTTGTTGTAATCTCTTCAGCCAAGTCCTGGCTGGAAGAAGTTGTCATGTTGATCTAGGACAGATGGAAAAGATGTGAAAAGTGAACGATTCCATCTGAAAGAACAACATCTGTAAGTTACTATCCATAACTGCACTGTAATCTCCTATGTGTTCTGCAGCACTGGTATCTACCACTATATGGTCACCATATGGCAGTAATATGAGTGTTGGTCTTTGTATAGAGATTATTTTCAGTAACAGCGCGGTCATCTGCTGAGGTTCTCCTACATTCACTATTAGGGCAGAGACACACTGGCGAATTTTTCGTCCGAGAATCGGATCGTAAAACTCGCACTGGCTGTCTGCTCTCCTGACCTGAGCTTGACAGCTGCGTAGTAATCCATCTCGCTGTGATGCTCAGGTCAGGAGAGGTGCCGGCCAGTCTGTGCTATGCGATGCGATTATCGCATGGGAAATTCGGCAGTGTGACTCCAGCCTTATAGTGCACTACCATAGTTGTAATCAGGGTTACTTCGTTAGGGGCCCAATCAGACATTTCGCCCCATCTGAACCAAACCCCTAGCTACACCTCTACTGTGAGCGTTATGGCTTGTTCACTATCATGTCAACCTATCAAAAAAAACTGGAGCACTCTGCTTAAAATAATAATAGACAAATCTTTATTAAACACAATATCAATTCATTAAAAGATAAGGATTATAAGGTAGCACATGACTGGACAGCACGTGGTACTGTGATATCAATTCATATATCATCAAAAAAACGTTATAACATAATTATTCTCATCAAAGCCGGCTTCAGTGTATAAATGTGGAACTTCACATAGTATCTATTAAAGAGTAATTTTAATAGGAGCGGGAAAAAGAGGGTATGGTCATACTGTATATCTCAATATATTCCTCAAAATGTACAAAATATGCCCAGAACTACATTAGATGGTCATATATATTTATTGCACCGCCATCTAGTGTCAATAAAAGGAATGGTGTCCTCTCAATACTTCAGAGCAATTCCCAGTTTACAATCCTCCCTGAAGTTCCTTATATGTGTGTTGAGGAGAGTACCAAGCACTATTTATTAGATACACATAACCATATTTCAGTACCAATAAAGTGGATCAGTGAAAAGGTTAATTTAAGGTTCAAAGTAGTGCAATATAAAGATGCTACAATAGTGCAGGGCAGCCCTCAGATCAAAACACAAACTGTTAAGACGACATACCACAAATTCAATACCGAAGGACCACGTGTAGAGACCCCCTAACGTGCGTTTCGCCTCTTCCAAACAGGGCCGGCCCGAATGTATAGGCAAACTAGGCGGCCACCTAGGGCGCCGACCCAAAGGGGGCGCCAGAGAGAAAATAGAAAAAATTATAAAAAATCTTTTCAAAAGGCAAAAAGTTTTAGGGATGGAAAGAAAAGTGTACATATTTAAGGGCAAATATGACGCAAAAGAGGTTGGTTGGGTTGGCAACAATTTCGATAGAATCTGAAGTTGCTAAACAAATTCCTCTCGGTGACTTAGTGTCATTCTTTTAAAAAAAAAAGGCAAGGAAACAAAAATTTTAATTACCTATGGTCGTTTTTGTTTTGTGTTATTGATTACTTTGTATATATTTGTCCTATACAACTTCTCAGAAGATTAAAGAGTTAGGAGAGAGTTAATTAATCATTGCTGTTGTGGTTTATTTTGCTCATAAATTTATATCCCAAGTTTTCATCTACTGCCAAGAATAGTAGGGGCGCAACAAAATAGTTTCGCCTAGGGCGCCGTAATCTCTCGGGCCGGCCCTGCTTCCAAAGCAAAATCCCTCAAACAAGAATTGGAAGATTCTTGGCTAGCTACAAAAAGCGTTTACAAGCTGATATACTTGCAAAAAGGGGGTGCTACTAGGTAATACCATGCACCAAAACTTTTGAAATTCGCCCATTTTCCTTTTTGTACTTTTTTTAATGTTAAAAAATGAAAATATATACACAGTGGGGAAAATAAGTATTTGATACATAGCCAGTTTTGCAAGTTTTCCCACCTACAATGAATGCAGAGGTCTGTAACTTTTATCGTAAGTACACTTCAACTGTGAGAGACAGGATCTAAAAATAAAATCAAGAAAATCACATTGTAGGATTTCTATATAAACACGTGGTGAAAATTGTTGGTACTCCGGTTTAATGACAGAAAAACTCACAATGGTGACAGAAATAACTTGAATCTGACAAAAGTAATCTTTAACATGTGTGTCTATAATTTTCTTTCTAATCTCCTGAGACAACTCTTTCTTTCGCTTCCTCTGGACCATGTGGAGTGTGATACACACCATGTCACCAAACAGCCCAGTGAGTATCTGTAGCCTCTATACAGGCCACTCACTGATTCCAAGACTGTAGACACCTGTGATGCTAATTAGTGGACACACCGCGATGTAACATGTCACTTTTGTCACATTATTTTAAGAGGTACCATCATTTCTGTCCAGGCCTATTTCATGAGTTTTCTTTTTCTTTTTTTCTGTAGAAGCATAGTTGAATAGCAATGTCTGACTTTCATTTGTTCATTTTCATAGATTTTTGATCATTATTTTTGTCAGGTTCAAGTTATTTCTGTGACCATTATGGGTTTTTCTGTCATTAAACGAGGGGTACCAACAATTTTGACCATGTGTGTAATTAATTGGCATTTTATTGCATTAAATAAGTATTTGATACAATAGAAAAACAGAACTTAATATTTGGTACAGAAACCTTTAATCGCAATTACAGAGGTCAGACGTTTCCTGCTGTTCTTGACCTAGTTTGCACAAACTGCAGCAGGGATTTTGGTCCACTCCTCCATACAGATCTTCTCCAAATCTTCCAGGTATCGTGAATGTCACTGGGTAATACTGAATTTCAGCTCCATTCAAAGACTTTCTATTGGGTTCAGGTCTGGAGACTGGCTAGGCCACTCCAGGACATTGAAATCCCTCTTACTGAGCCACTCCTTAGCTGTCCTGGCTGTGTGCTTCAGGTCATTGTTATGCTGGTACACCCAGCAACAACTCATCTTCAGTGTTCTTAATGAGGAAAGGAGGTTGTAGGCCAAAGTCTCGCGATACATGACCCAACCCATCCTCCCTTCAATATAGTGCAGTGCTTCTACCCCCTTTGCAGAAAAGCACCCCCAAAGTATAATGTTTTCCCCACCATTCTTCATGGTTAGGACTGTGCTATTGGGGTTGTTCTCATCCTTCTTCTTACTCCAAAAACGGCGAGTGGAGTTGATACTAAAGTTCTATTTTGTTCTCATCTGACCACATGACCTTCTCCCATGCCTCCACTGGATCATGCAGATGGTCACTGGCAAACCTCAAACAGGCCTGGACATGTCCTGGTATGAGCAGGGGGACCTTTCGTGCCCTGTGGGATTTTAATCAGCTCTCTTCAGGTCCTTGATCAAGTCCTCACGCGTAGTTCGGGGCTGGCTCCTGACCTTTCTCAGAATCATCCTTACCCCACGAGGCGAGATCTTGCATGGCGCCCCAGACTGAGGAAGACTGACAGTCATCTTGTGTTTCTTCCATTTTATAATAATTGTGCCAACAGTTGTTGCCTTCTCACCAAGCTGCTTGCCTATTATCCTGTGGCCCATCCCAGCCTTGTGTAGGTCTACAATTTTGTCTCTGCACAAAACTGACCCTGCACAAAATTAGACAGGTCTTGGCCATGGTGGATAGTTAGGAGTGTGATTGATTGAGTGTTTGGACAGGTTTATTTTATACTGGTAACGAGTTCATACAGGTGCAATTAATACCGGTAATGAGTGCAGAGTAAGAGGGCTTCTTACAGAAAAACTAATAGGTCTGTGAGAGCCAGAATTCTTGTTGGCTGGTAGGTGATCAAATACTTATGTCATGCAATAAAAAGCAATTATTTAAAAATCATACAATATGATTTTCTGGTTTTTATTTAGAACTCTCCATTCTGTGTAAGGTGAGAAAACTTACAAAAACAGCAGTGTATCAAATACTTATTCTCCGCAATGTATTTTTTTTTGCCTAAAATACAAAGGAATTGTGACATCTTTAACTTTAGCCCTTTTTGAGATCATTTCAACGGCAACTTGCTTAACTGTTCACAATAACAGTAATTTTGACCAGGGGTGCCCAAACTCTTACATGCCAGTGTGTGTGTGTGTGTGTGTGTGTGTGTGTGTGTGTGTGTGTGTGTGTGTGTGTGTGTGTGTGTGTGTGTGTGTGTGTGTGTGTGTGTGTGTGTGTGTAATATATATATATATATATATATATATATATATATATATATAAAAATTTTAATAAGCTTGATATCGCTGTGCCTTTATTGAAAAGAAAAATTATGATGTCCAGTCTTTTTTACTTCATAATAAATACTGTAGAAAAACAAACACCAACAATGGTGGAATTGCATTTTTTTTCTTTTACCATTTTTCCCCACCTGGAATGTTTCCCATTTTGATTTACATTACATAGTAAAGTGAACAGTGTCATTCAAAACTACAATTCCTCCTATATAAATCAAGCCTTCGTATGACTATGTTAATGGACAAAAAAAAAAAAAGTTATGGCTCCTGAAGGAAGGAAAATAAAAAACTAAAGCGAGAAAAACAGAAAATGTTTAGATCATGAAGGGGTTAAACTTTCAGGATCATCCGTTCACTTATTAAAAAAATGTGCCAATTACACAGTCATAGGCATCCAAAGAAAATGTTGATGGAGATTAAATATGATCCGAGGGTTAACAATACACTTGCAGCAAGAATCCCAGTCATGTAAATTGTTTCATTCTGTCACCTGAATTAATGAATTGTAATAAGAGTAGATCTGTACCTTCACCAGCTCAAATGGGAATCGCTCATGAAAGATTCGATTGATTTTTGCCCCACTTGATAATTCCAGGGTGTCCACTTGATGTCCTGATCCTCCAATTCTTTTCTCAAAATCAAGTGCAAAATTCTGCACTAACCTTTAAAGTATTAAAGAAAACATAAAACAGCAGTTCTGCAGTCTCTCGTTCACTTTATTGTTAATGTTACTATTATCATTTTTTCTTTCCTGCTGCATTTATCTGAAGTTGACTCTAGAAGAAAATAGTCTATGCAGAAAAAAATAAACATGGTATAAAACATACACACATAACCGACACTTTCTGCGTACGTATGGCCTATAAAAACCAGTGTGTGCATTGCAGGGGTGTTTTTTTTTGTATTTTCTTTTCAATTTCCCTACGGAAAAAAAAAAACTCCAGCGATGAAAATCAGTTAGAACACAATGACTTGTCACAACTTCAATAATGTAGACAATGTAAATGTTATTGATTAGTTTAATTTATCTCAACTAGATGGTGGCCCGATTCTAACGCATCGGGTATTCTAGAATATGTATGTAGTTTATTTATGAAGATTCCGCACCAATATCGCTGATTGTGGCAAATCCGTGCGGCAGGAGATAACCCGCGGCAACCGTCGGGAGATCAGCGGCTAGCGCCGCAGATCTCCCGGCAGTAGCGGTGGCGTGTCATTCGAACTCCGCGCCAATTCGCGGCCGGACTGCGCCTGTCGCTGATTGGTCGTGCTCAGCCGGCCGCGACCAATCAGCGACGCGGGATTTCCGTTACAAACAGAGAGACAGACAGAATATATATAAATACAATATATATATATTTTTCTCCTCATACAGACATGTATCTAATATACAAAGCTGAATGTGTGTATGTCCAGGATTTGCATCTGCACCGTCGCAGCTACAGCCACAACATTTTGCACAGTGACACGTCTGGACCCCGAGAGCGTCATAGGCTATGTTGTGAGGCGAAATTTTAACCCTGCGCATTCCAATTCACCAAACAATTTGGCCTATCATTCTTATCATTTCTATGGTGTTATCGTCCTTCTGTAAAGCAGGAAATAACACAATTTATTACCGTGACAACACAGACCACCCTCTGACACAGACTCCAGGGGGAGCCCAGTATCACACAGAATAGGATTAGATACACGGCTCAGCAGACAGTATCACACAGGACAGGATTAGATACACAGCTCAGCACACAGTATCACACAGAATAGTATTAGATACACGGCTCAGCAGTCAGTATCAAACAGGATAGGATTAGATACACAGCTCAGCAGTCAGTATCACACAGGATAGGATTAGATACACGGCTCAGCAGTCAGTATCACACAGGATAGGATTAGATACACGGCTCAGCAGTCAGTATCACACAGAATAGGGTTAGATACACAGCTCAGCAGACGGTATCACACAGGATAGGATTAGATACACTGCTCAGCAGTCAGTATCACACAGGATAGGATTAGATACTTGGCTCAGCAGTCAGTATCACACAGGATAGGATTAGATACACAGCTCAGCACACAGTATCACAAAGGATAGGATTAGATACACGGCTCAGCAGTCAGTATCACTCAGGATAGGGTTAGATACACGGCTCAGCAGACGGTATCACACGATAGGATTAGATACAGGGCTGAGCAGTCAGTAACACACGATAGGATTAGATACACAGCTCAGCAGAAAGTATCACAGGAGAGGATTAGGTACACAGCTCAGCAGACATTATCACACAGGATAGGGTTAGATAGACAGATACACATGTTGTATATCAAAATGCTCTTGAATGAGTTGAAAATAAAATACTATCAATATTTGGGTAATCGTTTAGTTAATTTGTGTTGCAAATCTGTAGTGTTGAATATATGATGTGAAATGTTTTTATGTGCAATATAATCATTATAATTTGTTATAACTAACCACAGTTGGCTACTATGCCCAGGCAACGCCGGGCTCTTCAGCTAATATATCTCTCCTCATACAGAGATATATATATATATATATATATATATATATATATATATATATATATATATATATATACACACATACATACATACATACACACACACACATACACGTCGCTATGAGGAGAAATATATATATTCACGTCTGTATAAGGAGAAATATTATATATATATATATATATATATATATATATATATATATATATATATACATACACACACACACACACACATACATACATATACACACACATTTCTCCTTATACAGACGTGTGTATATATATATATATATATATATATATATATATATATATATATATATATATATATATTTCTCCTCATACAGATGTGTATATACCATATATAATCGTGTATAAGCCGAGATTTTCAGCCCATTTTTTTGGGCTGAAAGTCCCCCTCTCGGCTTATACGCGAGTCATATACCGGATGGCCACTGCTAGGGGCTCAGGACACCGGCACCTGGCCCCCAGCAACGGAGAGGTGAGTATGTAATTTTTTATTTTTATTGCAGCAGCAAATAAGGTGTATTTACGGAGCATCTTATGGGGCAGCATTAACCCTTGTGGAGCAGCATATGGGGGGTATTTATGGGGCAGCATTAACCCTTGTGCAGCAGCATATTATGGGGGGTATTTATGGAGCATCTTCTTGGGCCAGTATTAACCCTTGTGCAACAGCATATGGGGGGGGGTTTATCTATGGAGCATCTTCTTGGACCACCATTTAATCCCAGGCTTATACGCTAGTCAATACGTTTTCCCAGTTTCTTGTGGCAAAATTAGGGGATTGGGGGGGGGGGGGTCGGCTTATACCCGAGTATACACGGTATACATATTTCTCCTCATACAGATGTGATATATATATATATATATATATATATATATATATATATATATATATATATATATATATATATTTCTCCTCATACAGACGTATATATATTTCTCCTCATACAGCTTAGGCAAAAGAACACAAATGTCCGTGGTTGGAGACTCGGACCGAGAGTCTCAGCACATGCTGGGAGCTGTAGTCCTCCCCATATACACTTTCTGTAGTGTCCCACCTGGACACATGGAAGTCTGTCCACACTCTGACAGACTCCCCCACATGTGCCAAACACCTCAATTACATAGCCCTGTAACCACACCCACAGGTGATCACTTGGTTATGACATCACTAAAGGTTCTATTGCACAGACACACACAGGCTTCCCTGACACAATGTAACAGAAATATCAGCAGTACCTCTGCTGATCAATACACCATGGAGCCTGCATCTCAAGGCCACCCACCTTGAGACCCATAATGGTCATTTAGGACCCTGCTCCTGTTACCACACAGAATGTGCCTGTACACCCGTCCTGGGAGACCCACACAGCGCCCCCTAGCTGACATAGTGGTCACTACACCACATACCTCCCCCCTCTGTTCAAACTTGTGGGGTTGAACACATGACATCACCCAGGGATCTTGAGACCGGGCACCCATGTCACCTTGCCCTACCAATCGAGAGGACCGTCTCCATCTGTTTCGGTAGTCATACTGCATCATATTTACGTTAGACCTCCCCCGCCCCCAGCGGTCAGTATCTCGGCCTTGGGCTTTGGCCTTCCCGTCAACGTCCGTCAGTGTGACCAGACACTTTTTAGTCTCCACCTGTCTGCAGTGCGCTCCGTCACCCGACCTTTCTCTCACTGGCTGGCTCTCCCAGTTCGCACGGTCATGAGTCCCACGTCCAGCTGGGCCAACTGGCTGGTCTGAGTCTGACCGTCTGTCGCTATGTCCACCACTGAGTCTCGTGCCTATGTTACTAAGATTAGAACGGCCACTTGCGGATTCTCGACGTTCTTGCCTTCGACTACCTGTCCTTTCATTCCTTGGAGGATCCCTTTGGGTCCGTACACCTTGGGTTGGAGGTGGACGCCACCTGACGTTCTCTATCTGCTCATTCATCTGCAGTCGATCCTGTCTTAGCTGCTCAATCTCCTTCAGGTACGCTACCCGATATTCCAGGAGCATGCGAAGCATCCCAATGCTTTCCACCGAACCAACCACAATGACAGGAACCATGTCATCTTCAACAACGACTTGGATTTCACCAGCAGGTGGGATCCTCACTCTCTTCACACTGGATCGATTCACCATCTCCTGCATCACCTTTCCAAGTCTGCCAACGACTTTCCCCACCAGATTTCTGGGTACCGGAATTATGTCTTCCACAAAGTCCAGCCGACTTTGAGCTTCCCTTGCAAGCTCCAGACGTCGAGCGGCTTTCCTATTACGCTCCACGAGCATCTGTTTCGTGCGGAGACATTGTAGGTGCATCTCCTTCAGGACAGCCACCCTTCTCTCTGTGTCTTCCGTTTCTGCCAATATCACCAACTGGTCTGTTTCTGGTGCCCAGCTCACACTATAGGCCTTTACTGCCTTTTTAAAGGTCTCATGCACACCTTCACTGGCACACGCCTCTCGCACGTCTTCGGGTACCTCCATCATGCACTTGAAGGTCATGGACTTGCTCTCTCCCTGGACAGCTGGCTCTGGGTTGCCCACGGACACTTCCCTCAAGGTATCTGCCAAGACTGGGTGACTGTCTTGTGCATCTTTTGGCTCACCATCTTCTTGAGATTTACAGTCTTCAGGACCCTTTTCCAAGATGGGCTTTGGCAGTTCTGCCTTGCTATCAGTCGGGCACGGCCGCTGTACGTCTTCGCCCATCCACTTCTCCCGTAGAAGACTTTTTACTACTCCACTGAGTTCTTGCAGAACTTTATCTCGCTCCTCTGCCAGGTAGCGACGCTCATCCTCTCTCCTGAGAATCTCCTGTTGATGCTTCTCTTGGGCCTCTCTGAGTGCCTCCATATCTTCAACAGGGTCTTGTTCATGGTTTTACATGCTGACAGGTGACCTCTGAGCTCAGAGACTTCCTTCTCCAGCTCATCCACTCTGTGCTCAGCTGCTTGCCTTAGGACTCTTTCCCGTTCGACATGTTCTGTTACAGTCTCCTTTATCAGCTGTATCTCACGATCCTGCTCTCTTTTGTCCATCACGTGTCGCACCACCACTTCTTTAATTATATCGTCAAAGGGTACCACTGGGTCAGTCACACCAGTCGAGTGAACCCTCCAGTTACCGTCCAGCACCAATGTGTCTAGTCCAGTCGTCTCATCTCCCAGCCCACCATCTGTCTTATCACGAGACGTCAGGTCCGTCAGTTGGGCAGATGTACTTCTTCCTCTGGTCAGTTCTACCTCTGACCTGTCCATGTCAGGAGCCGTCACTGTCTCAGTGTCTGCTTGCCCCACAGTCGAAGCATCTCCATCGTCCGACCAAACGTCATCAAACAAAAGAAAGTCCCGGCCCCTCTCCCAGGCATAGCCTAAGTCCCGTGGTATCACGCTACCTTGGCACTCACCACCTTTGGTCCCCTCAAACACTACTCTGTCTACTGCGTAGTTCACCGTGACCCCGTGTTTACAGCGAACTCTGACGTTTTTCTCGGTCAGAGAGAAAATGAGAGGAGTTCCTGTCAGAGTCACCTGACTCTCTGAGTCCAGCCGACCAAAGGCTCCTTCCCGGTGCAGCATCACTGTACACATCTGTGGCCCGTCATTACTCCCCGGAAAGGATATTCCACATTCTGAAAAAGACCTGCACATACACTGCAGTACTCCAGACATACCTACTGAGTCACCCAGTGCTGTCGCTTCTTCACACTTGGCCCCTTTCTGGACCACCACCACACTTTGGGTTGCCACTCCAATTTGGGTCACCGCCCCCTTTTGGGACTCCACCCCTTTTTTGGTTACCACTCCCTTTTTGGTCACGCCCCCTTTTGGGACTCCACCCCTTTTTGGGTTACCACTCCCTTTTGGGATTTCCCCATGTCCGTTCTGCAGAACTTCTTATGCCACAGTTCACACCACACAGTTTGTCTCTCACGATACCAGACAAGTCCTTGCTGGCACCACCACAGCTTCTGCTGTCACAAACCACCGACACCTCCGGCTGCCGTTCACACACACACACAGCGGCTGGTTTCACTGCAGTTCCTGCTGCGCCGTCTTCGTGGACCCGCCGATCCACCAGAAGCCGCTTGTCCCCTTCGTAACCCCGCCGGGTTACCGGAAGCCGCTTGTCACCCTCAAAGATAAAAAAACCACAAAAGTGCGCCCATAGGGCCTTACCAGTGCAGGTATAATGGGTATAACGACATAATACAGGGTACTCACCCTTAATAGTTGTGTAAAGCCACAACTACTGTATCCGCTTAGACATATGTAATAAAGCTGCAGCAGGATGGTGTAGACAGACAGCGTCTGCTACCAATGCTCACAGAGGAAAAACACCAGGTCCCTGTGCTGCGAGACCTTCGTGACCCCACTGAGCCACAGCAAGCACCTTCGGGCTTTGTAGAGGAAAAGAACAAAAAAAAAAAAAAAAAAGAGAAAAAAAAACACATGCACAGTCTCTCACGTGTCCTGTCCGAGTGCCACTCAGGACGTATCGTCTCCACATGAGAACGTCCAACACACAGGGCACACCGGGTGCTATTCAGGGAGCCGACGCTCCTCCCAGGGTCTCCCAACACACCGGCCTCACCAGATCCAGGGGCTCAGCGGGTGCTCTTCAGGACATCCGTCTCCGCCTGAGACTGCCCAACACACGCCTCACCAGGTCCAAGGTCATATCACGTGTTCCAGGGATCCGATTCCTCTCCCAGAACCTCCCAACACTGACCCTCCAGGACCTTGCTCACTGACCCATCCAGGAACACAGTCTCTCACTGACCCTGGTCAGTGCAACACAAACTCCTGTCTGTTACCTGTGTCGGCCACACAGGTTCTCGGATGCCTCTTCTCCTCAGAGGTATCCCACAAATATTAATAGTCACTTTCTCTGACCTCGGTCAGTATTACTCACGGTTGTCAG
This sequence comes from Dendrobates tinctorius, assembly GCF_039654945.1. Taxonomy (NCBI): domain Eukaryota; kingdom Metazoa; phylum Chordata; class Amphibia; order Anura; family Dendrobatidae; genus Dendrobates; species Dendrobates tinctorius. The sequence continues at coordinate 33,834,017 of NW_027361697.1, forward strand.
ACCGTCTGCTCTCCTGGCTCAGAATCGCCAGCACTGCCACACGTGCTTCTGGGAATCGCTGCCCGCAGTCGGTCACCAATTGTAGGGATGTGACTCGCTTAGGTGCAGCGGGAGATAAATATGAGACAGGTTCTTCCCAAAGTTCATGAGGTTTATTTGCATCATAAACCCACAAGGCAGCACATTATCAAAATAGCCTCTAGCTTAGGCAAAAGAACACAAATGTCCGTGGTTGGAGACTCGGACCGAGAGTCTCAGCACATGCTGGGAGCTGTAGTCCTCCCCATATACACTTTCTGTAGTGTCCCACCTGGACTCATTGAAGTCTGTCCACACTCTGACAGACTCCCGCACATGTGCCAAACACCTCAATTACATAGCCCTGTAACCACACCCACAGGTGATCACTTGGCTATGACATCACTAAAGGTTCTATTGCACAGACACACACAGGCTTCCCTGACACAATGTAACAGAAATATCAGCAGTACCTCTGCTGATCAATACACCATGGAGCCTGCATCTCAAGGCCACCCACCTTGAGACCCATAATGGTCATTCAGGACCCTGCTCCTGTTACCACACTGAATGTGCCTGTACACCCATCCTGGGACATCCACACAGCGCCCACTAGCTGACATAGTGGTCACTACACCACTATATATATACAGTGGGGCAAAAAAGTATTTAGTCAGTCAGCAATAGTGCAAGTTCCACCACTTAAAAAGATGAGAGGCGTCTGTAATTTACATCATAGGTAGACCTCAACTATGGGAGACAAACTGAGAAAAAAAAATCCAGAAAATCACATTGTCTGTTTTTTTTTCATTTTATTTGCATATTATGGTGGAAAATAAGTATTTGGTCAGAAACAAGTAATCAAGATTTCTGGCTCTCACAGACCTGTAACTTCTTCTTTAAGAGTCTCCTCTTTCCTCCACTCATTACCTGTAGTAATGGCACCTGTTTAAACTTATCAGTATAAAAAGACACCTGTGCACACCCTCAAACAGTCTGACTCCAAACTCCACTATGGTGAAGACCAAAGAGCTGTCAAAGGACACCAGAAACAAAATTGTAGCCCTGCACCAGGCTGGGAAGACTGAATCTGCAGTAGCCAACCAGCTTGGAGTGAAGAAATCAACTGTGGGAGCAATAATTAGAAAATGGAAGACATACAAGACCACTGATAATCTCCCTCGATCTGGTGCACCACGCAAAATCCCACCCCGTGGGGTCAGAATGATCACAAGAACGGTGAGCAAAAATCCCAGAACCACGCGGGGGGACCTAGTGAATGAACTGCAGAGAGCTGGGACCAATATAACAAGGCCTACCATAAGTAACACACTACGCCACCATGGACTCAGATCTTGCAGTGCCAGACGTGTCCCACTGCTTAAGCCTGTACATGTCCGGGCCCGTCTGAAGTTTGCTAGAGAGCATTTGGATGATCCAGAGGAGTTTTGGGAGAATGTCCTATGGTCTGATGAAACCAAACTGGAACTGTTTGATAGAAACACAACTTGTCGTGTTTGGAGGAAAAAGAATACTGAGTTGCATCCATCAAACACCATACCTACTGTAAAGCATGGTGGTGGAAACATCATGCTTTGGGGCTGTTTCTCTGCAAAGGGGCCAGGACGACTGATCCGGGTACATGAAAGAATGAATGGGGCCATGTATCGTGAGATTTTGAGTGCAAACCTCCTTCCATCAGCAAGGGCATTGAAGATGAAACGTGGCTGGGTCTTTCAACATGACAATGATCCAAAGCACACCGCCAGGGCAATGAAGGAGTGGCTTCGTAAGAAGCATTTCAAGGTCCTGGAGTGGCCTAGCCAGTCTCCAGATCTCAACCCTATAGAAAACCTTTGGAGGGAGTTGAAAGTCCGTGTTGCCAAGCGAAAAGCCAAAAACATCACTGCTCTAGAGAAGATCTGCATGGAGGAATGGGCCAACATACCAACAACAGTGTGTGGCAACCTTGTGAAGACTTACAGAAAACGTTTGACCTCTGTCATTGCCAACAAAGGATATATCACAAAGTATTGAGATGAAATTTTGTTTCTGACCAAATACTTATTTTCCACCATAATATGCAAATAAAATGAAAAAAAAAACAGACAATGTGATTTTCTGGATTTTTTTTTCTCAGTTTGTCTCCCATAGTTGAGGTCTACCTATGATGTAAATTACAGACGCCTCTCATCTTTTTAAGTGGTGGAACTTGCACTATTGCTGACTGACTAAATACTTTTTTTCCCCACTGTGTGTGTGTGTATGTATGTATGTATGTATGTATGTATGTATGTATGTATGTATGTATGTATGTATATATATACACACACACACACACACACACACACATTATATATATATATATATATATATATATATATATATACTGTATATATATATATATATATATATATATATATATATATATACACACACATACAGTATATATTTCTCCTCATACAGACGTGTATGTATATATTTCTCCTCATACAGACGTGTATGTATATATTTTCTCCTCATACCAGCGTGTATATATATATTTCTCCTCATACAGACGTATATATATATATTTCTCCTCATAAAGACGTGTATATATAAATTTCTCCTCATACAGACGTATATCTACTATATAATCGTCTAAGGGTTAGTTCACACGTACCGGAACTCTCGCGGAAATTACCGCGAGAATTCCGGAATTCCATTCTGCGGAAAAACTAGCATTTTGCAAGCGTAATTAGCTTGCAGAATTGCTAGCGTTTTCCAAGCGATCTGTAGCATCGCTTGGAGAACTGATTGACAGGTTGATCACACTCGTCAAACATAGTGTTTGACAAGTGTGACCAACTTTTTACTACTGAGGCCGCCTATGCAGCATCAGTAGTAAAAGATAGGATGCAAAAAAAAATAAAAAATGGTGTTACTCTTACCTTCAGACGTCCCGTGCAGCCGTTCCCAGTAATCCTTTGCGAACGGGATCGCGATGTCTCGCGGTAATTCGCGATGACGTCGCGCGAATGACCGCGAGACTTCGCGATCCCGTGAGAACGGATGCCATCGCGGGCATTTTTGCAAAGGATTACTGGGAACGAGAGCGTGGAGAGAAGCGGGAAGGCTGCGCTGGACGTCGGAAGGTAAGAATAACAATATTTTTTATTTTAAATTCTATTTTGTACAGGGATATGGTACCCAAAGCCCGGAGGACAGTCTCCGCTCCTCCGGACCGTGGGTACCATCCGCAAATGTTCTGCTTACTTTCCGCATGGTGTGCACAGCCACATGCGGGAAGTAAGCGGAACAATGCATTCCTATGGGTGCGGGATCGCCACGATTCAGCAAAAATTAATGAGCATGCTGCGGTTTTTACCGCGAAGCGATTCCGCCGTGGTAAAAACCGCAGCATTAGCACAGCATTGCAGAATCCCATAGGAATGCATGGGATGCTTATTTTTCACGTTTTCGCGGCAAAATCGCGCGGTTAAAACCACCGCGGAAACGCGAAAAAAACGCCACGTGTGAACTCAGCCTAATTCTGTCTGTCTGTCTCTGTTGGTAACTGAAATCCCGCCTGTCACTGATTGGCCATGGCCCAGATGGTGGCAGGCCGCGACCAATCAGCGGCAGGCGCAGCTTACAGTTACAACAGCTGCGCCTGTCGCTGATTGGTTGCGGCCGCCACACAGGATTTCAGTTACAGACAGACAGCCAGAATAAGACAATTATATAGTAGACTATGAACACGTTCTACGCCCGGGTGGCGAGCATTTTTATTGGTATATGGTCTCGTACCCTGCTATGTGCTGCCACCCTCCTATCCTGGTACGCATGGCACCCCTCATTCCTATCCTGCTATGCATGGCACCCCATTCTTCATCCTGGTATGCATGGTCCCCTCACCCCCCTATCCTGGTATGCATGGTCCCCTCACCCCCCTATCCTGGTATGCATGGTCCCCTCACCCCCCTATCCTGGTATGCATGGTCCCTCTCACCCCCCAATCCTGGTATGCATGGTCCCCTCACCCCCCTATCCTGGTATGCATGGTCCCCTCACCCCCCTATCCTGGTATGCATGGTCCCTCTCACCCCCCTATCCTGGTATGCATGGTACCTCTCACCCCCCAATCCTGGTATGCATGGTCCCCTCACCCCCGCTATCCTGGTATGTATGATCTCCTCACCCCCCTATCCTGGTATGCATGGGTTCCTCACCCCCCCTATCCTGGTATGCATGGTCCTCTCACCCCCCCAATCCTGGTATGCATGGCCCCCTCACCCCCCTATCGTGGTTTGCATGGTCCCCTCACTCCTATTAAAAGTACAAAAAAAAAAAACACTTATACTCACCCTTCTTTCCTGTGCTCCAGCGCTGTTCTGCTGGAGGCTGGGGCAGGAGTGCGGCCGGAATCGCGCATGCCCATAGCGCTGTCCGGCGCCATATTGCTGAAGACACACTGCAAGTGTGTCTTCAGTAAAATGGTGCCGGATCGCGCTATGCGCGTGCGCGATTCCGGCCCGGCGCCATATTGCTGAAGACATGATATGAGGTGTGGCAAAGAATATCCAAGACAACATACTCAGAAGGGAGGTAAGAAAATTTCTAAAACAATCAACAGGGAGGAGATTGGAGCAAAGCAAAATTCTCTAAAATGCATGCTCGCAAACGCCAGAAGCCTGACAAACAAGATGGAAGAACTAGAAGCAGAAATATCTACAGGTAACTATGACATAGTGGGAATAACCAAGACATGGTTAGATGAAAGCTATGACTGGGCAGTTAACTTACAGGGTTACAGTCTGTTTGGAAAGGATCGTAAAAATCGGAGAGGAGGAGGTGTTTGTCTTTATGTAAAGTCTTATCTAAAGTCCACTTTAAGGGAAGATATTAGTGAAGGGAATGAGGATGTCGAGTCCATATGGGTCGAAATACATGGAGGGAAAAATAGTAACAAAATTCTCTTTGGGGTCTGTTACAAACCCCCAAATATAACAGAAATCATGGAAAGTTTACTACTAAGGCAGATAGATGAAGCTGCAACCCATAATGAGGTCCTTGTTATGGGGGACTTTAACTACCCAGATATTAACTGGGGAAACAGAGACCTGCGAAACCCATAAAGGCAACAGGTTTCTGCTAATAGCCAAGAATAATTATCTTTCACAATTGGTGCAGAATCAAATCAGAGGAGCAGCACTTTTAGACCTAATACTATCTAACAGACCTGTCAGAATAACAAATCTGCAGGTGGTCGGGCATCTAGGAAATAGCGACCACAATATTGTACTGTTTCACTTGTCTTTCGCTAGGGGGACATGTCAGGGAGTCACAAAAACACAACTTTAGGAAGGCAAAGTTTGACCAGCTTAGAGATGCCCTTAATCTGGATGACTGGGACAATGTCCTCAGAAATAAGAATACAGAAAATAAATGGGAAATGTTTAAGAACATCCTTAATAGGCACTGTAAGCGGTTTATACCTTGTGGGAATAAAATAACAAGAAATACGAAAAACCCAATGTGGCTAAACAAAAAAGTAAGAGGGGCAATTAACAGTAAAAAGAAAGCATTTAAACTACTAAAGCAGGATGGCACCGGTGAAGTTCTTAAAAACTATAAGGAGAAAAATTCTTTATCTAAAAAAATAATTAAAGCTGCCAAAAAGGAAACAGAGAAGCACATTGCTAAGGAGAGTAAAACTAATCCCAAGCTGTTCTTCAACTATATCAATAGTAAAAGGATCAAAAGTGAAAGTGTAGGCTCATTAAAAAATTGTGAGGAAAGTATGGTTGTAGATGATGAGGAAAAAGCTAATATATTAAACACCTTCTTCTCCACGGTATTCACGGTGGAAAATGAAATGCTAGGTGAAATGCCGAAAGACAAAGAAAACCCTATATTAAGGGTCACCAATCTAACCCAAAAAGAGGTGCAAAACCGGCTAAATAAGTTTAAAATAGATAAATCTCCGGGTCCGGATGGCATACACCCACGAGTACTAAGAGAACTAAGTAATGTAATAGACAAACCATTATTTCTTATATTTAGAGACTCTATAGCGACGGGGTACGTTCCACAGGACTGGCGCATAGCAAATGTGGTACCAATATTCAAAAAGGGCTCCAAAAGTGAACCTGGAAATTATAGGCCAGTAAGTCTAACCTCTATTGTTGGTAAAATATTTGAAGAGTTTCTGAGGGATGTTATTCTGGATTATCTCAATGATAATTGTCCTCTAAAACATCCAGACTCCTTATCTATGAACTAGTCCAATATTTATGTTTCTCCCTCTCCCACAATGATAGTTCTGCTTTGCGTCACTTGTCTTATCTATTGCATTTTTTCTGTGCTGTGTTGTGTATAAATATGTGATTCTTCAGATTTTGTATTCGGCTATGTGCACACGTATGCAGAAGATTTCTGCATAAAAACCGGGACTCCTTCCCAGAAAATGCGCGTTTTTGACGCGATTTTTGCCGCGCGTCCCCAGACACATAGAAAATAGCTAGAAATGCTGAATTCTCCATGAAATTAATACGCATGTTGCGTTTTTTACCGCAAAGCGTTTTTTTTTTTCTCGGAAAAAAATGCATCAATATGCACAAAAAGTGCAAAATGCATTAAAATGAATGGGAAGCTTCTTTTAAGTGTTTTTTGAGCGGATTTTTTGGCAAATCCGTGGGGAAAACGAGAAAAAAAAACGCTGTGTGTGAACACAGCCTAAGTCAATGCCTGATGAAGAAAACCTGGCACTCAACTTAAATGGAACAGTTTATTTGTAGTACCAAACAAAACGTTTCGGTCAGTGCAGACCTTCATCAGTTACGTGCTCAAAGATTGTCTGTACTTAGATTGGAGGGCGCTTTTTGTATGTCCCTGTAAAGCCAAATGTCAATGTGCTGCTGGAGCGCGGTTAAGTCTTATCTGTCTGGCAGGGAAAGCGCACTACAAATAAACTGTTCCATTTAAGCATTTAAGTTGAGTGCCAGGTTTTCATTATACTATATGTGGTTTGGGAACCTACCTCGGCACCACCACAGTTGTGCACACAGTGTTTTTTTCCTAATGCCTGATGAAGAGACCTGAGTAGTCTCGAAAGTTTGCAATGTGTTACCATCTTTTCAGTTAGCCATTAAAAGGTATCAACCACTGAGGACTCTCAATTCTGTATATTTTTCTATCTACTGGTTAACACGGTACAAAGATATATATCTTTCCTGTATCATAGTTTACATATACAAATTAAAAAAAAAAAAAAAAACTGACGGAAATGTTGTTTCAGGGAAAAAAGACATTAGGTGCACATAGACTTACATGGTCTGATAATGTCACGCAATCTAAAAGTCTTGGCAGAACCCTCAGAACCTACATAGACTGAACTGTGAAGGAGGGATATGAGGATTCCTCGCTCCACCGTCAAATTCAATTTTATCTGCGTCCTGAGGACATAGATGCAGCTCAAGTCAGGACATACCCTTTACATACTGGGACTCATCCCCAAATTCAGGACTGTCCCACTACAACCTGGACGGTTGGGAGATACAGTTGTATTATTGATTTATGCAAAGTTTGATAAAACATCAGTGGCTGTTTAAGGTGAATCTACGATAGGATGTCTTTAGGAGTGCTAAAAATTGAAACTCCAAGATCAGCAAATTTCTGTGCTTTACTGCAAATTTTTGATTTCCCATTAAAAATGCCCTAGTGACATACAGAAGTTTTATTTTTTTCTACATCACTTTACCATTTGAGTGCAATTTCTTTGTCTTTTGATCATCAAATGGTTGCTTATTTGGGATCTTCATGTTGGTTAGTCCAATAATCTTTGGAAAAGCCGGATTACTTACTGGTAATGCTCTTTTAATGAGTCCACGACAGCACCCACTGGAGGTATCGGATCTGCCCCATTTGGAACAGGAAACCCTACAGAAAGATAAAAGGGGGCTGTCCGCCTTTCCTCCTCAGTTTTGCATTTCAGAGTACCAGGAGGACCGCCAAGGGTTAGACAATGTCTTTCCATCTCTAACTTTACTTATTCATCTTTAGCAGATATATTTTATTATTGATATCTTAGCAGGGAGGGAAGTGAGCAGGTGCTGTCGTGGACTCATTAAAAGAGCATTACCGGTAAGTAATCCGGCTTTTTACCCTTCGCCACGACAGCACCCACTGGAGAGATTCTAGAGGCCATCACCTGGGTGGGACCACCGTGCCAAGGACAGTCCTGCCAAAGAAGTTGATGAAAGGTCAAGTCTATAGTGATTATAGAAGGTAGAAGGAGTTGACCAAATTGCTGTCTTACATATGGCTTCGATTGGGACGTCTCCCCTCTCGGCCCAGGAGGTTGCCACTGCTCTAGTGGAGTGTGCTCTGATTTTCTCGGGAGGATCTTCATCTTTTGCAGAGTAAGCTAAGCGAATGGCATCCCTGATCCATCGGGAAATGGTGCTCTTTGTGACTCCGTACCCTTTTTTACAGCCCTGAAAAGATATGAACAGAGCCCTACACTGCCTCCAGCTCCTGGACCTCTCAATATATTTTAGGACAGCTCTTCCAACATCCAAGGTGTGGAATTTCCTCTCCTCCAGAGTGGAGGGATCTCCAAAGAAGGTCGGGAGAAGTATCTCTTGAGATCTATGGAATTTTGTTGATACCTTAGGCAGGTATGAGGGGTCTGGTTTTAATATTAACCTATCCTGGTATATCTGAAAAAAGGGTGGGTCTATGGATAGGGCTTGGATATTACTCACTCGCCTAGCAGACGTTGTGCCACTAAGAGGGCCGTCTTGAGTGACAAGCATTTCAGGGATATTGTGTCTATTGGCTCAAAGGGTTCCTCCATCAGGGTGTCTAAGACCAGATTTAAGTCCCATGCAGGGACTGTAGGTATGTGAACCGGAGTTATCCGTTCGCAAGCTGTAATAAATCGTGATATCCACTTATTTCCTGCTATATTATGGCCGTACAGTGCCCCTAATGCGGACACTTGGACTTTCAGCGTGTTTACCGCCAGGCCCAAGTCCTTCCTTTTCTGTAGAAATTCCAAGATATGAACTATCGGAACTTCTGTGGTATGAGGCACTGTATGAAACTGCAGGAATTTCTTCCAAATCCTTGTATAAATTTGGGTAGTGGACTGCTTCCTGCTCTGTAGGAGCGTAGCGATTAGTGTTCCAGAAAACCCTCTTGATCTTATTAGCTGCTTTTCAAATTCCACGCCGTCAAGTGCAAGCTGTCCACTTGGAGGTGGAAAAAAGGGCCTTGGGAGAGTAGGTTTGGAATCAAAGGAAGAACCCAAGGATCTGTCACCGACATGATTTGTAGCCATGAGAACCACGGTCTCTTGGGCCAGAATGGTGCTATCAAGATTACTCTCGCCTTGTCCTCTCTGATCTTCCGAATGACCTGTGGTAGGAGAATTATCGGAGGGAAGGCATATGCCAGGTTGAATTTCCATGAGGCCTGGAGGGTATCCAGTATGTCTGGATGATCTGACGGAGACAGGGAAGCAAATGTTTTTATTTGTCTGTTCTCTTTTGTGGCAAAGAGGTCCACCTGAGGTTGCCCCCACAGAGCTACTATGTCCTTGAAGACTCGGCGATTGAGGCACCATTCCCCTTGCCGAAGTGTGTGTCGGCTTAAGAAGTCTGCCTCTTGGTTGTTCTTTCCCCTATGAAGGGCCGAGAGGGACAACAAAAAACTTTCAGCTAAGTTTAAGATTTTTGCCGCAGAAGACATCAGAGTCTCTTGATCGAGTACCTCCCTGTCTGTTTATGTAGGCCACTGTAGTGGTGTTGTCCGATAAGATCCTGACATGCTTCTGTTGGAGCTGTGGAAGAAAATGGTGTAGAGCATAATATACCGCCGTCAGTTTTTTCAAATTAGACGAGTAGCCCAGTTCATCTCTATTCCACCTTCCTTGACAAAAGCTATTCCCCATATGGGCTCCCCAGCTGTGGGGGCTAGCGTCGGTGGTTAGGATACAAGATGGTACTATATCCCATGGGACTCCTGTGGACAGATGGTTATCATTTAGCCACCACTCTAGAGAAGCCAAGACCTCCTGTGTTAAGGTTATCTTGCTCTCAAGGTGCTCACTATGTCGCCTGTCCTCTTGGAGGATCTGATGCTGCAGTGTGCGGATGTGACAATGGGCCCACCGGACTGCCGGGGCACAAGAAGTGAGTGACCCTAATAGCGACAATGCCCCTCTCAGAGACATACGTGGTCTACTAATGGCTGCCTCAACTTCCTCTTTTATGAGCGCATTCTTTACCTGAGGGAGTAGACATCTCTGGGTTGTGGAGTCTAACTGGAACCCTAAGAACATCTGAAGGGAATGCGGAACGAGTCTGGACTTCTGGAAGTTGATGATCCAGCCTAGATCCTGCAAAGACGAGACCACGTCAGCGACACGTCTGGTACACTGGGTGACAGAGTTCCCGATAATTAGGAAGTCATCTAGGTAAGGCACGATTAGGGTGTCTTTCTGACAAAGATAGGCCATTACCTCTGCCATCACCTTGGTGAAGATTCTTGGCGCCGTAGAGAGGCCGAAAGGCATGGCCGTATACTGGAAATGACGGATCTTGTCTTCGAATACCATTGCGACCCTTAGGTACCTTTCGTATCTATCATGAATAGGAAGATGATAGTTAGCATCTTTCAAGTCAATCCCTGCCATTACACAGTTTGGAAAGAGAAGCTTTATAGTGGATCTAATTGATTCCATTCTGAACTTATAATTTTTTATAAATGTATTAAGCTTCCTCAAATTTATAATTGTCCTAAACGTACCATCTGGTTTGGAAATTAAAAATAAAGGAGAGTAGAACCCTCTACCCTCTTGTCCCTCTGGGACTTCTACCAAAACTCCCTTGGACAGTAGGCTACGAATCTCTACTTCGAGGGCCTTTTGTTGAACTATAGAGTTAAGGTGGGTTATGATACAGAAATCATAAGGGATTTGAAGGAATTCTATTTTCATTCCCTCTTTAATTATACTTAGAATCCATGGACATGAAGTTATTTGTTCCCATTTTGAAGCAAAAAATTTTAGTCTACCCCCCACTGGGAGGACAGATTTTTTAGTATTCATTTTCCTTTCGGAATGTTGAACCCCTAAACATGCTACCCTTTTTGCTTTTCTTCCTTTGTGGGCCATCTATTTAATCTATCCGCTTGTCTCCTTCTTCCAAACGGTCGCCTTTTAAAGGTTCTCCTGTAGAAAGGGATAGAAGAATCAGGGAAGGCCTTCTTCCTTTCTTTCGCTTTGGCGAGTATGTCGTCTAGGGCTTTCCCAAAGAGAAACTCACCCTCGCACGGGGTTGTACAAATCTTAGATTTTGATTGCGCGTCCCCCTTCCAGCTCTTCATCCATAGTGCCCGCCTGGCGTTGTTTACCAGACCAGCCGACCTTGCTGCTAGCCGCAGAGTGTCTGCCGATGCATCGGCCATGAAGGCTGCCGCCCCTCTAATTAACGGAATAGCTGCCCGTAGTTTTTCTCTAGACACCTTTTGCTCGATTTGTTGATCCAACCATACAAGCATAGACCTGGCGGTGCATGTGCTAGCTACTACTGGCTTAAAAATGCCTGTGGTAGACTCCCAAGACCTTTTCAACAATGACTCCGCTTTACGGTCTAGCGGGTCCGCCAATAAACCTGCGTCCTCTACCGGGATAGTGGACTGCTTCGAGGTAGAGGTTACAACGGCATCAACCTTTGGAACTTTGGCCCATTTTAATAGCTCGTCATCGCTAAATGGATACTTCCTCTTTGAGGCCGATGGGAGAAAACCTCTTTGATCGTGTTTTTCCCCCACTCTCTTTTTATTAGGGCCTTAACTGCCGGTATTACTGGAAACGCTCTCTTTTTTTTTTCCGCCAACCCCGCAAACATTATTTCTTGTGCGGTTTGGATGCCCCTTCTCTCCTCACACCCCATAATGTTCCTCACGGATTTGACTAAGTTATCCACACTATCCAGGGGAAAACATGATCGTCCCTCAGTGTCTGATGATGATGATGATGACAATGATGTGAGTGAAGAATCAGAGATTATCCCCTGTTCTTCCTCTGATTCTGAGCGGCGGGTCACTTGTTTTTTGCTCCTAGTTTCTGAGGGAGTACTGGAACGGGTGACAGCCTGTATTTCCTCCCTAATTATGTCCCGAATGTCCTTTGATGACACTGCCGACCCTTGTCTAGTCTCTCTGGTGCATTTCTTACAGAGCTTTTTGGGGTAGGAGTCAGGGAGAGGCTGAGCGCATAAAGCGCATTCTTTATGTTTGGATTTCTCCTTCGCCTGGAAGAGGGGAGACATGGCGAAAGGAGGGGGGGGGGGGGGGGGGTAGGAGAGGTCAGCTTAATAATAGGCAGAGTATATATATTTCACACTCACCCAGTGAAGCTATTATTACCGGATCAGTTGGCTGAGATCCTGTCCCAGGTCTTGACTCGCCCACCTCGCTCCTGCGGGAGGTGTCTGTCCTGGAAGCGCGGTCCATGGAGGAGCTGCCCCCCGCAGAGTCACCTGCTGGAGCGTGTACTTCCGTTGGAGATGACATGGCTCCCTGCCGCTATGCTGCGGCGCTTGTTTAAATAGATCTTTTTCCCTCCTTTTTTTTTTCCTAGAAGTCGCTCCTCCTCCCCGGGTTTACTGCGCATGTGCCGTCACGCTCCACAGCCATCATGCCCCAGAAGTTCACCCATTACTTCCTGGGCCTAGGAGCAGCTGCGCAGGCCACCGTGCCGCCGCCTTAGTATGTGGCCGCGCTTCTCCCCACGCTGCCGCCACCGCTGCCCTTTTTCCTTCTTCGCGCCACTGGCGCACTTACCGTTCCCAGCAGCGGCGGCTCCTACGCGCTTGGTGCCACCTGGCACGCTCCTAGGTGAGACCGGGCGGCCCTTCCCGAACCCGGTCATCACCTTCTAGTCATCAGACGATGGGGGAGCCGTCTAACGGAGTCTCCCCCGACGCTGCCTCTGGACCGCAGCCCCTGCCGTTCCCGCGGACACCGCACAGGCGGCATGCAAAAGGCCCAGGTATGTCTTCCTGAAGGATATCCTGAGATTCCCTGGGAACAGGAAACCAAAACTGAGGCGGACCGCCCCCTTTTATCTTTCTGTAGGGTTTCCTGTTCCAAATGGGGCGGATCCGATACCTCCAGTGGGTGCTGTCGTGGCGAAGGGTAAAAACTATGATCTTGATCCCTAAAAACCGATGAGGGGTGTGTTGAAAGGCGCATGATTCACAAACTGAAGTAAAATTTGTGGCGTAAAGCATGCCACTGCTCATCATGCATTAGGTGAGTGGATGTCACCACAACCTATCCCAGCTCCATCCATTTTGGCGGAGCTGAAAGAAAATGGCATGAAAATGCCAAAAGTCGCATTTAGCAGGCAAAAAATGCTTTGATGAAATGGGGCCCAGATGTCAGTTATAATAGAAGTCACAAGTAATGAAGAGAACATAAATTACCTACTTTAACAAAGCTTTATTCTTCCATATTGACTCCTCGGCCATAATACTCTTCCCAACCTCAGGATCATATTCTAAGCAAAGCGTCTGATTTTGCAGTTTGCTCCTTAATTCTGATTGAGTATTCTGTATTTGGTTGCTACTATGCTCCTGTGCAGAACAAGACTAAAAAAAAGGAAATAATTAATTCTGTTAGTAATAAAAACACATGTTGAAATGCTTTTGTCTAGTCTAATATGTTCCCGAACTGTCTTGAATCTCATGCTCTGTAACTTCTAATCTACAATTTTTGAGTGGGTGATCCTCTTCATCAGCACTAAGGGTGCTGGAACTGTTTTTTGTACCTCACTTTCCAGCATGTATTGTGCCTGCCATTGTACATTGGCTTGCTTACTCTAAACTGAAAGCATGTTTCTCTGAAATTCATGTAAAACAGACAGCAGGGCAAGAGCAGAAAGACAAAGAATTGCCCCTACTATCAGTAATCTGTCTGGATTACACGTAAAAGGAGCATGTGATGTCAAAGAAATATTCATGATCTCCAGATATGGCATTAATCTGTTTAAAAAAAAAGTAGCTCACTAGGTGAGGTGGATCTTCGAAGCAAAGGGTCTATGTGGGCACATGGGCCAGTGGCATAGGTGCAGCAGGCAGGTTTTTCACACAGGAAACAAGTAGCAAAGATACTGGAAGCCGCAGACAGACCAGAGATGTTTCGGAGATTGCAAACAGGTAGCAATGTTACGGAAGCCACGGTCAGACAGGAGACATCCTGGAGACCACAATCAAGTTGCAGATGTATTGGAAGCCGCCAGCAAACCAGAGATGTCCGGTAGACCACAGACAGGTACCACAGTTACTGGAAGCTGCAGACAGGTAGCAGAGTTACTGGAAGCTGCAGCAGACAGGAAATATCCTAGAGACCGCAGACTGGTACCACAGTTACTGGAAGCCACAGGTAGACCGGAGATGTCCAGGAGACCACAGATAAGTCTGAGGAACTGGAAGCTGCAGACAGCCATGAGATGTCCTGAGGACTGCAGACAAATTGCTGACAAAACTGCGGAGTAACCAGAAAGTCTTAATACCATGGAAGCTGCAGGTGGGCAAGAGACGTCCTGCAGACCGAAGACAGGTAGAAGTGGTACTGAAAGCCGCAGGCAGCCAAGAGATGTCCTGGAGATTGTAATCAGGTACTGTACAAAGACAAACTAAAAGTCTTACTAGAAAGTCTTAATACCAAGACCAGGTGTGTGTCTTGGGAGGCCTTATATAGGTCTAGGCTTCAGTCAGCGCTCAATACATAGTAAGCAGTGGCTGTAACCACACCCTGGCACTGACTGACTGACAGCCAGCTCAGCTGTGATGCACTGGAGAGCCAGCTGTCAGTCAGTGCAGGGGTGTGGTTACAGCCAACTTTCCAGTGCATCAGTGCTGAGCTGGCTGCCAGTCAGTGGCATGGTTATAGCTGCCTCTCACTAAAGTACTGAGCAGAACTTTCTGATCCTAAAGGCAGACATATATGGTACATAATGTTTTAAGTCAGGGTCATCTGAAAGGTGAGAAGTCCTCAGTATAAAATAATTTGAAACCTGCAGTCCTCAGATCATTATTGAGATTTATTTTAATGCAAGGTGTCATCAGAAAATGCCATATTGTTTAAAGTTTCTAAGAAGTTTATTTTTTTTTTTTTTTTAAATGTAATATTTTTTTATTTTCCATATCACTATCTTTTTTAAAAAAAAAGTATAGTTGTAGTTTTTCCGTTGGTCACAAGGTCTTATACTACTCATACCTCCTGTTCTGTATAAATTACTTTTCAATTAAAGATAACACCTCGACATACAGTGGGTAACAAATGATCCACCCTTCACAATTGGCGATGTTCAGAGCTTACCCAATCCCCCTCTGCATAATGATCTTTGCCCACATTGAAGCACGACCAAGTAATGCATCTACACGAACAAATAAGGTCTGAGTCAATCCATGGCTGCCAATGTAAATGTTGGAAGTATGAATCTAATATTAAGTCTAGTCGTCAGTGTGAAAATTATTGGATTTTTTTTTTTTTATATACAGATCATGATATGAGAAATAGAAGAAAACATCTAAAATTTAAAAATAAACACATTTAGCATAAAAAAAACTGTATTAAATAGGTCATTTTTTAAGAGTGATAATAAAACACTGCAGGTGCTGTCTATATCCTGCCGCATTCTAACAGAAACTAGTGCAAACACACATTGCTTTAAATCGAGCCTGCAAATCGCATTCCCTGCTGTAGTCATGCAAGTCTTTTATTTTTAAGCATTCCTACTTTTTTTTAATCCTCCCATGACATAGTAACGGCAAAAGAAAAACTATGTACAACATTGGCATAAGTTGCCAGTTTGGTCACGTAGTTCAGCTGTCCCCACCCCACACATCTCTCTTTATACCCAAGCACTTGGCTGTCTTCCTCTGCAAAATTCACGACCGGGGAAATTCTGCATTAGAGTCTACTCTGGGGATCAATGCACTTCGGAAAGGCCAGGCAAATTGCCGTCTAACTGGATTTTGCAGTACGTTTGCATTTCATATACATTTATAGCATCAAATCTATTTAAAAAAAAATCTCTCATTAAAATACCTGAGTGGTAACCGCCTGAAGGTTCGGTGCTCCACAATGATCCTCCATGTGTATGTAAGCTGGATGAGATAGGAGAGATTTCCCGTCTGCTAGAACAGCGGCTTGTACATTACATCCCTTTATCATCAATATCTTTTTGGCTATGATTCATCTCACCAATATATCTTCAATCACTGAAATCCTAAAAGCTATTAAATCACATTACAGTTACGGAAGGAACAATACAGAAATGAGATTGTTAATTTATTCATATTCCCAGTGTTATTAAAGTGAAGCTTCTAGGCAAAAATTGCTCATACCGTGCGGTATGATGAGTTTTTACAGCATTTTCAGTGGCTTAAATTTTTGTCAACTATGAGGCCTGTACAGGCTTGGACTGGCCCACAGCAGAATAGGAGAATCCACTGGTGGGCCACAATCTGCTCAGTTCATTGTTATATAAATTTGTGATTGAGGATAATGTCAAATTTGCATGTAGTTGAAAAGTGGAGTTGGTCACTAATGGGCTCTTGGCACCATAGTCTGACACTAGGCTTGTAGAAAATTATACAAAAGTCTACATATAGACACAGATAGTTGGAAATCTAAATGGTCAGTAATTTGCACTGATGCACTCTGTGGAGAGATGAGCAATCTTTTCAAAATGGCTAGATCCATCATATATTCCCAGGAAATTCTATTTGGTTCAAATCAATTCACCATGATTCAAAAGTATGTAAAAATCTCCAAGTGTATTGAAAAATGTGAATAGCACTTTCCACTTTTCCACACACGCTAATCTTTTTCACTGTCAAACACTATTTGTACAGTTTCTACCGTGTTTTATGGCTTAATCTCCCTATCTCCACGGCCAAGCTGTGAGCAGTGATGTCCCCTTACTACTGCGATTGATCACAATCTGGCTGCTGAATTCCCTGCCTCTGCTTTTATACAGGCTATGATAATTTCTTCTGATTAGTTGTGCTATACCATGTGATGTGATAGATGCAAGGCATTATGGCGAAGCCCACCCTAGGTCATGTTATCCTTCTCTGGCTGATGTAAACGTCTGCAATATGTAAAATAATGGCAGCTATTTTAGGTGATAAACGTGAAGTGAAATGCAATTTGTTTGAATTCGCCAAGTTCAAAAACTTCTTTCAAAAATTTGATATTGAATTGATTCAATTTTCTTTAAGTCTGGGTGTTGATTTCTCCTGCTATTTATTTCCCTTCAAAAATGACAGAAATTTGTTTGGTGAAAATGCCATAGAAAACACTTTAAAAGGGAATCTGTCACCCCCCAGGATGTATATGTCCTATTAATATGGGCATACAGGTGATAGGACTAGTGTAATATTTCTACCTGTATGCCTCATATTAATGGTCTTATGGAGAAATGTTATGTTCTGTCTTTCTGATGATTTCTTCCAGACTCTGGGGCGTGTGGTGCCTGGAAGAAATCCCGGCCTCCTATCTTCATTGTAATACTTACCCCCTTCCATCAGCGTCCGTTATGGCCCCAGAATCATGCGCCCTGCACTCCCTCAGAAATACATATCTCATCTTCCCTTCTATGGATTCTGCATTCAGGGACTTCCACTCCAGAGACCTCGAAAGTGCGCGCCGATAAGGTGCTCTCCCCACTTCCTCCCTGTATAGTCATCACCATGTACACATGGTACCTAGTGATGGCGTGCAGAGAGGAAGTGGGGAGAGAATATTATCGGCGCGCACAAAGGCGGTCACACTGACTCGCCGGCGCCTGCACAGAAGATCCCTGAATGCAGGACCAACAGAAGGCAGGATGAGGTATATATTTCTGAGGGAGTGCAGGGTGCAGGCGGAGGATTCCGGGGCTGTAATTGATGCTGATGGGGGCGCAGTACTGTAATGAGGACAGGAGGCATGGATTTCTTCCACGCACCGCACGCCCCTGAGCCTGGAGAAATCACTTGCATAAAGCAGGAATATAAGATTACTCCACAACTAGACCATTGATATGAGGCCTACAGGTAGGACTAGTGTAACATTTCTATTACCTGTATGCCCATATTAATAGGTCATATGTCCTGGGGATGACAGATTCCCTTTAAATATAGAAAATTCTTTATCAAAACTGATTCAAAGAAAACCAGCTTATAACCCAAAGCAAACAATCACAGCTCTGGTTTAATTTCTTAAACTGCTGTAATAAAATGAAAGCTGCAGTATGATTGGTTGCTACAAGCAACTTAGAAACATTTTTGTTTAGCTTTCAGAAATGCTTAAAAAGCAGTGAAGACTTCTCTGTCTGCCATCTTTTTGCTCACTGTAGATTATTAAGAAGACTGAAAGAAGTATGATGGTAGAATCAGACTGCACAAGGTTTGTTATTATAGTCTGTTGTCATGGAGATGTATAGGTCTGTTTGACTCCCCATCCCCTTTATGGCTGAGCGATGTGCCATTTTTCCCTACTCTTCTTCAAAAAGCCATAACTATTATTTTTCTGTCAACATCGCCGCTGAGATTCTGAACAGGTCACGTGACATTGGTGTGCCACGAGGCTGCTGATTTGCTGCAGCCATTACTGTTCTGTCAGAGCAAACGTCCACTGTAATGTAATAAGGGGCCTAAAGGGCTGCAGCAGTCTGGCGACACAACAATGTCCTGGCAGCATTCGGCGATCAGCCATAGGGGTGGTGCCGACCCAATTTCAGTCACCGCTCTGTGTATAGAGAGCGGCGGCTGTAACCGCACCCGGCACTGTCTGACAGCGGCTCAGTATTAGAATCAGCTGTTAGTCAGTGCCGGGGAAGGGGCTACACCCGCCGCTCTCTATACACAGAGCAGTGACTGAAACCGTGATGGCGTCACCCCTTTGCCTGGAAGCTGAATGCTGCTGGGAGGAATAAAGCTAATTTCCTCCTGGCAGCGGGGCTCTCAGCACAGGTGTCAGAACGCTATTAATCTGCAGGTTAATAGTGCTATTATACGCCACGTTCCGTTTAACCCTGCCCAGCTGGAGAGGACTGAACTTGTAATCGCATTGTTGGGACATGTGCTATGAACACTTAGATTTGCTCCTGTGGATGCGTGGTGGCTGCACAAGGTGACATATTTAGGTTTTGATCAGGGTTATGGTCTTGTGTCTACTGAAGTCTCTCTAAAGAGTCATTATCTATACCTTTATCTAGGTGGTCTGTTGTTTAGTCTATATCATTTTTGGGTTGTGCTGAATGGGGTCATATGTAGTATTTAAGATACAAATTCTAGATGTTAGGGACATGCACTATATGCGAGTGTGGCATCAGGAAAACATTTTGTGCCATACGTGACATTTGGTGTTGTCGTTCTTGTAATTTCCAATTTCCCTTTTCATAAGTTGGCAAGTGTTTATCAGAGCTTGCATCATCTAGAGTGAAGTGCTGTCCGTGTGCACTATAGACTGCACACGTACCCATTATAGTCAGGGTGCCAGTCCACATTCCCGATTTTCCACACGGACCAACGGTCTGTGTAAAGAAAAATCACTGGTAAAACAGCTGAAAAGGAAAGAGCGCAATAGGGTCTTACCCGAGTAAAGCTTGATATAAACTCAATTCATTATACTCACCTTATACAGGAGAGATTCAGACACATAGAAGTAGGTAGTCAGCCTGCTGCACATCCAAAGGGCCACGCTGTGATCACAAATCATCAGATTATAAAGGAGAAAGTTTATGGATTAAAAGTGCGCTGCTTGACAAATCAATCCTTCCAGGTTTTATGAACTGTACTTTTATTTCCCAACGCGTTTCGAAGTCTATACTTCTTCCTCAGGGGATGACAGGTACCTGTCTTCCCCTGAGGAAGAAGTATAGACTTCGAAACGCGTTGGAAAATAAAAGTACAGTTCATAAAACCTGGAAGGATTGATTTGTCAAGCAGCGCACTTTTAATCCATAAACTTTCTCCTTTATAATCTAAAGAAAAATCACAGTATGTATGATTAATGGACCAGACTAGTAAATAACAGGCAGAACAAGGAGGAACACACAGAATTGGCAGACGTGACTGGCCTGACTTTTCCACAGGCTATCTGAACCCAGCCGTAGGCCCAGAAGAAATGCATAAAGCCAATCTAATATTGCGCTCATCAGGACGTTTCATATAAAAGTCTTTAATTCCTCCAAACAGTAATGACAACAGCGACTTTTCACCCTGTATGGTCTTTTTCAAGCCGAAAAAGGCCATACAGTTCGAAACGTTTCTGTTGTCTTTACTATATTGAGGAATAAAAGACTTTTATATGAAACGTCCTGATGAGCGCAGTCTAGTTTTGTTGTTTTTACATCAAGTGGATCTCTCGGGTACATTTTGACTCTATTATGCCTAATGTGTGCTACAGCCCTGTCTACCAGGAGTAAATCATGCCCAAAATATATCAGAATATTCAAAACTTATTATGCAAACCAAACAAGGTATACAATTATAGATTTCTGTAAGTTAGGCCGGGTGCCCACGATCCGGAACTAGCAGCGCTTAGGACACAGAGCATGTTCGCTGCGTCCAAAGTGCTGCCTTCTATTGAATGCAGGTGAATCCGCATGTGCTCACGGAACCCTGCGTATTTACTGCATCCAATACATTTCTATTGGTGAAATTTCTCTTATGGAGACTAGTGTCTCTGCAAGAGAAATGGACATGCTGCTGTCTTGAGAGACGCGCCGCATGTCCGTCTCCACGGGTGATCCGCAGTCGACTATGCATCATAGTGGACAAGGGATTTCTAGAAATCCTATCCACTATGCTGTAACATCTGGCCACTGCAGGTTTGACGCTGAACAAATACGCAGCATCATACACGCATCAGTTACTGATCATGGGCACATACCCTTAAAGATAAACTTACAATATCCGATTATTGCAGTTAAGAAAATCTCTGCTTCACCGTTTTAGTTGTCTGTAATATCATTATAGGTTTTCCTGGAGGAAAGTTATTAAAAAGAAGAACTTGATGAATTTATTTTTAATTTCAACCAAATCCTATAGAAGAGCCTCCTCCTCTATAGCCATTAAATGTCAGATGCTGCTATTGATGCATAGTAGACAGTACCAACAATCACGCTCCCATGATTAATATGAGAAATTTATATTAAATTAACTCAAATATATGGATAAAATAAACTCCAACGACACTCCGTGACATAGCTCAATGTATCACAGTGTAATTTCTAGAAATCAAAGTTCCCTACATCCATTCCATGTTTATTTTACAAAGAGGATTGCATAAAAATCATTTCCATCAAATTAAAAATCAGTATTACCCCCATATTATTATATCCCAAACTGCATAACATTTTACAACACTACTAATAGGCCACTTACAGCCATAATATGTAATATCAGATTTTTTTTTATATCTATAAATCTTAAGACCAGTTATAAATACCACCCATTCATACACACGCAACAAATTCTCTGAATGAGAAATCGTCCTAATATATGGGAAAATTGCTCCTGGGTGACAAATACACATCAAATAAAATGGATATAAAATACTTACATGGAGAAATGGTTGGAGAAATGGCCAAGAGCGAGTCAGAAGCACAGTGTCTGAATGTAAATGGCATCTCTGGAGTCATTATGAGACTGCGGGAAACGGAGACAAAACGCTTCTTGTTCTAGTATTTCTTTCACATGAAACTTCACTGTCCTCAATGAAAACATTACATTCCTTTACTCTGTCCGCTTAAATGTTAGATAAGATCATGCAAGTGTATAGCACAAAAGAAATATAATATTTAGAGAAAAATGCAACGTCCCTACATATTGGGATCTTTGCTTTATTACGTGTTATTTGCTTTTTATTACACTACAAAAACATGTTATATTTCACATGGAGGGGGGCGGCTGCGGAGACAGACACAGATGTCCAGTAGTCCTAGCTGTTAGTGGGGAGGTGGTTGGAGCAATAATTTGAGACGTGCATGATGTCGCCTGGACTCCATAGATGTGCCCACAGTGATCTCGGTGCATTATGATTAATGCTCGTAAGAGTACCGAAAAGTACAGGGAGATTCACTCGAAAGAGGCCCCCAATACTCTTTTAGGATTAAGCAATCTGAACCCCAAAAACACGCTACATGCCTTGACGGGTTATTGATTGCATCACATTCAATGCCGAAAGTGATCGCCGTCTTCTACCAAACACATTTCAATATGACACTCCATGTTCCGTATTGGCAAGCATTTGGGAGAGATAAAGGGAATAGTAGCAATTCCTTGTTGGACGTATTCCTTCAAATGCAAAAATGCGGAGGTATCCTGGCTTGTTTGAAGCTCCATTTACAGAGGATCACAAAGCACGTTGTTTCAATCAAATGACTTCATCCTAATGAGAGTAATTACAGAATACTCAGGGCCTTTTCTGAGTGAATCTCACTGTAGCTATTTTGCATGAAAATTCAACAAATAATGCCATTATAGTAATTATCTTCATGATCTTGCCCAACTCTGTGTTTCACATTAGTTTTGATGCTATGAGGGCTTTCTTAGCGAGGAACTACCAAAGTTCACAAGTACAGTTTCCACGATTCTTATCCTCTCGCTTAGATTGTTATGGACTCACCCGGTGATGTGGATTCTCTAAAGCTGCAGGTCAAGGTGGACAACACGGACCAAAGCCATTTGCATAGTAGACCGGATGCAAATGGAACAGTGATGACCAGGATAGAAGGCAGACAAGCGGAGCAGGGCACACCAGAAGACACTGAGTCAGGAGTGATACACACAGGAACTGAAGATGTCGAGACAATTCATGATTAGCGGCAACATTTGCAATGTAAACAAGTGCTAAAAAAATTCATGGAAGGCAAGGGCTACATGGCGACATGTGTCATGCAACAGCTATTCTCTGGAAAGACGCAACAAAAGCTTTTTAGAGTTCTGATTTTGTTGTAAATGAAAAAGCCATGTTACACACAAGACACATGCGCCTTGCATTTAAGTCTATTGTAAGTATGTCACATGTGACTTGAAAACAAGGAACAGAAAATCCTGCTCATTTGGAAATATTTGTGTCGCAGTCAAAGGAGGTCGCAAGGTGAAGAGAAAGACCATAGAACATCATTAGATGCAATATCGCAATGCAGCACTGTGGTTTTAGTGTAGCATGACATGTCGTTGTCTAACCTTACAGCAGACAAAGGGTTAATCAGCAAATAAATGGACAGCCGCTGGCAGCTGTGAGGAACAGGCAAGTTTATTTGCAGATAAAGGTGCTTCTCTCAAAATTAGAATATCATCAAAAAGTTAATTTATTTCAGTTCTTCAATGCAAAAAGTGAAACTCATATTACAGTCATATGTAAAAGTTTGGGCACCCCTATTAATGTTAACCTTTTTTCTTTATAACAATTTTGGTTTTTGCAACAGCTATTTCAGTTTCATATATCTAATAACTGATGGACTCAGTTATATTTCTGGATTCAAATGAGGTTTATTGTACTAACAGAAAATGTGCAATCTGCATTTAAACAAAATTTCACCGGTGCAAAAGTATGGGCACCCTTATCATTTTCTTGATTTGAACACTCCTAACTACTTTTTACTGACTTCCTGAAGCACTAAATTGGTTTTGTATCCTCATCGAGCTTTGAACTTCATAGCCAGGTATATCAAATCATGAGAAAAGGTATTTAAAGTGGCCACTTGCAAGTAGTTCTCCTATTTGATTCTCCTATGAAGAGTGGTATCATGGGCTCCTCAAATCAACTCTCAAATGATCTGAAAACAAAGATTATTCAACATAGCTTTTCAGGGGAAGGATACAAAAAGTTGTCTCAGAGATTTAACCTGTCAGTTTCCACTGTGAGGAACATAGTTAGGAAATGGAAGAACACAGGTACAGTTCTTGTTAAGCCCAGAAGTGGCAGGCCAAGAAAAATATCAGAAAGGCAGAGAAGAAGAATGGTGAGAACAGTCAAGGACAATCCACAGACCACCTCCAAAGACCTGCAGCATCTTCTTGCTGCAGATGGTGTCACTGTGCATCGGTCAACAATACAGCGCATGCATAACGCCTTTTTGTATGACCAAACAACTCAATCTTTGTTTCATCAGTCCACAGGACCTTCTTCCAAAATGTAACTGGCTTGTCCAAATGTGCTTTTGCATACCTCAGGTGACTCTGTTTGTGGCGTGCTTGCAGAAACGGCTTCTTTCGCATCACTCTCCCATACAGCTTCTCCTTGTGCAAAGTGCGCTGTATTGTTGACCGATGCACAGTGACACCATCTGCAGCAAGATGATGCTGCAGGTCTTTGGAGGTGGTCTGTGGATTGTCCTTGACTGTTCTCACCATTCTTCTTCTCTGCCTTTCTGACATTTTTCTTGGCCTGCCACTTCTGGGCTTAACAAGAACTGTACCTGTGTTCTTCCATTTCCTTATTATGTTTCTCACAGTGGAAACTGACAGGTTAAATCTCTGAGACAACTTTTTGTATCCTTCCCCTGAAAAGCTATGTTGAATAATCTTTGTTTTCAGATCATTTGAGAGTTGTTTTGAGGAGCCCATGATGCCACTCTTCATAGGAGAATCTAATAGGAGAACTACTTGCAAGTGGCCACTTTAAATACCTTTTCTCGTGATTTGATACACCTGGCTATGAAGTTCAAAGCTTAATGAGGATACAAAACCAATTTAGTGCTTCAGGAAGTCAGGAAAAAGTAGTTAGGAGTGTTCAAATCAAGAAAATGATAAGGGTGCCCATACTTTTGCACCGGTCAAATTTTGTTTAAATGCAGATTGCACATTTTCTGTTAGTACAATAAACCTCATTTGAATCCAGAAATATAACTGAGTCCATCAGTTATTAGATATATGAAACTGAAATAGCTGTTGCAAAAACCAAAATTGTTATAAAGAAAAAAGGTTAACATTAATAGGGGTGCCCAAACTTTTACATATGACTGTATATAGAGTCATTACAGAGTGATCTATTTCAAGTGTTTATTTCTGTTAATGTTGATGATTATGGCCTACAGCCAATGAAACCCAAAAGTCATTATCTCAGTAAATTAGAATAATTAACAAAAATCACCTACAAAGACTTCCTAAGCATTTAAAAAGGTCCCTCAGTCTGTTTCAGTAGGTTCCACAATCATGGGGAAGACTGCTGACTTGACAGATGTCCAGAAGGCAGTCATTGACACACTCCACAAGGAGGGTAAGGCTAGTTTCACACTAGCGCATTTTACATGCAGCGCACGGCACTAAGCCCTGCCCCCTGACCGCCTCTTCCGGTCATCTCCTCCTACTATCACACACGGCTGCATGCGATCTGCGCACCCTATCTTTAGCATGCTGCGCACTTTTCAAGGTGTGCGCCGAACGCACCATGTTGCATTTTGGCACGCTCGGCGCACCTTCAAAAGTGCGCAGCACACGCACAAATCCTCTAGCGCACGGTCTGCGCACCCTATGCTAAAGATAGGGTGCGCAGATTGCATGCGGCCGTGTGCGATAGTAGGAGGAGATGACCGGACAGGGCAGGCATGTTGTGGGCAGGGGGCAGGGCTTAGCGGCGCCGTGCGCTGCATGTAAAATACGCTAGTGTGAAACTAGCCTAAGCCACAAAAGGTCTGTCACGCTCGCGCCTTGGCTGAATGGCGCGAGCCGGGGGGTTTGTGGCCCCACTGTGCCACAAACCAGACTACCCTGGGAGGGGCGTGACTACGACAGCTACCTCGGTCTTCACTGGAGCCTCTGATGGTGAGGTCAGGCTTGTGCGGCAGATAGCTGCCGGGTGCCACTCCAGGGTGGTGTCTGGCTATGGCTGCTGGTCCCACTCGGGGACAAGTCAATTGACAGAAGGTATAGACAGGCAGGCAGGTAGACACGACAGGTACGGACGGCTGAGACACTGCGCAAGCAGGTGTGGCTTGGAGACACAGGGCAGGCGGGCATGGCTTGGAGAAGGGACAGGTAGGGACCTGTTCACACAGCAGGTGCAGGCAGGAGGGAGTGGTGTATGTTGGAACAGGATTTGGACCTGTTCACACAGGAGGTGCAGGTATGGATATAGGCATGAGTGCAGAGTAGGTGGAGCCGCAGGAGTGCGGAGTAGAGCTGAACCACAAGGTCTGTGGAGAAACTGCAGCAAGAAGTTCTGCAGCAGCAGAGAAGACGGAGCTGCAAGGGTGCAGATGCACAGACGGAGCTGCAAGGGTGCAGATGCACAGACGGAACTGCAAGGGTGCAGATGCACAGACGGAGCTGCAAGGGTGCAGATGCACAGACAGGGAGGACACAAGGAAAGATACAAAAGGGAAGGAAGCCACAGACAAGGAGAAAGGGAGACTAAGGTAGGACAGAGTACAGACAAGGTACTGGGACCAAGACTCAAGGGCCAGGATATTCAGCCTCCTGGCAGGCAGACAAGGTACAAAGCAAGACAAGAAGTATTCCTCCAGAGAAGGAGGAAATACACAGGACAGGGCCTGGCTTCCTCAGCAGCAAGATACTGAGATTAGACATTGCACAGGCAATGTTTCAGTGGGTGTGGCGGAAGTAAATAGTCAAGGGCTCTAGGTGATTGGTCAGGGACAGATTAGACAGGTGCACCATGACGGCATAAGAATCAGAGTTCTGGCGCCGCCCCCCTATACACACATAGCCAGGAAACATACAGGAGAGCAGAGGCACAGAGCACAGGACTGGCAACAGACAGAATTCACAGCATAACCCGGAGCAGTGAGTAAGTTGATGTGCGGGGGATGGGAGGCCATGCAGTGATGACAGAAGGGTTGTTACAAGATCATTGCTAAAGAAGCTGGCTGTCACACAGAGTGCTGTATCCAAGCATATTAATGGAAAGTTGATTAGAAGGAAAAAGAGTGGTAGAAAAAGGTGCACAAGCAACCGAGATAACCGCAGCCTTGAAAGGATTGTTAAGAAAAGGCCATTCAAAATTTTGGGATAGATTAACAAGGAGTGGACTGCTGCTGGAGTCATTGCTTCAAGAGCCACCACACACACAGACGTATCCAGGACATGGGCTACAAGTGTCACATTCCTTGTGTCAAGCCACTCATGACCAATAGACAACGCCAGAAACGTCTTACCTGTGCCAAGCATAAAAAAAAAAAAAACTGGACTGTTGCTCAGTGGTCCAAGGTGTTGTTTTCAGATGAAAGTAAATTTTGCGTTTCATTTGGAAATCAAGGTTCCAGAGTCTGGAGGAAGAGTGGAGAGGCCACAATCCAAGCTGCTTGAGGTCTAGTGTGAAGTTTCCACAATCAGTGATGGTTTGGGGAGCCATGTCATCTGCTGGTGTAGGTCCACTGTGTTTTATCAAGACCAAAGTGAGCGCAGCCGTCTACCAGGAAATTTTAGAGCACTTCATGCTTCCCTCTGCCGACAAGGGTTTTGGAGATGGATATTTTATTCTCCAGCAGGACTTGGCACTAGTGATGAGTGAGTATACTCGTTGCTTGAGATTTCCCTAGCATGCTCGGGTGATCGCCGAGTATTTGGATGTGCTCGGAGATTGTTTGTCATCATAGCTGCATGATTTGCAGCTGCTAGACAGACTGAATACATGTGGGGATTTCCTACAAACAGGCAATCCCCACATGTATGGAGGCTGGCTAGCAGCAGCAAATCATGCAGCTACGGCGACAAACTAAATCTCCGAGCACATCCAAATACTCGGCGATCACCCGAGCATGCTAGGGAAATCTCAAGCAACGAGTATACTCACTCATCACTACTTGGCACCTGTCCACACTGCCAAAAGTAACAATACTTGGTTTAAAAACAACAGTATTACTGTGCTTGATTGGCCAGCAAACTTGCCTGACCTTAACCCCATAGATTCTTTGAGGTATTGTCAAGAGGACGATGAGAGACATCAGACCCAACAATGCAAACGAGCTGAAGGCTAATATCAAAGCAACCTGGGCTTCCATAACACCTCAGCAGTGCCACAAGCTGATCGCCCCATGCCACGCCGCATTGATGCAGTAATTGATGCAAAAGGAGCCCTGACCAAGTATTTAGTGCATTCACTGAACATTCATTTCAGTAGGCCAACATTTCGGATATAAAAATCATTTTTCAAGCTGGTGTTATAAAGTATTCTAATTTACTGAGATAATGACTTTTGGGTTTTCATCGGCTGTAAGCCATAATCATCAACATTAACAGAAATAAACACTTGGAATAGATCACTCTGTAATGACTATATAAAATATGAAATTCCCTTTTTGTATTGAAGAACTGAAATAAATTAACTTTCTGATGATATCTGTCATGAACTCATTTTCTGCTCCACCAGTTGAGAGTTCCCCTTCCGTTCTCCCTCTGGTGGTGACAGGAGGTAGTGCGGTTGGTTTAAGTGGTAGTGATCTGCCACCTGATGAGGAAGATAACGATTGGATCTCTGGAGTATCAGACTGGATATAAGACAGTCGACGCCCTGTCCGGGTGCTGGTGATTCAGTCTGCTTCTCAGGTCCTGGACTTCAGCTCTCTTTCAGTCTTCTCAAGTTAAGTTTGTTTTTTGCTAATGTTCACACTTGCTCTTGTTGGTCAATTCAGTTTTTTGTGTAATCAGCCTGCCCCTGCTGGGGCTGTGCTGAATTTCCACTCCTATTAATCAGTATTTGCCAATCTGCTTTTTGTCCCTTATTAGATTGGCCTCTTTTTTGCTCTGTCTCAGAATATTTCAGAGTGCTGATATAGGTTTAGAAGTCTAGTGACTTCAGGGTTAGTTTTGCTATCAGAAGTGTTGGACAATATTTTTGTAGGTTTTTTTGGGCAGATTGAAGACAGTGTCTTTCCTTTTCAGTCCTTTTTAGTTAGGCTGAGCAAACGATGGGGCCCGACTATTTTTCTGCCTTTGTTTGTATTTTCATCTTGTTTCACCGTCAATACATGTGGGGGGCTGTCTTTCCTTTGGGGTCTGCTCTGGGGCAGTTAGTTTTCCTCTTTTCCTGCTTTAGGCTTATGTAGTTCTCCGGTTGTGACGAGGCGTCTAGGACCAACGTAGGAACGCTCCACGACTGCTGCTAGTTGTACAGGTAAGATCAGGGATCTGCAATCTGCATAGTTACCAACTTCTCTGGTTTTCTGAGACTTAGCTTGTTGTCTTTTTTTCCTCCTCGGTTTCCCATTCATAACAGATATCCTAGTTTTGTGCATAAGGCCTGTAATGTGAACATGTCCAGAAAACAATTTGTTAGGCTTACAGCAGGCAAAAGGTAATCAAGAGGTCTGAATCATGAAGTAGATGCAGGTCATAGAAATCTCAGGACTTAGGAGGGAGGATTGCAGGTGGCATGCTCCAAAGAGTACAGCAACACATAACATACTCAATATTCTGACACAAATGAATGTCTAAGGCAGTCTTAAAAGACATTGATTGATTATGTCACCGAAAATGCAGGGAAACTGGTGAAACTTGACCTGGAGCACTGCAAGAGGGAAGGAAGCAGAGCCCCGACATTACAGCCAAGACAGATGTGTAACACATTTACTTCTACCTGTAGGTCTCTCAATTATAAGGTGCAAGGAAGAGCTCTAGTTATTCACACAGCACAGGTCTTCCTTGCTGTCCTATCCTATTACACGCTGGACACGACACTATCTGCTGTCTAGCATGTGAAAAACAGTCTCTGTCGAGAAAGTCAGGGAGGGTAGTTGAAGGAGTGCCAGGTTAGATTTAGACCCCTGCGCATTTGTTATTGAAGCGAGAGGAAAATTAACTGTAGTACAGAAGAATGGCCATTACACAGTGTTTGGAGCCGTGAAGGTCTAACACTACAACTGAGCGAATAGCTTCGGATAAGAGTTTATCCAAATAGCTATAGCGCTTCCCGAATAACTAGCTCGGGAACCTGGACACCTGGAGCGCTCCAGCTGATCAGCTTCTCGGCGCCGTAGCTGCAAGTGTCGCAGCTCTGTGACAGTCACAACAAACAGGCTCTCCATGCATGTGTTGTGACCGTCACACAGCCGCGACACATGCAGCTGCTGCACCGAACAGTTGATCGTGATGATCCAGGTGTCCAGGATACCGAGGTAGCTATTCGGGAAGCGCTATAGCTATTCGGATAAGCTCTTATCTGAAGCTGTTCACCCATCCCTAACTAACACCATACACTGAATTTCCAGTGGCTATAGCACCGGGTATAACAGTGGGAGTATTAGGTGACAGACACACACACCAATGTGTGATGACCAAAGATAGGTCATCAAAATATCAGGCCTCCATACACTTCAGACAGCTAATGGATGAACAATGTTTCTGCCAACTGTCATGTCCCCAAACTCTTTAATACACAAGAACCCTCAACTGACCAAGCGCTCGAGTATTCTCTATGAGAGAGCTGCGTCAGTGCACCTGGAAGAGAAATTGCCATTTTGCAAATTTAGAAATCAACCACAGGTCAGTTTGCACTTTGTAAAAGCACAGTAAGCAAGAGATTTCTATAAATTGCATCCACTTTGCTGTAACATTATGCAGCGTCAAAAACTAATTAAGGGAACTTAACCATAGAAAATAAAATGATCCTCACTCGAAAATTGGATTCGGCGGATCCTTCTGTCCCCTGACATCACGTCAAGAGGCATCTATACACAGAATTTAGGCCAAACCCAACTATATTGGTGGGATCATCTGATATTAGTCTAATGTTCATGGGGGGGAACCCTATTGAAGGTTCACAAATACTGCTGTCACTGCAACAGTAGTAACCTAAACATTAAATAACCAGAGCCTTCCACAGAGTATTACATGGGGCTCTAGCCTGAAATATCAATAACGTTATTAAACCACATTTACATGCCAAAAAAGGTCTCCTGCACAAATTGTGATAAATGACTTCTCCTCTCCTTCTGCAGAGAGGCATAACTTTTTAATTTTCCCATCTATGTAGCTATATAAAGGGCTTGTCTATTTTTGTAGTTTTGATTGAAAATTCTGTCATTGTTTTTATTGTGTTCATTGTGAGGTGAAACAGGGATTTTTGTGATAAACTCACCGAAAAATCCTTTTCTCCAAGACGCTCATTGGGGGACACAGGTACTGTGGGTGGATGCTACTGCCAACAGGAGGCTGACACTAAATGGATGAAAAAAAGGTTAGCTCCTCCTCCGCAGTATACACCCTCGCCTTGATTGCAGGCAGAATCAGTTTGGTGTAAAAGCAGCAGGAGATCTACAAGACAAAATCAGCCTCATTGTAGGTAACAACATGTTTAGAAAACCCACCTGGTATCATGAATACCTATTAATAAGCAAAAAGGAGCCAATTGGCTAACAGGGTGGGTGCTGTGTCCCCCAATGAGCGTCTGAGAAAAGGATTTTACGGTGAGTTTATCACAAAAATCTGTTTCTCCTTCGCCTCATTGGGGGACACAGGTACTGTGGGACGTCCCAAAGCAGTCCCTGGGTGGGAGTTGATTCCCCGGTACAAGCTTCACGCCCCTACTGTATAAGGGTGCGCCACTGCCTTGAGAATCCTTTTACCCAGGCTGCATGTGCTGAAGCCAGCGTATGGACATTTGTAATGTTTGGACAGTGTGAGCCAGCTGAACCTGGCTGCCGCCTTACCTACCTGCTCCGCCGATGCCTGGTGCCGAAAAAACCCGCGAGGCACCCACTGTTCGAGTTGAGTGCGCTCTGATCTCTGCTGGCATAGCTGCGCCTCCGGTGTGGTAGGATTCCTGAATCATCAGGCGAATCCATCTGGCTATGGTCGCTCTTGAGGCAGCAAGTCCCTTCCTGCAACCCTCAGGGAGCACGAAATGCGTCTCTCTGACGAAAGGATGCCGTCCGTGACACGTACCTCCTGGAAGCTCTTCCCAGGTCTAACGTATGAAGAGCCCCTTCCACCCGGTGCACTGGTGCCCGGAAAAAAAATGGAGGGCAAGGCAATATCCTCATTAAAATGAAATGAGGAAACAACCTTCTGCAGAAAAAGGGGGAGCTGGCCTCAGAACCACCTTCTCCTTGTGAGATATCAGGAACGGAGGTCGGCAAGATAGAACTGCCAGCCCCGGGACTCGCCTGATTGATGTTATCACCACGAGGAACACCACCTTCCAGTGGAGGTATGTCGAAGATACTTATTGTAGTGGCTTGGATGTAGCTTCCTGCAAATGCCTAGGACCAGGCTAATGTCCCAGTTGTCCCGAGGGGTCCTATAGAGGGGTACCAAGCCTGAGACCCCCTGGCTGAAGGTCGATATCTGCATACTGGTAGCGATTCTGCGCTGAAACAGGACGGATAAGGCAGATACTAGTCTCCTAAGGGAACTTGGAGCAAACCCCAAATCCATGCCGGACTGGGAAAAAAGAAAGACGCCAAAATGTTGCAAATAGAGAATGCCAATGGAGAATGAAAGTGGTCCTAACACCATGAAGAGACAATCCTCCAGGTGTGGTGGAAAATATGTACTGAGGCAGGCTTCTGGGCACTAACCATTGTAGTAACCACATTGCGTCCGAACCGAGCCTGGGCCAGAAACCAAGATTCAACGGCTAAGCCGTCAAACATACGGCCCCTGGATTCGGGTGGTAGCTCGGGACCTGAGAAGGTAGGTATGGGCCCCGGGCAGTCGTCAGGGAATGTCATCGAGTAGCTGCACCAGGTCTGCGTACTACGCCCGCCAAGGCCAATCTGGGGCCAGAAGCGTCACTAGAACCTCCTTCTGCCTTGATCTTCTTGATGATCATTGGGAATAGCAGCAGCAGGGAAAATAGGTATGGGAGGCGAATACTGGTTCCATGGTAGAACCAACGCTTTCCCGGCGCTTGCCTGCGGGTCCCGGGGCCGAGGCAACCAACGCGACCACCCTGGCGCCTACTCCGGAAACCGTCCGTTCCACGTCCGGCGATCCCCAACATCGGCATACTTGCCGGAAAAGACCTCGGGGAGTAGTGACCATTCCCTGGACACAAGACCCTGCCGGCTGAGGAAGCCTGCCGCCCAGCTCTGTGGACAGCCGATCACCAAGTGATTCCTCTCGGCCCAGTGAGGGATGTGCCTCACTTCGTACATGGCTGCTCTGCTGCGGGTACTTCCCTGGTGATTTATGTTAGCCACTGCCGTGGCGTTGCCCACCTGAATCCGGACGGGGCGGCCTGCTAGAGGATGCAGAAAAAAATTGCGGAGCCAGCCGTGCTGCTTGAATTTCTAACAAGTTGATTGAGATGCGTACCGCCTGCGGCGACCACCGTCCCTCGCGATGGTGAAAAAGACTGCTCCGTAGCTGAGGAAACCGGCGTTGGTTGTGACCACCAACCCCTGGTCCGGGGAAAAAGGTTTCCCCTGAAGACGGGAGGAACTGACTGTCTTCCATCCAAGTGCCTGTCTGACCTGCCTGGGCAACCGGCACTGGTGGTCGAGTGAGAACGGGTTCTTGTCCCATGATGACAAGAGGGCGTGCTGCAGGGGGCGAGGATGGAGTTGGACAACAGGGATTGCTCCCATTGCTGCCACCCTCTTCCTTACGACCCTCATGCAAAGATGAAAGGTATGAGGGACTGGCTGGCGAAGTATCTGGACTCCTTGCCAAAGAGCTAGGGCCTCGTCTTGAGGAAGGATCACCAACCCTCGGGAGGTGCTGAAGATCATCCTTAAAAGGGAACTCCTTCGAACTGGGACCAGGGATGATCTCTCCAGGTTGACCAACCACCTTAAGCAAGCAAGAGTATCTAGCATGATGTTGAGGTTCTCCTCACATGCTGGATATGAGGGGCCCTTGATCAAAAGGTCGTCTGAACAAGGCAAGACGACTATGCACCGGGAGTGCAGGATGGCTATGACGACCGCCCTGACCCCTGTGGACACCCCGGGGGCGGTAGCTAGCCCGAAGGGAAGAGCTGCGAACAGAAAGTGTAGGCTGCCGATAGCGAAGCGTAGAACTTTCTGATGTGGAGAGACAATGGGGAAATACAGGTATGCTCCTCCATGTTCTATAGCCGCTATGCACAAGTGAAAAACCGGATTACTTACCGGTAATACTCTTTTGTAGAGCCACGACAGCACCCACTGAGAGAGGGGATCCGCCCCCAGGAACAGGAAACCTACAGAGAGATAAAAGGGGCGATCCCCCTCGCTCCCTCAGTTGGATTACAGAGAACAAGAGGAACCGCCACACATGCTTTAGTCAATTTGCTCAGTAAGTGATTCTAGCATATATTTATATACAGCTTCTATCCTTCACCCCCCAGAGTGAACCACATGTACATATATCAAGGGAGGGAAGTGAGCGGGTGCTGTCGTGGCTCTACAAAAGAGTATTACCGGTAAGTAATCCGGTTTTTTCTCTTCGCCACGACAGCACCCACTGAGAGATTTTCAGAGATAATCACCTGGGAGGGCCCACCGTGTTAAGGACAGATCTACTAAAGGCCAAGTCATCGGAAGAAGACAAATGTAGCCTGTAGTGATTATAAAAGGCAGAAGGAGAAGACCAGGTTGCGGCCTTACCTGCTTTGCTCAACAGTTACTCTTACCCACCTCTAGGGAAACAGACCAATATTAGCTCAATTAGGACTTCCGTCCTTTTGGCCCAGGAAGAAGATATGGCTCCTGCAGAATGTGCCCTCACGCCCTGTGGCGGGCCTTCTCCTTTTTTTGCCAAATATGCCAATGCGTTTCTGATCCACACTTCTTGTTACCCTGGAAAGAGACAAAAAGAGACAAAAAGAGCCCTGCTCTGCCTCCAGGGCCTAGCGTTATCTATATAGACTAAGATGGCCCCCTTTACGTCTAGGCCATGCTATCTTTCCTTCTCTGGTGTTGCCGGGCTATCATAAAAAAAGAGGGAAGGTAGATTTTTTGGATCTATGGAATTTAGCAGCCTTCTTAGGGAGGTAGGACGGTCCGTCTTTGACACTATTCTGACCTGAAATATTGTCAGGATGGAGGATCTATTGACAGGGTCTGGAGATCATGCATCCTCCTTGCCGATACTAGAGCTGCCAATATGGCGGCTTTCAATGAAACGCACTTTATTGAGGTCAAATGTATGGGCCCGAATGGTCCCTGTGTGAAAGCATCTAGGACTAAGCTAAGGTCCCCAAGGCGGTCCTTGAAGAATGTGAACCGGGTTTGCTTGCTGGCAAGCAAAGATCGAGCTACCCCTTTGTTGCCCACACGTTATAATTATAATTGGCCTCCAGAGCCGAAACTCGGAATTTTTGGGGTGTTACCTGCAAGTCCGAACTCACGCCCCTCCTGCCGGAACTCTAATATGGCAAGGAAAAAGACCCTCCCCGGAAAGGTCTGCTGAATGGAAAGTTTAAAGTTTTTCCTCCAAGAGGGTGCCAAATAAGTCATCTGCTTAGCTTCAGTAACTGCCCCTCAAATTACATGCCGTGAGGCGTAGACCTTTGACCTGAGGGTGTAACAGGGTCTTTGTGAGCACAGGTCCCGATCCAGAGGGAGAACCCATGACATGACTCTCAGCCATGAAACCCACAGCTTTTTAGCCCCACCGGCTATTAAGATGACTCTCGCTCCTTATTACCTCATCATCCTGGTAACAGCTGGCAACCATAACATCGGAGGGTCTGGTGAACCGTCCAAGGGTTTAGAAGGGGGTCGAGTACATGCCCTGTACAGTGGAGCGAACCTTTCGACCTGTCTATTGTAGCAAACAGATCTATCTCCGGCATGCCCCATATAGCCGCTATCATCTTAAAGATGCCCCGGCTGAGCACCCATTCCTCTTGATGCCGGGTAGGGTGGCTGAGGAGGTGTGCTCCGGAATTGTCCACTCCACTGACATGAAGAGCACCAGGAACAGGCTCTGAAGTTATTACCCTGATAAAAACGGGTCAATAGGAACAACAGGTATGTTTTGGCTCTCTGCAGGATTCTCTCTGCGGTAGATATCAGAGTTCTTGACCGTATTCCGCCTCATACTATGAAGGTACCATATCATACCATGAAGCATCCTGAAGTGATATGAGGTCCTATGAAGTACCATGAGGTACCATGAAGTACTCTGAAGCACCATTAAGTACCATGAAGCACTATGAAGTACCATGAAGTACCATGAAGCACTATGAAGTACCATGAAGCACTATGAAGTACCAAGTACCGTGAAGTACCATGAAGTACTCTGAAGCAATGTGGAGTACCTTGAGGTACCATGAAGTACTATGAAGCACTATGAAGTACCATGAAGCACTATGAAGTACCCTGAAGTACTTTGAAGCAATGTGGAGTACCTTGAGGTACCATGAAGTACTCTGAAGCACTGTGAAGTACCATTAAGTACCATGAAGTACTAATAAGCATTATGAAGCCCTATGAAGTACCATGAAGCACTATGAAGTACCATGAAGCACTATGAAGTACTGTGAAGGTACTATAAAGTACCATGAAGTAATATGAAGCACTATGAAGTACTATGATGCAATCTGAAGTACTATGGAGCAATACTAAGTATGAGGCAGTACTATGAAGTACCATGAAGCAATATATATTATGAACCACAAAGGATGCACAATGCAGCACTATTCAGTACTATTATGCCATCTGAAGTACTATGATGCAATACTAAATATGATGAAGTACTATGAAGTACCCTGGCATACCATGCAGCAATATTATGCGCTATGACATACTATGATGTACTATGGCGCAACAAGTACCACCACAAGGTACTATGACACACCTATGACCTATCATGAAGTACCATGAAGCAGTCTGATGAGCTATGGCACACTATGATGCATTATGATGCAACTAGAAGTACTATGAAGTACTGCAACATATCACGAAGTACCACAAAGCAAATATGACGTACCATGAATTATATCATTGTCTGCGTGTGCATCACTATTTGCGCTTTTTCTCTTTTTTTTTTTTGATTCATCTTTGGCGCATGTTTGCAGCGGGCCGTAATATTTGGTAATTTATACAGTGGTGTCCACCTCTCACTGCATATCTTTCGTACTATGAAGCACCATGCAGTACCCTGAAGTACTATGAATTACCATGAAGTATTCTATGATGCAGTACGATTCATAGAGCCGCTATGACGTAATACGATACATCCAGACTCTATTATACCATATGATATACATAGGCCCCATGGGGTACAGACAGACTTACGGCCCCGCTTGAAGGTGCTAAACAAGAGACCAGGCCCACAGTTACACCCAAGGGGGCACCTCTCAGAGTTCCAGATAACCCCCACTCTGAATGGTACATCTCAATTGTCAGAGTGACCTCCCCCGAAGGAGCCAATTAACGAGCTGCAGCTGGCAATCTTCACGGAGACAATGCGCTGCTGAAGTCCCCCATAAGGCTCTCAGCACATGAAATTGTGTGTGCCTCTTGGACTGCTACCAGTATGCTGCTGTTTACCAGGATCTATGACTGGTATTCCATTCTGGTACTTGCCTGGCTTCCAGCTACTAAGGCCTGTTTCACACTTCCGTTTTTGTGTCCGCCAAACGAATCCGTTTCCGTTTTTTTGACGGAAACGGATGCCAACGGATCCGTTTTTAAAAAACCGGATCCGTTTTTTTGACGGATCCGCGGTAACCGTAATGGAAGTCTATGGGACAAAAAAAAACGGATCCTGCGAAAAATGGCGGATCCGTTTTTTTACGGAAAACGGATTTTGACGGATTTGAAAAAAACGGAAGTGTGAAACAGGCCTTAGCTGCTGCCATCTAACGAGAACAGTCAGACTGGAAAGGCTGCCGACCCTTCCCTCCTGCACACTGCTTCATTAACCCCTGCCGGGTGCTGTAACCCCCAATTGCAAGCCGAGGGTCTAGCTATACTGAGCCTCCCCTCCAGGGAAGCAGGGTGAGGTTAGTGCGCTTTTTTTTTTTTTTTTTTTTTTTTTCCTTTTCACACATCAACCAGACTAGGGATCATCAGCTGGTCTCTCTCCCACTCTGGTAATTGCCCGGCCTTCATTTGCTCAGCAGCCACCTAAAGAGAGCAGCTCCGCGTCTCCTTGATGATTAACACATGGTACCGGCTGTGGAAACTCAGCCTAAGATGTGGTCTGCTTCACCGTGTGATTCCACGGAAAGAGGTGGTATTCTGTCTACCACTTTTATCCGTGGCTATACAAGGCCTTCAAGTGCCTGCAGACCCTCTGCGCAAATGCGCGCCTGTTACATTCCAGCCATATCGTGCTGCATCCGTGAGCGACGATGGCCTCACCTGGCCCCTGCCTCACGCTGTTATTATCAGCCGAGGGGGGAGTCAATCTGCCTCGGCTCTCCTCTGAGACTCAGGCCCACCATGCCAAGCCCCCGGCTGCTGGCCTTCTGCGCCTCTCATACGCGCCATGTCGGCCTCTCCCGGTCTACGCTGTTGGACCGGAGCTAGTTCTACTCCAGCCATATGCTGCATCACCATGCCAAGCCCCCGGCTGCTGGCCTTCTGCGCCTCTCATACGCGCCAGGTCGGCCTCTCCAGGTCTACGCTGTCAGACCGGAGCCAGTTCTACTCCAGCCATATGCTGCATCACCATGCCAAGCCCCCGGCTGCTGGCCTTCTGCGCCGTGCTGCGCCTCTCATACGCGCCAGGTCGGCCTCTCCAGGTCTACGCTGTCAGACCGGAGCCAGTTCTACTCCAGCCATATGCTGCATCACCATGCCAAGCCCCCGGCTGCTGGCCTTCTGCGCCGTGCTGCGCCTCTCATACGCGCCAGGTCGGCCTCTCCAGGTCTACGCTGTCAGACCGGAGCCAGTTCTACTCCAGCCATATGCTGCATCACCATGCCAAGCCCCCCAGCTGCTGGCCTTCTGCGCCGTGCTGCGCCTCTCATACGCGCCAGGTCGGCCTCTCCAGGTCTACGCTGTCAGACCGGAGCCAGTTCTACTCCAGCCATATGCTGCATCACCATGCCAAGCCCCTGGCTGCTGGCCTTCTGCGCCGTGCTGCGCCTCTCATACGCGCCAGGTCGGCCTCTCCCGGTCTACGCTGTCAGACCGGAGCCAGTTCTACTCCAGCCATATGCTGCATCACCATGCCAAGCCCCCGGCTGCTGGCCTTCTGCGCCTCTCATACGCGCCAGGTCGGCCTCTCCAGGTCTACGCTGTCAGACCGGAGCCAGTTCTACTCCAGCCATATGCTGCATCACCATGCCAAGCCCCCGGCTGCTGGCCTTTTGCGCCGTGCTGCTGTCGGACCGGACCATACCACTGACCATCGCCAGGAATCAGGTATGGAATCAGCGTTCAGCCTCTTACCGCAATCCGCATCATACCTGGGGATGCTGGTCTTTTGTTTTCATCTCAAGCACCTGTGGCACACCTTGCGTCCTGCACAAGCTCAGGGCATCATTCTCCACCCTGGCCTTGCTATCCCCAGTCTTCCTTTTGGGGCGGGGGGAGGGGGGGGGGTCTTCATCCAGGTTCCCCGGACCCCTGACGCTGTGCCGCGCTTCGTAATGCGCAATCCCCTCCTAGGGATTTCCCAGGTGCTCCTCCACTGCACCTCCTGGTGAGCCAGGCACTCCTTGCCACGGCCTCACCCGCATTACCAGCAGAGGGGGGATTCCTATTTCGGATCTGCCCGTCGCTGCTTCCAGCTCTGGGGCCCCCGTTGCTCATATAATGCCGCGGGCGGCTACCAGGCCACGAATCCTCTTCTCTGTGGGTTCCTTCCTAGGAACAGGAAACCAACTGAGGGAGCGAGGGGGACCGCCCCTTTTATCTCTCTGTAGGTTTCCTGTTCCTGGGGGCGGATCCCCTCTCTCAGTGGGTGCTGTCGTGGCGAAGAGAAAAAAAACTCTATCCGGGACTGTCCTGATCCTGACAAATCCGTGCCGAAGTTTAAGGACCAGAATGGGCCTGACGGCCCTGTCCCTTTGGGGACCGTGAACAGGTCGGAATAGAAACCCTGACCTCTTTCGCCTTCCGGCCCGGGGATGACAGCGCCGTGTTTCCGGAACAACCTGATGGGGGTTGTTCGACAAAGTCTAACTTGTACCCCGAGGATACCAGCTCCTTTTACCCATGTGTCGTGCACGAAGGCGAGCTAGACATGGTGAGGCCAGAGTAGGAGACCGCCTTCTCTGCTGGTGTCGCCCGGCACTTGCCTCGCGCTATTAGGCCGAAGATCCTCGGGATCTAGGTCCCCTTGATCTGGGGTTGTTGGTATCGCATTATCCCCAATGGGTTGGCGATCCATATGAGACTTGATGAGTCCTAGTTGGGGCAACCTGCAACTGGAGTAGGTTGCTGACACTCCCCTGGGGTTGCGAAAGGACCGAAACCGAGTCTGAATCAGGTGACGAAAAAAGCTGCTTAACCCCTTATTTAAGGGAGAAAACTGTTTCTGCCCCCTGTGGGGTCAGAAATAAGCTAGTCCAACCTTTCATCAAACAGGGGAATGTAGCCACGCTAAGCCTAGAATGGCCGATGGCACCCCTCTGACAAGGGCAAGAAGTTAGGGACTTCTTG
Organism: Dendrobates tinctorius; assembly: GCF_039654945.1. Taxonomy (NCBI): domain Eukaryota; kingdom Metazoa; phylum Chordata; class Amphibia; order Anura; family Dendrobatidae; genus Dendrobates; species Dendrobates tinctorius. The sequence continues at coordinate 33,874,542 of NW_027361697.1, forward strand.
GAGGTTAAATCTGCATGCCAAGTCCTCCTGATTAACAATATCTGCTATCTCCGCAGGAGGTCCATACCCTGCAAGGCTCTGTAAAATGATTCAGACCCAGAGCCCATGGCCTTAACTCCCAAGTTGCCGCGAACGAGGGAGAAAGCGCTGAACCAGACGCCTCAAATACTGAGCGAACTAGACCCACTAAGAAACAGTCGGTGGGATCCTTAATAGCGGAACCGTTAGGTATAGACAACAGGGCTTTAGCGGCCAAGCGCGACACGGGTGGATCTACCGCTAGGGATTCCACCCACCTCCAATGTCAAGCGCTTTCTCTATGTTGCCCTCTGGGCGAGTGGCAATTTCTCTAAGGCCTCTTTCACACATCAGGTTTTCGCCGTCAGGCGCGATCCGGCGCTTTTGACAGAAACCGGATCCTGCGAAATGCAATGCCGGATCCGGTTTCCCCCCCATTGACTTGCATTTGCGCCGGATCGCGCCGGATGGCCATGCGTTTCATCCGATTTTCACCGGATCCGGCAATGTGACGCGATCCGGCGTCTGGAAAAAACGGAGACTGTAACGTTTTTTGTCTCCGGCGTAAAAGCCGGACACGCCGGATCCGGCGCGTCCGGCTTTTTCACACAATGAAAGCCTATGAGCGCCGCAATGCGCCGGATCCGGTTTTTTGGGTCTGAGCATGCTCAATAGCTCTGCCCACTACAACCTGTCAAAGAAGGGCTGTAGGAACATGCTATATATAGTTTTCCAGTAGCCAATCCCGTTCGGAAGGCCACAAGGGTCAATTTTAAAAACCGGATCCGGCGTAATCCGTCGAAAAACGGATAGAAAAACGGATGAACCGGATGAGACGGATCCGGTTTTGTCTGTCAAGAAAAAGACGGATCCGGCAGAAAACCGGATCCGTCACATCTGGTTTTACGAAACATTTGCCGGATCCGGCGTTCCGGCACGACGCCGGATCGCGCCTGACGCCGAAAACCTGATGTGTGAAAGTAGCCTAAGAGGCTGCTTGACCCACTTAAATGACACCCTGTGCCCTGAGGCCCGGGTGGACTTATTTGTTAATCCCCAGGGTCTGGTTGGCGGCCTCGATAAGGCTGTTCATTGTTTCCTGTTAACTCAGAGTAACCAAGTCAAGGGGCTCGTCCGAGTCGTAATCCGAATTCTCGTTATCGACTACTGGCGAGGACAAGCGAGAGGCAGAGCTCATGGATGCCGAGGCACCGGACGGACCGGGAGAGTGGCCCCGGCAGGCCGGAGGCTCCTGTAAGGTGGAGGACCCCTCTTGGACAGGCGAGCCACTATCCCTGCCCCTACGTGGGGCTTTAGAGGACTCGATTGCTCTCGTAATGCCGTAGACTGCGACAGAGGCAGAGCCCATTCCGGGCGGTCGCAGGGGAGGGCTCCTGGGCACTTCAGACCCACAGATTTCACAGATCTTTCCTGTGGGAAGGCAGACCAACAGGAGGTACATGCAGCATACAGAAAACGTGCATATTTTAGCCGCTCTGGACATGGTGACCCTGCTAAGTGATATGCCTGCAGGGTTCCACTGCTTAGCCTCTGACCAAAAAAAAAAAAAAAAAAAAAGAGGATGGCCCTCTCCTTCAGGGGTAGCACTTACCCCAGTCCTGGATCTCCTTTAGGCGTCCAGCCTGCCGAACCGCTGCATGCTTTTTCAAAAGGTGCGCCTCGGCGTGTGGGTGGCCCTGCCGGGAGAGAAGGCGCCGCTGGTGACGCCCTATGGGCCAAGCTTCTGCTTGAGGCTAACACCGGCTGAAGCCGGGGACTAAATTTTTTGGCACCCGCCCGAGACTCCGGGGGCGGGTCTGCCGGAAGTACGCGCGTCGCGGGACTTCCGCCCGCGGCCTAGTACCGGCAGAAGCCGGGGACTAAATTTATGGCGCCCGCACGGGGACGGGAGCACCAAGAAACCGAGGCCTGGTAAGGATATGCACTGCCGAGCGCTACCGCTGTGGGGCGCATGCTGGCTCCCAACCGCTACTGCCGCCCAGGGGAATGTCGACCCGGGGGGGGGGGGGTTTCAGGAGCCCTCCCAGCCCACCTCCTTCAGCGCCTCAACCCTGGAGCTCCAGCTGATCCTCAGGTTGGGGGGGGGGGGTTAGAGGGGGGCTGTATCCAAATCAAGGACGGTGCAGGCACCCTAGCTCCATCTTTCCCTCCATGGGATGAGGAGAGGGACCGTCCACGGCTAGACTGCGGTGCTGCAAGGCGGCGGTGGAGCAGTGGGGGCCGCACGGACTATTCGTAGGCCTCTGTACAGCCTAGGGTTTCGATACCTTAGGGTGGTCAGGGCGAGTCCGGCATCATGTTCCGCGTCGCGGGAAAGGATACGTGGAGGCGACACTCACACGTGCTCGCCCGTTGTTGGTTTGGGGAAATCGGACCCTTTCAATAGGGTCCGCTGCCCCTGTCTCATCTTCATGGAAAATAGAAGAAAAAGAACAAAAAAAAAAAAAAGACAAGTCTGGAAAAAGACCAGACGTGTGTGCCTCCTAGGACACTAAGCAAGAAACTGATTCCGCCCGCAATCGAGGCAAGGGTGTATACTGCGGAGGAGGAGCTAACCTTTTTTTCATCCACTTAGTTTCAGCCTCCTGGCGGTAGTAGAATACACCCACAGTACCCGTGTCCCCCAATGAGGCGAAGGAGAAAATGACCTGGCTGGAAAGTATGACAATGCCTAAACCAAAACTCTTATAGCCATATTTTTTTTTCTACGTAAAAGTAAATACACCAAAATCTCCACAGATGCAGTAGGGAGATGGGAGAAAGTTCCACAAAGTCAACTACCACTGCAGCCCTCCACCAGTCGGGCATTTATGGCAGAGTGGCCCGACAGAAGCCTCTCCTCAATGCAAGACATATGAAAGCCCGCATAGAGTTTACTAAAAAACACATGAAGGACTCCCAGACTATGAGAAATGAGATTCTCCAGTCTGATGAGACAAAGATAGAACTTTTTGGTGATAATTCTAAGCAGTATGTGTGGAGAAAAACCAGGCACTGCTCATCACTTGCCCAATACAATCCCAACAGTGAAACATGGTGGTGGCAGCATCATGCTATGGGGGTGTTTTTCAGCTGCACGGACAGAACGACTGGTTGCAATTGAAGGAAACCTGAATGCGGCCAAGTACAGAGATATCCTGGATGAAAACCTCTTCCAGAGTGCTCTGGACCACAGACATGGCCGACGGTTCACATTCCAACAAGACAATGACCCTAAGCACAGAGCTAAAATAACAAAGGAGTGGCTTCAGAACAACTCTGTTACCATTCTTGACTGGCTCAGCCAGAGCCCTGACCTAAACCCAATTGAGCAGCTTTGGAAAGACCCGAAAATGGCTGTCCACCAACATTCACCATCCAACCTGACGGAACTGGAGAGGATCTGCAAGGAAGAATGGCAGAGGATCCCCAAATCCAGATGTGAAAAACTTGTTGCATCATTCCCAAGACGACTCATGGCTGTACTAGCTCAAAAGGGTGCTTCTACTCAATACTGAGCAAAGGGTCTGAATACTTATGACCATGTGATATTTCAGTTTTCCTTTAATAAATTTGCAAAAATTTCTACATTTCTATTATTTTATCCAGTCAAGATGGGGTGCAGAGTGTACATTAATGAGAAAAAAAAATTAACTTTTTTGAATTTACCAAATGGCTGAAATGAAACAAAGAGTGAAAAATTTAAATGTGTCTGAATACTTTCCCTACCCACTGTATGTCTGCTTTCTACTCTGACCAGGAGATGAGATCCAGAACAGATGAGATCCCCCATTCACTTTTTTAGTAGATGCCACTAAGAAGAGAAAATTAACCTTTAAAACATATAAAATATTAGAACAGTATCTTACAAGAGTGACTTTTTTTTTTTAATTAAAATTGGAATTCTATACATTGCTATTCTTGTGTCCATAAAATGTATTTTCTCTAGGAATTCTTTGCCAAGGAGGCCAATATTGATTTTTTTTTTCACACAACGTGGACTGATTTCAGCATGTCGGCAAGAACAAAGGTTTCATCCCACAACATCCCCGGTCTCTTCAACTGTTTCTCCAAGCTTCTTGCAGACTCCTTAAGATCAGCGAGGTCACAACTTTGTCCAGAAACAGGACGGCAAAAAAGGATTTCATTCACTTCATCCTCAATCTTTTGCACATAAATAAGAGGGAAAACCTCATGAATAGTATTTATCACTTTCTTCTTCAACACAGGGTCACGGCACACCAGGTTTAGAATAAAGATTCCTAAAAAGAACAGAAGACGGCTTTATAAGTTACACAAGTAGTCACATTATCACTAGGCAATAACCTTACCAAAAAGCTCCATGTTTATGCTAGGTTCACAAATATACCGTGCTCTCCTCTGAGCAGAGAGTCAAGGTTTCTATTGGAATCTTTGAAAAACAAGATTCTAACGGAGCCATTCACTATTAGGTAAAAGAACAGAATAATCCAGCTCACCGCACTGCCTTGCTGGTAGGATCCAAATCCTGCACACGGATTTGACTAGGCAGTCAATCAATAGTAGAAACAAGGGAAGAAAGTTCCAGCGCCAGGAATGGAAAATTAAAAATCCATTTTATTGTGCCAATGCATATTAAAATTCCAGCAAGTACAGCATATCAGTCGGATGACTGCAGAACAACGCGTTTCGACGCCTCAGGTCTTAATCATGTTCTGATTAATCATGTTGAACATGATTAAGACCTGAGGCGTCGAAACGCGTTGTTCTGCAGTCATCCGACTGATATGCTGTACTTGCTGGAATTTTAATATGCATTGGCACAATAAAATGGATTTTTAATTTTCCATTCCTGGCGCTGGAACTTTCTTCCCTTTTTTCTACCATTCACTATTAGGGCACATTCAGACGTATGTGCAGATCGGTTCGAGAACAGATCAATTTGCATGGACGTCTGAATGCGCCCTTAGGGAATGTGCACACTATAGGGCCAATTCGCCAAAGCTTTTATGCCAGAACACTGTTGCAAAAGCGACAATTGTGCACGACATGGCGTTGCACAAAAATTGCTACTTTTGGCATTCACCAATTTGAATAAGCCAAAATGGACAAAGCCAGGGCGGGATGGGGCATGACTGCGCTCACCCATTCCATGCACACACCAAAAACACTACTTCAGTCCCTGCATTTATGGCACATCTCTTAATGAATTCATTGCCTTGTACTCCAGCAAGACTGACACAATGTGAGGGTGCCAGTCTTGGTGAATCTGCTCCGGAGCCTTTTTGCTGAATTTTTGAAGCGTAAACTCCAAGGGGGCGATTCACCGAGTCCGGCAATTCTCTTGCCGGTCTTAGAGTGCCTATAGGAGCAGACGCTGATTTATTGAGAGGTGCATGCGCCTCCTTATTTATTATGGCAGCAAAGATTCTCATAAGACACCACCACTTTGACAATATTTCTCCACAAGGAGATATTTGTCATCATCTACTATGTCCACCTCATAATAGCTGGTCCATAGCTGGGAAAACTCGCTCCCAGGTTTCTAGCATGGTGTGACCAGCCTCATCCTCATGGAAGCCCTAACATACATATTTTAGGTTTCCTGCGATGGAATTTTGAGTAAAGCGAATGTAAGAAACAAAAAAGTAAAGTGGACCTGTCATAAGACACAATTGTCCACCTTTTGCTCTCATTATATTCCCTCTGCCCCCAGAGTATTCAGCTTTTGGGTGGTTTTTTTTTCGCTGTTCTACAGATACAGAGATGTTGGCCTTTTTACCGAGTGCCAACTTATGTTTTTTACATCGAGGCGTGGCTCACAGGATCCTCTGGGGCATGTCTTTAGGCTACTATGCATAATTTCTCTGCCAGCCATACCCTCTTTGGGAAGACCATAAAAAAAAAGCATTGATAAAAAAAAAAAAATAATACTCAAGGGGGCAACATGAACTGCTGACCTAGTGACAGCACCTCCAACTTAATCCCCCATCTGTGCATCCCACAGATGTCAACTTGAACTGTTATAATCTGTAGCGTGTAGTGAGTCATGTACCACCCAACTATAGTCCCGAAATTAATACATGACCAACTTCAGAACTACATAACGGTAGAATGAATACCTCCATATGAATTTTTTTTCCCCCAAATATGACCCCAGGTTTTTATTCCTGTGCATCTGAAACAAACTCCGTAAGGCCACCAGACTGATGTTTTCTCATACACATGTGGACGTGCTAGGCGTGACGTGCGGTAAGAGAAGCAATGAGATTCTCGCTCTTTACCATCATTCTTTAAGATCTTCTGGACACTTTGTAAAAACTTCTTCTCCACAAAAGCAGGAGGTGGGCAGCTCATACCAAGGCTGGAATCTTTACTGTCTACATCAAACATTATCACATCGTAGGGAACATTTCCTAGGGAGATGAAAAGTCTATTAAGGATTAAAGATTTATTGTACACAACTGCTCATTGAATCCCTTTGGACCCAGCACCACTTATCTCACACAAGTGTTATCGCTCAGAGCAGCGACCACAATTTTGCAGGTTGATACTGCAGGTCCTCCTGCTTATTGGCACACACCTTATAGCTCCTAGAGAGCTTTTGGATAGTTAAAGGGGGTATTGCCATCTCAGCGTTATGGCAAATCACTAGAAATTCCATGATATTTTAATCGACGAGTACGATTTCTAAATGAACATAAGAACAATGGGTCAGAGATCACTTGAGTCTATTGCCTGATCAGCAATCCTCCTGTCCACCCATTGGATATGCCTTCAAAGGAATACCCTTTCAATGCTCAATGTATTTGTTTTTTGCATGGTGCCTGGTGTAAAGATAAAACTTCCAAGTCAAGTGAATGGGAAGATCAAACTTTACTGAAAATGAAAAAGAACACCTGGGGGTTCAGGAGACGGGGGGGGGGGGGGGGAGAAACACACCATGTGCACTATAGGCATATTTTCCCAAAAGAAAATAAACATGAATCTGTTCCAAAGTCCATATCAAAAAGCTCAGTGTGAACAAACACTCAGATTTCTGCAGGATAATGATTGCAGCTCTGGCATGTTCCAATCAGGAGTGGCGCTTACATAGAGGTGTGCAGAATAACAGAATTCTATATCTGGCTGTGAAGACCCTGTAAAAACACAAACAGAGTTAGGCCAAGTTCACACGTTCAGTATTTTACATCAGTATTTGTAAGTCAAAATCAGGAGAGGAGCAATCAGAGGAAAAGTATAATAGAAACACGTCACCACTTCTGTATTTATCACCCACTCCTGGTTCTGTCTTACAAATACGGAGGTAAAATACTGACTGAATACTGAACATGGCCTAATACTGGTTACGATTTGCTCGGTGTATCGAACATGATCCTGCTGTAATACATATTCGCTGAAAGTGTAAAAACTGATCTGAGAGTCTCAGACCTGCATAAAGAAAGCATAAAGCCTATTATTTCCTAATGCCCTTGCTCACCCCATAATATTTATTTAGAAATAGTACTTGTTGTTCTGATGCCAAATGCATTCAAAGGAGCCTTCTAGAAAAAAAAACAAAAAACTTCGGGTTATTCCCTGGAGAGTTCATCTCATCTTAATTAATAAGTAAAATTGTCAAATGCTCATAGAAACAAAAAAAATGCACAGTGGTTGTACAAACCGTACAACAATGGAGGGATTCTTAAGTTTGTTGCTTGTTGCCTAGATTACCGGCTACTTTATCAGCTGTGGCTGGTCTCGTGGGCAAGGGGCATGTGCTTACAAGATCTTCTCTATAAATCTTACAAGTGCTAGTGTGAAGCTGGCCATATCACTGATTGTTACCAGCCACAGTCCTCCTGCGCTTCTCTGAAGCTGCAGATGCAAAGTTTCCTCTGCTTCCAGCAATGGAGAGCATGCAGTTCAGTCCAGAACCCGACCATGCCAGTGGCCCACACTGTCAATCAGGAGCGCATCACGCACCACCGCTGGCCAGAATGGAGGGGAAGGAGGAGAGGGATGTACTCCAGAAGATGAGTTAAAAAAAAAAATTAAGAAAAGATTTCAGCTTAGGACAAGTTCAGGGTAAGGGTAAAGGAAAAGGAAAAAAAAAAAAAGCTTACCTATTTCTGCCAGTTCATTTATATGAGCCAGACCATCGGCAAGATGAACCTTTAACCGATCATCTGGAGTGAAACCAAACCAGCGTCTGGCAACGTCCAGGACCGCAGAGTCTATTTCAACAGCTTCAACCTCTGAACCCAAGAAATAATCATGGATAAAGAGGGACAGACTGCCTCCACCGAGTCCGACCACCAACACGGAGAGGTGATGCTCTGCAAAGGAAGAAATAAGATTCTATGAGACAGATCTGAATATCAGAAGTGCTAAACTAATCATCCTCGGTCTCTAGTCATCTAGGCTTAGCTTAAAGCAAATGATCATAACCCCTCATGCCCACGTGTGCAGCTCTGTACTCGGTTTGCAGCCCCCTCGTCTGGCAGGATGCGGGTCAGCGTACTCACACCCATCAGACATTGATAGATATGAAAATTTGATCAGAAAAAAAAAAAAAAAAAAAATCAATATTCCTCAAACTAGTTATCCAATGGCTTCTAAACAAAAATTAATTCTTAAAAAATCCTTTATTGTCAAATCTTTAAAAAAAAATGAGAAAAAAAAATCTCAAAAAGGCACAAAAAACACTGATTAATATTTAAAAAAAATCCAGCTTAAATATGATACCACGTCAGGCAGAGGTATATACTCTAATCTGACCCTGTAAGGCCCTATAATTCTTCCCTGCCTGACAGCGGAGGTTGGCACCCTCTTGGAACGCAAATGGCGCCCCCGCTCCACGGCGGCTGTCCCTACTCACCCTATTGAGGTCTGTGTCTAGAATATACCAGATTGCGGAACAAACAAATGGCTGAGTTCAATAAACCATACTCAGAAAACTCATGCCAAAAACCACCAATAGGATACATAAAAAAAAAAAAAAAAAGGGGTGAAATATTATAGCTGGAATAATCATTTTACGGGACATAGTGCATAGAGAGACAAATTACACTATGCTATCGGTCCCTATTTATGGCTAGCCCTACCTAGCAGCGGAGGTGTTTCACCCTAAGTTGTTCTGGTGCCCCCGCTCCACGTAGACTATCCCTTACTGACCCTCCATAATATTAAGGATTTCTATAGGGGTACATATAGGGCCAAAAAAGCAATATTGAAAATTGCTATCACAAAAATCCCCCCAAATAAATCAAAAGTACGTCAAAACAGAATCCCCTTAATAAGGGGTGGGTTAATAATCATATGCCAATAGCGACCAATGATATCTATGGGAGATCAACCTTAACTTTTGAGATACCGGTTTCAACTAACAACAACATTATTCTCCCATGAAGAAAAAACCATTGGCAATATGACCCATACCATTCATGTTCCATAGAATTGCACTATGTCCAAAATCAAAACCAGCAAAAAGTCATATAGATGTAACGTAGCTTATCACTAATAAAATATCGCCTCAACGCGTTTTCCTCCTAAGCACGGAGTTCATCGGGAGGCCCATGATGCCAATAAATGCTCCCACAGAGCATCCGATGTTGCGCCTGGTTGCAATGTTTTTCAGTCAATTCCTAACTCGAATTTCCCTTATACACATAATATGATGCTTAGTCCAGAAACGACAGATATTTCGATATTAAATTATGCCAGCTAACATTATTTCACACTCCCTATCATTATGGAGTATAAAACCAAACCTGGGGCTACTCCGGGATTGTGTAGGAGCGACAGTCCAGAAATCATTGCTTTATGATGTTCACAGCACAAGTAGCTCTTGTCAAGTACATGTGTGATCTCCGGCTCAGTCTTGTCATTTGCTTTCTGCTGCTTCTTCTTGTCTTTTCTCTTCTTTTTCAGACCTGGAATAAGAGAAACTACAATAATGAAAAGAATGTCGAGTCTACGGAGTTTCACACATCATTATCATGTCAACCAAAGTAACACTAAAGGTTTTTAATAGCTATTCTGTCACTTGTCGGGAATTAGGAAACAGATACAGCTATCACAATTACTGATGATTACTTTACAGTTCATGTCGCATAACTATAGTTTAGGAGATTACATATATTATATACAATTCCAGTTGTGAGATTATACACACACAGTAAGCTTAAAGGAACATGAGAACATAGAAAAGGCAGAGTAGCTTTCAATTTTTTTTTTTTTTTATATTGAGATATATCAGATGTTTCTGGTAGTGAGACTGCCCATGCAAATCTATTTAAGAGAAAGCAACAATATGAGGTTCATATCGCGGGTGCTGTTGCATGTAGCTAAATGACAACCTAGGCAGATTTAAACCTTGCAGCCACATGCCAATTTTTGGCAAGAATTACCACTTTCGCTGGCAAGACACATTTTAAACATTTAATAAAAATACAAGGAAATCACAATAAGGTAACATTATATCCCACACCCATATAGCTCTCCATAGACATATCCTCAAGCTCAACTTTTCAGTAGAAAAAAAAAAAAAAAAAAAAATAATCTTCCTCTTAAACCAGAGCATTCATATTCTCTCGACTGGTAAAGGGGCTGACAACAGGTCAGGTGGTGTACAGGGGGGAGAAATGACAGTGCCAGGGCTCTGCTAGCTATTCCTTACGTCAGGTGTAGTTTTCCTGTCTCGTGAGTCTTACCACTAGGAGTGTTACTGGGCAGCAGCCGAGCCTCAGACTGGACTACATTTTGGTTACTGAGGAAAATAAGGCGCCTGAAATAGCTTGTTCCATCCCCTCGTACGTCCTCCACCACATACTCCCCACTCATTTCACTCCTGCCACGATACTTGACTGTCCGGATACCAATGTCTCCGCCAGCGGATAAAAAGGGAATCTGTGTAAAAGAGCCAAAGATGAATGTTATAAATCATGGTACAAATCCAAACCTAAATAAACCTACTTTCTTCACGACAGTACTGCATGAGAACAGTTCTATACAGGCTTGGACTGGCCCACAGAAGAACAGGAGAATCCTCTGGTGGGCCCCCATACAGGAGTGGGCCAGCACCCGCTTATGTGACCAATACTTGGCACAATACACTTGATTCACCATATACAAAGAAAGGCGGCATCTTATTAAATTACCAATCAAGCCAATTTATTGCTAAAGAATTTTGTGAATGAGGATAAAGTCATATTTGAATGTAGATGAGAGGGGGGCTCTGGAGTTTTACAGGTGGTCCCTTGGCACCCCAGTCCGACACTATACAAAAAGATACAAGCAAAACATAAACAGGTCCATAAACAGCACAGAACAAAAACAAATATATATTAAAAAATAAATAAATATGACAATTACAGTCCAGCAATTTATGCTGCAAATACTCCATTTGTAATGCAATGGAAAAAAAAAAAAAAAACAAAACGTTGCAGATCTGCATTTCTTGCATTTCTGCAGCAAAAGCCACGTCGTTTGGTGGGGATTTTCCTCTCTGAGGATCTGCCCTTTTGGACGTACCCGGTCATTTTTTTTTGTTAATTTGGTTCATTTGTCCCTAGACCTTACCTGCTGATTGTCAGGCAATCCTGGAGGAGCGAGTTCCAGCACTTTGGCTGACAACTCTGACTGAATAGCTTCCATGCTTTCATACTGCTGGTCTCTATGCAAGGCCACGAAAAGCAAACGACGAAACCCAACACTGCCTGCCAACTGTCTCCGTCCCATCTCTGAACCGAAAAGCCACTCCGTTTCCCTTCCTTGTGGGACTATGAAATTGGTAGAAGGCAGAGACCATAAGACAAAAAAAAAAAATAATAGGGTTATCCACAAACAAACAGTATCATAGGATTAAAAATAAATGTATGATCTGTGGAGATCCCACAGCCAACACCCCTATGAACACAAGAATCGCTCAGCGAGATTGGATGGAGGAGTCTGTGAACAGTAATTTTCAATCCTTGTCAAAAGGCCCCATCACACACAGCGATCTCACCGATTTTGTGATGCCACAGCGATCTCGCCAGTGAGATCGCTGTGTGTGACATGGATCAGTGACCGGCCCACCTGCCGGACATCACTGATCGTGCAGGATCGTCCTTGACCGTTTTATGATCGTTGGTCTCCCGCTGGCCAGCACGCATCGCTGCGTGTGGCAGTGGGAAAGCAACGATCAGCGACGCTGCATGCTGGTATCTAAGGTAAACAACGGGTGTCCAAGAGCCGCGCGGCTCTTAGTTACCCACTGTTTACCCTAGATACCTGCTTGCTCGCTGGTCCTGATCGCTGGTGAGTCTGTCTAACGATGTCCCAGCGATCCCATTCACGTCGGATCGTTGGGACATCGTTGCGTGTAACGGGGCCTAAAGATTCTCAATGGGATTTAGGTCAGGACTGTGACTGGGCCGTTCACGTACACACACACACACACACACAAATATGCCTTGATCTAAGCCATCCATTGTAGCTCTGGCAGTATGTTTAGGGTCATTGCCCTGCTGGAAGGTGAACCTATGCTTCAGTCCCCAGGTTTTCCATTTTCCTCCAGGATTGTCCAGTATTTAGCGCCATCCATCTTCCCATCAACTTCCCTGTTCCTGAAGAAAAGCATTCCCAGAGCACAATGATGTCACCACCGTGTTTGACGGTAGGGGTGGTGTTCTCAGAGTGATGTGAAGTATCAGACTACAGGGGGCTGAATACAAACGCATATGACAAAGTTCTACAATTCTATTTTTGGCTGAAGCGGTCATGTGCGCCACAAATGTCACATCACCCCTGTAGCCTGTGAATAAAAACCAGAGCTGCAGTACAGCGGTGTTTTGGAGAAGGGGAGGGTGAAAAAAACTGCAGAGATTTTTATTTTAAACTAGAACAAGTCAATCATGAAAAATATAAGATTCCAGAAAACTCCTTTAAAATATATTCAGTTATAGAATATTGAATGAGGCCATGCGCATATACCTGTGTAGATCACACATACTGTAAAATAAAAGCTCATCTTGTAAGTACACACACACACACACACACACTTAAACATACATTTACAATTCCTGGGACGAGCTGTATCCACCCACAGAGCACATAAGAACGATGCTACTGGCCTGTTAGAATCAGGAGAAGGATGGCTTCCGACTCTTACCAGCCAACACGGCAGCGTCACTTTGTTCTGTGAGGGTATACACGGCCTGAGTGATGTCTTTCAGGGGCTTCACAATCCTTGTTCTGCCTGCACAGAACTAGGATGCTGCAGCTGGATGTCACCAGGAGGATTGTGCGGCTCCCCTGTGAGATACCTCAGTCTGCAGACTATAGAGAGATGCTCATCTCACCTCATGGTAGCCAGACACCAGCTTTTGGAAGTGCTCATGAGGAACCTTAGCCCATTCCTCAAGGTCAATGGCCTCCAGTTCACAAATATTCTTGGGTTGTCAAGTAAGAGGTCCAAAATGTTGAGAGGAGATCATATTTGAAAGGATAAAAAAAAGGCATTGAGTGTCCATAGAGATAAAGCTAGAAGCAAAGTTCACAGTTTCAAAGTTAAAAGGGACACTGGCTTTACTACCTGGACGGCTGACACCACATTCATGAAGAAGCGGGTGATCAAAAACATTCAAGTGACTGCAAAAAATCTGCAGCAAGATTTGGCAGCAGAAGGCACTGAAGTATCAGTTTGTACAGAAAGGTGAATAATAAAACACTGAAGGTCTCCATGCCCAAACTCCAAGATGTACACCTTTACTGATCCAAAAGCATAAGAAATGTCATCTCCTATCTGCTCAAAATCACATAAATGAGCCACATAAGAAGTATGGGGATTCTTTACTATGGAGTCAAACAAACAAAAACTAACTTTTCAGATCTATGGATCAGGTATGTCTGAAGAAGAAAGAGTGAAGCATATGCTGAGAAGAGCACCCCGCCTACAGTAAAGCATGGTGGCTTCTTGGTGATGCTCTGGGGCGGCTTTGCTTCCTCTGGCCATGGAAACCTACAGCATGGAGGATAAGAGGGATTCAATTAAGTATCAGGAAATCCTGAGACAAATCATCATGTCTTCTGTGAGGAAAGTGAAGCTTCAGCACCAATAAAACTTCCGACAGAACAATGAACCCAAGCACATGTCAAAGTCTACTAAGGCTTTGTATCCTGGAAAATTATGAAGTAGCCGCCAGTCACCTGACTTCAGCCCCATAGAAAATCTGTGATGGGATTTGAAGGCAGCAGTTGCAACATGCAAACACAAAAATATTAGTGAACCAGAAGTCACTGTTCGCCAATAGTTCAAGCTACCACCAGGTCATAACAGTCACATGGGCTCTACTAGCTGCTTGTCTTGAAGGGGCGAATAATTGAGACTGAACACACTAGTGAATCAGTTGTGCTCAGCTACGGAAATATTTTTTCCCTCATTAGTTTATTGCAAACAGCAGAACATTTGTAAAGAATGCTAACAGACCCAATTTGCTATACGGCTTGAATAATTTTGGTTGCAATTCATATTTCCAATTATTTAGGCAGCAAAAGGAAAAGGGAATACTCACTGATAAAAATAGCAAAGTGATTGGAGTGAGGAAGCCGTACTGTTGGACTATCCACCACATGGAAGGTATAACGTGTTCTTCCAGAAACCCCATCACATAAGTCTAATGACACCTCTGGAGAATTCTGGTTCTGGTTTAAGTGGCTCCGGATCAATGCGTAGCTCTGTCTCTCTTTCACCATGTCCATCAGTTCACTAGGGCTTCCACAACGAACAGATTTCCCACCTTCATCCTCCGGCATCATCTCCAAGACTTGAGGGAGACCTGGCATCTCCTTAACTTTAGTCATCACAAATACAAAGACTGGCAAGGGAAACTGGCTACCGGACTTCTTACTGCTGCTCTCCGAGACCTGGTGAATACGAACCATCCATCCTCCTTGAGAAAACTGCGTGACCAACTTCTCCAGCACATGGGCTTGAGCCAGAGATACGCAGAGATAGCGCCCACCACACTGGAGAACTCGGCCAATCTCAGTCAATAATTTGGTAGCAGTTTCCAGGGTGCCAGCTTCGGTGTCAGTGAGGATTGCATCCAGTGTCCCTTTATCTAGCACAGCCTGGAAGTGGGAATCTGAAAAAGTAGTCTTGGTGGCGTCCATGAGTTGGTAAGTCATGTTGGGTCGCCGACCGGCATTGCGATCATTCATCTGACGAATGACTACCTCGCTTACATCAATGTTTGTCAAATTATGGCATCCGGCATCGTAGAGTCGTTCGCTCAGCTCAGAGTTGCCACATCCCACAACCAAGACCTGCAAGAAACATGTGAGGATAAAACAATGTAAGGCTCGGTGTGTCAGTGATTGGCACTGCTGCTGTGCCGCGCTGGGTTACAATCCAACCAAGGACCATATCTGGAAATTGTAACTTCTCCCCATGTCTGCACGTGTTTCCAGAGACACAGGGGGTCCCTGAGCATAGTGATGACTTACCCACAGTACCAGATTGTTGGAGAGCCGACCCCTGGCATCTCCACAGATCAGCAGTTATTCGCTCCAGCGTCAGCCATTGGATGCAAACATTCAATGGAGCTGAACAACATTGCTCCATTCAACGAGCAGCAACCGCTGCCAAGTACTGGAGGACAGCTCCTAATCACATGAATAGGAGCCGATCTATAGGCTGAGACTGATGACCTGTCAGTGGAAAAGGTCATCCATGTTATATGCCTGAACAACCCCTTTAAGACCCGATTCGTTCTCTTCCACTTTCACACATGTCCCAGCAGCTGAATGTTTGTTTCAGGATTGCAATAAAAAGCATGTCTGGAAATGCGTACAGATATGTTCAGCTGACAGTGGATATGGAAACATCATTCACTTGTATCAGAACGATCCAAGTTTGCAAGGATTTAGCTGGAAAAGTCACATAGACCATCCCCAACATATTCACCATATATCATAGAGCCATCTAATAACAGAGCAACAGAGGAAACAGGTCTGCCAGCAGAATGCAGGCTGCCAGCTATCATGTCTGTTCTACACCTGCACCATGTCTGATGCAACAATCTAACATCAGCAGAATAATCAGATCTCAGTAGAATGCAGGCTGTCACCTGTCCAAGCAGTTGAATACATTCAACATGTCACATACAGCAATCTAACAACAGAACAGGAGATGAATCCACTGTCAGCAGAATGCAGGCTGCCATCTGCCTCCCAGCTGTACAAATGCACCATATCTAATAACAGCTGAATAACAAAATGTCAGCAGAATGCAGGCAGCCAGCTGTCCTCCCACCTGTACACATGGACCATGTCTAATAACAGCAGAATGACGAGATGTCAGAAGAATGCAGGCTGCCAGCTGTCCACCCACCTGTACACATGGACCATGTCTAATAACAGCAAAATGACGAGATGCCAGCATAATGCAGACTGCCAGCTGTCCACCCACCTGTACACATGGACCATGTCTAATAACAGCTGAACAACGATGTCAGCAGAATGCAGGCTGCCATCTGCATCCCAGCTGTACAAATGCACCATATCTAACAGCAGAATAACAAAATGTCAGTAGAATTCAGGCTGCCAGCTGTCCTCCCACCTGTACACATGCACCATATCTAATAACAGCTGAATAACAAGATGTCAGCAGAATGCAAGCTGCCAGCTGTCCTCCCACCTGTACACATGGACCATGTCTAATAACAGCTGAATAACGATGTCAGCAGAATGCAGGCTGCCAGCTGTCCTCCCACCTGTACACATGCACCATATCTAATAACAGCTGAATAACAAGATGTCAGCAGGATGCAGGCTGCCAGCTGTCCTCCCACCTGTACACATGGACCATGTCTAATAACAGCTGAATAACAAGATGTCAGCAGAATGCAAGCTGCCAGCTGTCCTCCCACCTGTACACATGGACCATGTCTAATAACAGCTGAATAACGATGTCAGCAGAATGCAGGCTGCCATCTGCATCCCAGCTGTACAAATGCACCATATCTAATAACAGCTGAATAACAAGATGTCAGCAGAATGCAAGCTGCCAGCTGTCCTCCCACCTGTACACATGCACCATATCTAATAACAGCTGAATAACAAGATGTCAGCAGAATGCAGGCTGCCAGCTGTCCTCCCACCTGTACACATGGACCATGTCTAATAACAGCAGAATGACGAGATGTCAGAAGAATGCAGGCTGCCAGCTGTCCACCCACCTGTACACATGGACCATGTCTAATAACAGCTGAATAACGATGTCAGCAGAATGCAGGCTGCCATCTGCATCCCAGCTGTACAAATGCACCATATCTAACAGCAGAATAACAAAATGTCAGTAGAATTCAGGCTGCCAGCTGTCCTCCCACCTGTACACATGCACCATATCTAATAACAGCTGAATAACAAGATGTCAGCAGAATGCAAGCTGCCAGCTGTCCTCCCACCTGTACACATGGACCATGTCTAATAACAGCTGAATAACGATGTCAGCAGAATGCAGGCTGCCAGCTGTCCTCCCACCTGTACACATGCACCATATCTAATAACAGCTGAATAACAAGATGTCAGCAGGATGCAGGCTGCCAGCTGTCCTCCCACCTGTACACATGGACCATGTCTAATAACAGCTGAATAACAAGATGTCAGCAGAATGCAAGCTGCCAGCTGTCCTCCCACCTGTACACATGGACCATGTCTAATAACAGCTGAATAACAAGATGTCAGCAGAATGCAAGCTGCCAGCTGTCCTCCCACCTGTACACATGGACCATGTCTAATAACAGCTGAATAACGATGTCAGCAGAATGCAGGCTGCCATCTGCATCCCAGCTGTACAAATGCACCATATCTAATAACAGCTGAATAACAAGATGTCAGCAGAATGCAAGCTGCCAGCTGTCCTCCCACCTGTACACATGCACCATATCTAATAACAGCTGAATAACAAGATGTCAGCAGAATGCAGGCTGCCAGCTGTCCTCCCACCTGTACACATGGACCATGTCTAATAACAGCAGAATGACGAGATGTCAGAAGAATGCAGGCTGCCAGCTGTCCTCCCAGATGTACCATATCTAATACCAGACCAATGCCCAAACCCCATAACCTCCCTATCTAACATCACTGAAGTGGAGCTTACTTGTATCCTCTCCAAATCGCACCTCACAACCTGTGCACTCGACCCCATCCCACCTCCTCCCCAACTTCAACACCACACTTATCCCATCCCTAACCCACCTCTTCAACCTATCACTAACATCTGGTACCTTTCCTTCTGCTTTCAAACATGCCACAATCACGCCTATCCTCAAAATGCCAACCCTCGACCCAACCGCTATGTCCAGCTATCTCCCAATATCACTGCTCCCATTCGCTTGCAAACTACTGGAGCAGCACGTCCACGCTGAACTTTCCTTCCACTTCTCATCTAACCTGCTCTTTGACAACTTACAATCTGATTTCTGCCCCCATCACTCCACTGAGACAGCCCTGACCAAAATTACTAACGACATACTTACCGCCAAAGCTTATGGACAATACTCTATACTCCTCCTTCTAGACCTGTCCTCTGCTTTCGACACAGTTGACCACTGCCTCCTACTACAGATCCTCTCCTCCTTTGGCATCAAAGACTTTGCCCTATCCTGGCTCTCCTCATACCTTTCCAACCGCACATTCAGTGTCTCCCACTCCCACACCACCTCCTCATCCCACCCTCTCTCTGTTGGGAGTCCTCCAAGGCTCTGTTCTAGGACCCCTACTCTTCTCAATCTACACACTTGGTCTGGGGCAACTCAAAAAGTCCCACAGATTCCAGTACCACCTTTATGCTGATGACACTCAGATCTACCTCTCTGGCCCAGACGTCACCTCTCTGCTGTCCAAAATCCCAGAGTGTCTATCAGCCATATCCTCCTTCTTCTCCTCTTACTTCCTCAAACTCAATGTGGACAAAACTGAACTCATCATCTTTCCTACATCTCACAGATCTTCCTTACCTGACCTATCACAATTAACGACATCACGCTTTCCCCCGTACTGGAAGTCCGCTGCCTCGGAGTAACCTTTGACTCTGCCCTGTCCTTCAAATCGCACATCCAAGCTCTCTCCACCTCCTGTCGCCTCCAGCTCAAAAATATTTCCAGAATCCGTCCTTTCCTCAACCCGCAATCTACTAAAATGCTTGTGCATGCCCTCATCATCTCCCGCCTCGACTACTGCAACATCCTTTTCTGTGGTCTACCTGCTAACACCCTAGCATCTCTCCAGTCCATCCTTAACTCTGCCGCCCGACTAATTCATCTCTCTCCTCGCTACTCCTCCGCCTCTCCCCTCTGCAAATCTCCTCACTGGCTCCCATTCCCTCAGCGTATCCAGTTCAAATTACTAATACTGACCTACAAGGCCATCTATAACCTGTCTCCCCCATATATTTTTGAACTAATCTCCGGTCCTCCCAAGACCTCCTTCTCTCCTCCACACTTATTCGCTCCTCACCCAACCGCCTCCAAGACTTCTCCCGCCTATTCTCTGGAATTCTTTGCCCCAACACGTCCGACTATCAACCACACTCAGATCCTTCAGACGGAACCTGAAAACCCACCTCTTCATGAAAGCCTACAGCCCGCAATGATCCCCACTGCCTCCTCTCCACTACCGGTGATATCACCTCAACCAACACCGGAACTGCTGCAACCCCCCAACCTACTGTCTCCTTCTCCACCATCCTGTAGCATGTAAGCCCGAAAGGGCAGGGTCCTCTCCCCTCTGTATCAGTCTGTCATTGTTAGTTTGTTTACTGTAAGTGATATCTGTAATTTGTATGTAACCCCTTCTCATGTACAGCACCATGGAATCAATGGCGCTATATAAATAAATAATAACGAGACATCAGCAGAATGCAGGCTGCCACCCGTCTTCCCAGCAGGTGCATAGACACTGATTCTGGTCTTTTGTACATTCACACTCAGGTCTGCAGAATATCACTAGTAGCTCCCCCACAGCAGCACACACGTGAGCAACGGGGAGCGCGGCCAGGAGAGGGCGCTAGCCTCACCTTATCCTTCGGCTTAATGTACTTGTGCAGCACAGCGCACAGCTCCAGGTAGCCTCCGTACCACTCGAACGCCCGCTCCCCCCGGCGCCTGAAGAACTGCTCCCAGTACTGGCCGGAGGAGAACTCCTTACTGCTCCTCGGTAACAGGTTCATGGTGCGGCTCTAGCTCATGGCTGTCACATGGGCACCAGCACTTCCGGGTCACTGCATTCATTGAGGAAATGGAAAAGGCCTGAGCGGAAGCTCGTGTTCTGATTGGCCAGTAACTTGCCGGCGCAGCTTTTCATTGGACGGGGGGCGGGACTATGACTGGGTCTTGTCTTCCTCGTGTGACTGTGTTTATGTTGTGTGCGGTAGCTGCAGTAGTGATCGGTGGCACGGCAGTGTGTGAGTGGCAGTGATCGGCGGCAGTGTGTGAGTGGCAGTGATCGGCGGCAGTGTGTGAGTGGCAGTGATCGGCGGCAGTGTGTGAGTGGCAGTGGTCGGCGGCAGTGTGTGAGTGGCAGTGGTCGGCGGCAGTGTGTGAGTGGCAGTGATTGGCGGCAGTGTGTGAGTGGCAGTGGTCGGCGGCAGTGTGTGAGTGGCAGTGGTCGGCGGCAGTGTGTGAGTGGCAGTGGTCGGCGGCAGTGTGTGAGTGGCAGTGGTCGGCGGCAGTGTGTGAGTGGCAGTGATCGGCGGCAGTGTGTGAGTGGCAGTGGTCGGCGGCAGTGTGTGAGTGGCAGTGATCGGCGGCAGTGTGTGAGTGGCAGTGATCGGCGGCAGTGTGTGAGTGGCAGTGGTCGGCGGCAGTGTGTGAGTGGCAGTGATCGGCGGCAGTGTGTGAGTGGCAGTGAACGGCGGTGTGTATTTGGGCCCTTTGTGAGTGGCAGTGATCGGCGGCAGTGTGTGAGTGGCAGTGGTCGGCGGCAGTGTGTGAGTGGCAGTGATCGGCGGCAGTGTGTGAGTGGCAGTGATCGGCGGCAGTGTGTGAGTGGCAGTGATCGGCGGCAGTGTGTGAGTGGCAGTGGTCGGCGGCAGTGTGAGTGGCAGTGGTCGGCGGCAGTGTGTGAGTGGCAGTGATCGGCGGCAGTGTGTGAGTGGCAGTGGTCGGCGGCAGTGTGTGAGTGGCAGTGGTCGGCGGCAGTGTGTGAGTGGCAGTGGTCGGCGGCAGTGTGTGAGTGGCAGTGATCGGCGGCAGTGTGTGAGTGGCAGTGATCGGCGGCAGTGTGTGAGTGGCAGTGATCGGCGGCAGTGTGTGAGTGGCAGTGGTCGGCGGCAGTGTGTGAGTGGCAGTGATCGGCGGCAGTGTGTGAGTGGCAGTGGTCGGCGGCAGTGTGTGAGTGGCAGTGATCGGCGGCAGTGTGTGAGTGGCAGTGATCGGCGGCAGTGTGTGAGTGGCAGTGGTCGGCGGCAGTGTGTGAGTGGCAGTGATCGGCGGCAGTGTGTGAGTGGCAGTGATCGGCGGCAGTGTGTGAGTGGCAGTGGTCGGCGGCAGTGTGTGAGTGGCAGTGATCGGCGGCAGTGTGTGAGTGGCAGTGAACGGCGGTGTGTATTTGGGCCCTTTGTGAGTGGCAGTGATCGGCGGCAGTGTGTGAGTGGCAGTGGTCGGCGGCAGTGTGTGAGTGGCAGTGTGTGAGTGGCAGTGATCGGCGGCAGTGTGTGAGTGGCAGTGATCGGCGGCAGTGTGTGAGTGGCAGTGGTCGGCGGCAGTGTGTGAGTGGCAGTGGTCGGCGGCAGTGTGTGAGTGGCAGTGATCGGCGGCAGTGTGTGAGTGACAGTGGTCGGCGGCAGTGTGTGAGTGGCAGTGGTCGGCGGCAGTGTGTGAGTGGCAGTGGTCGGCGGCAGTGTGTGAGTGGCAGTGGTCGGCGGCAGTGTGTGAGTGGCAGTGGTCGGCGGCAGTGTGTGAGTGGCAGTGATCGGCGGCAGTGTGTGAGTGGCAGTGGTCGGCGGCAGTGTGTGAGTGGCAGTGATCGGCGGCAGTGTGTGAGGCAGTGATCGGCGGCAGTGTGTGAGTGGCAGTGATCGGCGGCAGTGTGTGAGTGGCAGTGGTCGGCGGCAGTGTGTGAGTGGCAGTGATCGGCGGCAGTGTGTGAGTGGCAGTGATCGGCGGCAGTGTGTGAGTGGCAGTGGTCGGCGGCAGTGATCGGCGGCCACCACCATGGCAATAAATGTGTGTAACATGGATGTGTCAGGAGCCGCCGCCGCTCCGTGACAGTTGTGCCCACCACATGTGCCCACATGGGAAAATTAGCAGCAAGTGGCCCATTGGAGGGCACAGACAGAGAGGGTCCCTGTGCAAAGACAATATTTGGGCCCTTTGCAGCCCAAGAGCTCCAAAAATTGCACCTGCTTTGGGGGTAGAAATGGGCCCCCTTACCTCTGGGGCCCCTGTGTGGCTGCGCAGCCTGCACCAATGATATGTCCGCCCCTGTGTGGCCTCTTCATTGTTTGCCCCCATGCTGCTCCATCACACTGGGGTGTAAGGCCATGTGCACACGGTGCGGATCTGCAACGTTTCAGGATCTGTGGCTCCGCAGCAGATTTAGCTGCATTGTACAGTACCATTGTTTTCAATGGTAAACTGAAAAACGCTGTGCACATGCTGCGGATTTTGCTGCAGGTTCAAATCCATTGCATGGCAATTCTTTGTGCGGAATTCGCAGCGGTTTCACACCTCCATTGCAGTGGTGTGAAGCCACAGGGCTAAACCGCTGGTCTTTTGACCTGAGAATTTACCTGCGGATTTTTCCAAATCCGCGCGGAAAAATCCCCAGGACCTAAAACTACCTGTGCACATAGCCTAAGGGGTGTAAGCTGTCTGCTTTATGGGGAAGCTTAGTATCTGCAAGGGCAGGCGGGAGCCCGCCGTGCACTCCGGTGACCAAGTCCTATCCTCTATCGGAAGCTCTCGTTACCTTGGAGACCCGCCTCCGCTGATAGACTGCAGAAGTGGTCGGTAACCTAGGCAACAAGCAGTACACAATAACAGAAGCAAAATCACCCCATCCTTAAGAGATGAGGAGTTTGAATCACAATTGCTCATTTTTACAAGAACTTTGCAATGGTATCCATCGGTGATGATGAGAATAATCCTTCCCAATGCCGTAAGAGTCCGGCCATCACTGGTACAAGCACATGGGTAAATGATCAAATGTGAATGCGGCAATCACCGGGTGTAAGATATTGGGGGAAAGAGGGGTCCGGGGCGTTATCATCTCCAATGTGGTCTTACTGGAGGGAATCAGCTGCCGGGGGGCCGCGACCCCTGCCGACAATCGGCGGCTGCTTCCTTCTCCCCTCCCACGGACGGATCACATACATCCGGAGATAGTGAAAAAAAGAAGCAGCTCTCGCTTCCTCCAGATGTATGCGATATATCCGAAGGTGCGGAGAGTGATTGGCCGCTGGGATTGCATGACATAACAACGTCAAGGGATCCCCAGTGCCGACACTGCTGGAATCGGGCCCGCTAGAGAGGAGTATAGTACAAAAATAAGTGAACACATCAAGTAGACTTAAAAAAAAGGTACAAATGGAAAGGTGGAAAAAAGAAGGGCACGAGACACCAAAACCTCGACAAAAAACAGACGCAAATGCAATAATGAATGAAACTGATCCGTTACAGACAGAAAACAAAGTGTCTTTTTATAGATGGATCAAAATGGAAATTTGGGTTTACGTTTTTCATCTGTTTTTGCGCCGTTATTTTAATACTGGATTCACTAAACAGATGACGACTGGACGTGCGAACAGAAGTCTGCGGCTGACAGCTTCTTATGACATGAACACAGCGACATCTAGTGGCAGCTCAGGCTCATGGCACGGTGGTTCTGTGTGGTGACAATCACTTCCAGGTCGTGGTAGTCATGGGCTATTGGTGGTGGGGTTTGGGGCGGGGGCGGCCTTTCCGTCTGCTGTCCATGTGAAGTGTGGAGATGGCTGCAGTGACTGTCAGGAGTGTGGTGTTTGTGACGGGCAATGCCAAGAAGCTGGAGGAGGTACAAAGGGTTGTTATTAGAAAGGCATGGGCTGCTGCAAGCTTACACCATCACTTTCTGATCAGAGGGGCTGAGCTTGTCATGATAGGTTGCTGACCACTGGGACCCCCACCAAGCACTAGTTGGGGTGTCCTGGGTCCAGCATTTGGATGGAACAGCAGTCAAGTGCACTCATGTAAAAGTTTTTCGAGCTGACGGCGATAACCGAGAGCTTTCACTTCATAGACCCTAAAAAGAGTGGCGGTATGTGATTGACGCCGCTTCCATTCACAGGGGGACACAGGACCTCCTTAATCATGTCTGGTGGAGCCCCAGTGATCGGCGATAAGTTGTGCTGTTGGTAAAACTTCTTACTCTACTTAAAGGGGTTGTCCAGTCTTCCATTGAATGCTGCAATCGCTCTACTTTACTGCAGACGTCCAAATCATCACAGTGTGCGCACCGCCTGCTGTCAGGATTCTCCGGGCGGTCATGTGACTGAAAATATGCAATTAGCAAACATCTGGCCACAGTCCAACTAGACGGTCACTTGTAATGAGTGAGGCCGCTCACGTCTAGTCGGCCTGCTGCGTTCACACTTTTGTATTTTTTCTCGGACATTACATAGAGTGTCACCATCCATACCCAAGTTGGTGTTAAAAAATGGATCCGTGTCTCTGGTCTGTGAGACTTCAAGTACGTCTTGTTCTCATCTGTCTTACAGGTCATATTTGGCCGTTAACTCCTTCGCGTCTTGAGGATGTGAATTAACATCCTGGGAAGAGGTCCGCAGGTGTGGAGGGAGGCTCAAGAGCAGAGTTCCCTCCCCGCATAGAAGATACCGGCTGTATTAGGCTGCTTTCACACATCCGGTGTCGGGTGCGGCGGCAAGCCGTACCGCCGGATCAGGCCTGCTGCGGTGACACCGGATTCAGATGCGGCGCCTGATCCGGTTTGAAAGCATTTAAAGGAGCCGCACCGGGGACGAGAGAGGCAGCAGTATGCGGGGGGGGGAATAGAGATACACGCGCGCTCGCCGGGCACTTGTGGGTTAAACCTCACAGTGTCCACTCATGCGCTGTTGAAAAAGCCGTTCCGTTGCAGGCAACGTTTTTTTGCTGACGCCGGACGGCGCAGATTTTACGCTTCTGGCTAAAAACGGAGGCGCCGCATGTCCATCTGGCACGATGCGGCGATCATTAAATTCTATGTGCCAAAACCGGATCCAATTCCGGATCCGGTTTTCACACTTTTCGCCGCATCGTGCCGGATGTGTGAAAGCAGCCTAAGGCTGGAGTCACACTACAGCGAGAAACGGCCGAGTCTCGCAGGTTAAAACCAAGCTCTGGCCCGGCACTCCAGAGCAGAGCGTGCAGCTCCATGTATTGCTGTGCGGCTGCACGCTCCGCTCCAGAGTGCCGGCGCCAGAGCTTGGTTTTAACCTGCGAGACTCGGCCGTATCTCACTGTGTGTGATCCCGGCCTAATACAGCCAGCACCTGTCTCTAACAGCCACGGCCAACGTTCCATCTGTGGCTGTTAACCATTTAAATACAGCTGGCAATGTCTGACTGCGGCTTTTCAATGCACATGCCCCGGATCCCATGCGATGAAAACAATCTAAAATACAGAATTTTTTTTTTTTTTCATCATTTACATAGAAAAAAAAAATCGCAGCAAGTTTGATATCGGTGGTATAGGACTGACGCTTACAATCGTTGCCAGGTCATTTTTACCGCACAATGAACACCATACAAGCAAAACTCCAAAAAACACAATGGCGAAATTGTATTTTTTTATTTCTCATATCTCTTGGGTTTTTCTGTCTTTTTTTTCAGTACATTATTTCATACAATACATATTGTTCTTTAAAAGTACAAGTTCTGCCTCAAAAACCATGCAGTATATTGTATAAAACGATATCGATATCGTACTGACCCAGAGAATAATGTGTGAACACGGTTAGTGCGGCCACGTGAAGAGAGGCATCTAAAAGTTTTGCTTTTTTGGCTAATAAGTTATATGTAGTCTGAAGTGGTGCCACCAACAAATACAACTCATCCCGCTCTGTTGATGGGATGTGACTGCTGACACCAAGCTGATTCCCAGCTGGATCCCTGCAGGTAGTCAGTCAGCATGACATCTGCATGCACGCCCAATCAAAAGAGCAAAGCAGAAGAAAAACCGCTGCTCTGTCGAGGTGACGTCAGCGGAGGCCACAGAATCATCACTGCTCTGTGCCAGCAGAGATCTGACACAACGGGCAAGCAGTTGGTTGCCTGTTCTAAGGCACATTGTAAAAAAAGATCGTCCTGGATAACCCCTTTAAGTGGTTAAAGCTTACCCACTATACAATTCAGCTGCAGTACCCCCGCACAGTGGCTGACCGAATGCAGGTATTTTTGACTAAAAATCGTGTTTATAATTGGGTTTCATTAAAATGTTGTACCATTTGCCTACTATAACCTCTGTGTAGCACTGTCTATTGCTGACTGCAGTATGAGCTAACTAAGAATCCATCAGTGAGCTTGTTCTGGCTGTCCATTGGAAGAGATTGTTACTGTTTTATCACTTTTGAGTTACTCTCAGCTAATTTATGACCACAGTCTACATCAAAGTTGGCTGTGCCGTCACAAACAGAGCATGGAAAACCAAACTGTAAAAAAAATTTAATGAAAAGAAATCAGAAAAATAATTTTTTTTAGTTCTAAATACATGTCTTTAAGGAAAAGAAAAGTACACAGAGGTGGACAAGAGTCCAGACAGTATATAGGTTGCCCTCTACCAAAGCAGGCACCGCTGGTGCTCTTCTACAGCATTACTAGATTCTTCTCTTACTATTGCGCTTGTCCATACTTCCCGCACACTGCTGCCTCATACTTACCCACACACTGCTGCCACATACCTGCCCGCACACTGCTTCCCCACATACCTGCCCGCACACTGCTTCCCCACATACCTGCCCGCACACTGCTTCCCCACATACCTGCCAATTTATACATTCAGACACCATGTGCACAAGTTCGACACTGCTGCCCACACACTGCTGCCACATATCTGTCCCCACACTGCTGCCCACATACCTGCCCGCACACATATCTGCCTGCACACTGCTTCCCCACACTGCTGCCCACATACCTGCCTGCATACTGCTGCCCACATACCTGCTCGCACACTGCTGCCCACATATCTGCCCATATACCTGCTTGCACACTGCTTCCCCACACCACTGCCCACATACCTGCCCGCACACTGCTGCCCACATACCTGCCTGCACACTGCTTCCCCACATACCTGCCCGCACACTGCTTCCCCACATACCTGCCAATTTATACATTCAGACACCATGTGCACGAGTTCGACACTGCTGCCCACACACTGCTGCCACATATCTGCCCCCACACTGCTGCCCACATACCTGCCCGCACACTGCTTCCCCACACTGCTGCCCACATACCTGCCCGCACACTGCTGCCCACATATCTGCCCACATACCTGCTTGCACACTGCTTCCCCACACCACTGCCCACATACCTGCCTGCACACTGCTGCCCACATACCTGCCCGCACACTGCTTCCCCACACTACTGCCCACATACCTGCCTACACACTGCTGCCCACATACCTGCCTGCACACTCCTTCCCACTTACCTGCTCGCACACTGCTGCCCACATATCTGCCCGCACACTGCTTCCCCACACTGCTGCCCACATACCTGCCTGCACACTGCTTCCCCACACTACTGCCCACATACCTGCCTGCACAGTTTCCCCACACCACTGCCCACATACCTGCCCGCACACTGCTGCCCACATACCTGCCCGCACACTGCTGCCCACATACCTGCCTGCACATTGCTGCCCACATACCTGCCTGCACACTGCTTCCCCACCCCACTTCCCACATTGCTGCCTGCACACTGCTGCCCACATATCTGCCCGCACACTGCCTCCCCACACCACTGCCGACATACCTGCCTGCACACTGCTTCCCCACACTGCTGCCCACATACCTGCCTGCACACTGCTGCCCACATACCTGCCTGCACACTGCTGCCCACATACCTGCCCGCACACTGCTGCCCATATATCTGCCCGCACACTGCCTCCCCACACCACTGCCGACATACCTGCCTGCACACTGCTTCCCCACACCACTGCCCACATACCTGCCTGCACACTGCTGCCCACATACCTGCCTGCACACTGCTGCCCGCACACTGCTGCCCACATATCTGCCCGCACACTGCCTGCCCGCACACTGCTGCCCACACCACTGCCCACATACCTGCCTGCACACTGCTGCCCACATACCTGCCTGCACACTGCTGCCCACATACCTGCCTGCACACTGCTGCCCACATATCTGCCTGCACACTGCTGCCCACATATCTGCCCGCACACTGCCTGCCCGCACACTGCTGCCCACACCACTGCCCACATACCTGCCTGCACACTGCTGCCCACATACCTGCTCGCACACTGCTGCCCACATATCTGCCCACATACCTGCTTGCACACTGCTTCCCCACACCACTGCCCACATACCTGCCTGCACACTGCTGCCCACATACCTGCCTGCACACTGCTTCCCCACATACCTGCCCGCACACTGCTTCCCCACATACCTGCCAATTTATACATTCAGACACCATGTGCACGAGTTCGACACTGCTGCCCACACACTGCTGCCACATATCTGCCCCCACACTGCTGCCCACATACCTGCCCGCACACTGCTGCCCACATATCTGCCCACATACCTGCTTGCACACTGCTTCCCCACACCACTGCCCACATACCTGCCTGCACACTGCTGCCCACATACCTGCCTGCACACTGCTGCCCACATACCTGCCCGCACACTGCTTCCCCACACTACTGCCCACATACCTGCCTACACACTGTTGCCCCACACTGCTGCCCACATACCTGCCTGCACACTCCTTCCCACTTACCTGCTCGCACACTGCTGCCCACATATCTGCCCGCACACTGCTTCCCCACACTGCTGCCCACATACCTGCCTGCACACTGCTTCCCCACACTACTGCCCACATACCTGCCTGCACAGTTTCCCCACACCACTGCCCACATACCTGCCCGCACACTGCTGCCCACATACCTGCCCGCACACTGCTTCCCCACCCCACTGCCCACATTGCTGCCTGCACACTGCTGCCCACATATCTGCCTGCACACTGCTGCCCACATACCTGCCTGCACACTGCTGCCCACATACCTGCCTGCACACTCCTTCCCACTTACCTGCTCGCACACTGCTGCCCACATATCTGCCCGCACACTGCTTCCCCACACTGCTGCCCACATACCTGCCTGCACACTGCTTCCCCACACTACTGCCCACATACCTGCCTGCACAGTTTCCCCACACCACTGCCCACATACCTGCCCGCACACTGCTGCCCACATACCTGCCCGCACACTGCTGCCCACATACCTGCCCGCACACTGCTGCCCACATACCTGCCTGCACACTGCTGCCCACATACCTGCCTGCACACTGCTTCCCCACACTGCTGCCCACATACCTGCCTGCACACTGCTGCCCACATACCTGCCTGCACACTGCTGCCCACATACCTGCCCGCACACTGCTGCCCATATATCTGCCCGCACACTGCCTCCCCACACCACTGCCGACATACCTGCCTGCACACTGCTTCCCCACACCACTGCCCACATACCTGCCTGCACACTGCTGCCCACATACCTGCCTGCACACTGCTGCCCGCACACTGCTGCCCACATATCTGCCCGCACACTGCCTGCCCGCACACTGCTGCCCACACCACTGCCCACATACCTGCCTGCACACTGCTGCCCACATACCTGCCTGCACACTGCTGCCCACATACCTGCCTGCACACTGCTGCCCACATACCTGCCTGCCCACATATCTGCCTGCACACTGCTGCCCACATATCTGCCCGCACACTGCCTGCCCGCACACTGCTGCCCACACCACTGCCCACATACCTGCCTGCACACTGCTTCCCACATACCTGCCTGCACACTGCTGCCCACATACCTGCCTGCACACTGCTGCCCACATACCTGCTCGCACACTGCTGCCCACATATCTGCCCACATACCTGCTTGCACACTGCTTCCCCACACCACTTCCCACATACCTGCCTGCACACTGCTGCCCACATACCTGCCTGCACACTGCTTCCCCACATACCTGCCCGCACACTGCTTCCCCACATACCTGCCAATTTATACATTCAGACACCATGTGCACGAGTTCGACACTGCTGCCCACACACTGCTGCCACATATCTGCCCCCACACTGCTGCCCACATACCTGCCCGCACACTGCTTCCCCACACTGCTGCCCACATACCTGCCCGCACACTGCTGCCCACATATCTGCCCACATACCTGCTTGCACACTGCTTCCCCACACCACTGCCCACATACCTGCCTGCACACTGCTGCCCACATACCTGCCCGCACACTGCTTCCCCACACTACTGCCCACATACCTGCCTACACACTGTTGCCCCACACTGCTGCCCACATACCTGCCTGCACACTCCTTCCCACTTACCTGCTCGCACACTGCTGCCCACATATCTGCCCGCACACTGCTTCCCCACACTGCTGCCCACATACCTGCCTGCACACTGCTTCCCCACACTACTGCCCACATACCTGCCTGCACAGTTTCCCCACACCACTGCCCACATACCTGCCCGCACACTGCTGCCCACATACCTGCCCGCACACTGCTGCCCACATACCTGCCTGCACATTGCTGCCCACATACCTGCCTGCACACTGCTTCCCCACCCCACTGCCCACATTGCTGCCTGCACACTGCTGCCCACATATCTGCCTGCACACTGCTGCCCACATACCTGCCTGCACACTGCTGCCCACATACCTGCCCGCACACTGCTGCCCATATATCTGCCCGCACACTGCCTCCCCACACCACTGCCGACATACCTGCCTGCACACTGCTTCCCCACACCACTGCCCACATACCTGCCTGCACACTGCTGCCCACATACCTGCCCACATACCTGCCTGCACACTGCTTCCCCACACTGCTGCCCACATACCTGCCTGCACACTACTGCCCACATACCTGCCTGCACACTGCTTCCCCACACTACTGCCCACATACCTGCCTGCACACTACTGCCCACATACCTGCCTGCACACTGCTTCCCCACACCACTGCCCACATACCTGCCTGCACACCACTGCCCACATACCTGCATGCACACTGCTTCCCCACACTACTGCCCACATACCTGCCTGCACAGTTTCCCCACACCACTGCCCACATACCTGCCCGCACACTGCTGCCCACATACCTGCCCGCACACTGCTGCCCACATACCTGCCTGCACATTGCTGCCCACATACCTGCCTGCACACTGCTTCCCCACCCCACTGCCCACATTGCTGCCTGCAGACTGCTGCCCACATATCTGCCTGCACACTGCCTCCCCACACCACTGCCGACATACCTGCCTGCACACTGCTTCCCCACACCACTGCCCACATACCTGCCTGCACACTGCTGCCCACATACCTGCCTGCACACTGCTGCCCACATACCTGCCCGCACACTGCTGCCCATATATCTGCCCGCACACTGCCTCCCCACACCACTGCCGACATACCTGCCTGCACACTGCTTCCCCACACCACTGCCCACATACCTGCCTGCACACTGCTGCCCACATATCTGCCTGCACACTGCTGCCCACATATCTGCCCGCACACTGCCTGCCTGCACACTGCTGCCCACACCACTGCCGACATACCTGCCTGCACACTGCTTCCCCACACCACTGCCCACATACCTGCCTGCACACTGCTGCCCACATACCTGCCTGCACACTGCTGCCCACATACCTGCCTGCACACTGCTGCCCACATACCTGCCTGCACACTGCTGCCCACATACCTGCCTGCACACTGCTGCCCACATACCTGCCTGCACACTGCTGCCCACATACCTGCCTGCACACTGCTGCCCACATACCTGCCTGCACACTGCTGCCCACATACCTGCCTGCACACTGCTGCCCACATACCTGCCCGCACACTGCTGCCCACATACCTGCCCGCACACTGCTGCCCACATACCTGCCCGCACACTGCTGCCCACATACCTGCCCGCACACTGCTGCCCACATACCTGCCCGCACACTGCTGCCCACATATCTGCCCGCACACTGCCTCCCCACACCACTGCCCACATACCTGCCTGCACACTGCTGCCCACATACCTGCCTGCACACTGCTGCCCACATACCTGCCTGCACACTGCTGCCCACATACCTGCCTGCACACTGCTGCCCACATACCTGCCTGCACACTGCTGCCCACATACCTGCCCGCACACTGCTGCCCACATATCTGCCCGCACACTGCCTCCCCACACCACTGCCCACATACCTGCCTGCACACTGCTGCCCACATACCTGCCTGCACACTGCTGCCCACATACCTGCCTGCACACTGCTGCCCACATACCTGCCTGCACACTGCTGCCCACATACCTGCCCGCACACTGCTGCCCACATACCTGCCCGCACACTGCTGCCCACATATCTGCCCGCACACTGCTTCCCCACACCACTGCCCACATACCTGCCTGCACACTGCTGCCCACATACCTGCCTGCACACTGCTGCCCACATACCTGCCTGCACACTGCTGCCCACATACCTGCCTGCACACTGCTGCCCACATACCTGCCTGCCCACATACCTGCCTGCACACTGCTGCCCACATATCTGCCCACACACTGCTTCCCCACACCACTGCCCACATACCTGCCTGCACACTACTGCCCACATACCTGCCTGCACACTGCTTCCCCACACTGCTGCCCACATGCCTGCACACTACTGCCCACATACCTGCCTGCACACTGCTTCCCCACACTGCTGCCCACATACCTGCCTGCACACTACTGCCCACATACCTGCCTGCACATTGCTTCCCCACACCACTGCCCACATACCTGCCTGCACACTACTGCCCACATACCTGCCTGCACACTGCTTCCCCACACTGCTGCCCACATATCTGCCCGCACACTGCTTCCCCACACCACTGCCCACATACCTGCCTGCACACTACTGCCCACATACCTGCCTGCACACTGCTTCCCCACACCACTGCCCACATACCTGCCTGCACACTACTGCCCACATACCTGCCTGCACACTGCTTCCCCACACCACTGCCCACATACCTGCCTGCACACCACTGACCACATACCTGCCTTCACACTGCTTCCCCACACTGCTGCCCACATACCTGCCCGCACACTGCCTCCCCACACCACTGCCCACATACCTGCCTGCACACTGCTGCCCACATACCTGCCTGCACACTGCTGCCCACATACCTGCCTGCACACTGCTGCCCACATACCTGCCTGCACACTGCTGCCCACATACCTGCCTGCACACTGCTGCCCACATACCTGCCCGCACACTGCTGCCCACATACCTGCCCGCACACTGCTGCCCACATATCTGCCCGCACACTGCTTCCCCACACCACTGCCCACATACCTGCCTGCACACCGCTGCCCACATACCTGCCTGCACACTGCTGCCCACATACCTGCCCGCACACTGCTGCCCACATATCTGCCCACACACTGCTTCCCCACACCACTGCCCACATACCTGCCTGCACACTACTGCCCACATACCTGCCTGCACACTGCTTCCCCACACTGCTGCCCACATACCTGCCTGCACACTACTGCCCACATACCTGCCTGCACACTGCTTCCCCACACTGCTGCCCACATACCTGCCTGCACACTACTGCCCACATACCTGCCTGCACATTGCTTCCCCACACCACTGCCCACATACCTGCCTGCACACTACTGCCCACATGCCTGCAAACTGCTTCCCCACACTGCTGCCCACATATCTGCCCACACACTGCTTCCCCACACCATTGCCCACATACCTGCCTGCACACTACTGCCCACATACCTGCCTGCACACTGCTTCCCCACACCACTGCCCACATACCTGCCTGCACACTACTGCCCACATACCTGCCTGCACACTGCTTCCCCACACCACTGCCCACATACCTGCCTGCACACTACTGCCCACATACCTGCCTGCACACTGCTTCCCCACACTGCTGCCCACATACCTGCCTGCACACTGCTGCCCACATACCTGCCCACATACCTGCCTGCACACTGCTTCCCCACACTGCTGCCCACATACCTGCCTGCACACTACTGCCCACATACCTGCCTGCACACTGCTTCCCCACACCACTGCCCACATACCTGCCTGCACACTACTGCCCACATACCTGCCTGCACACTGCTTCCCCACACCACTGCCCACATACCTGCCTGCACACCACTGCCCACATACCTGCCTGCACACTGCTTCCTCACACTGCTGCCCACATACCTGCCTGCAAAATCTAGAATATAAAGTTAGTTTCTCCAGAGAGGTCAGCCATTTTTAGCTGGAGTGCAGTCATGTACGCTGCAGAGTCATATGTCCCCCCCCCATATAACAACATATAACACGGCAGTGGTCACTCGGGAAATGCTGCTATATGTAGGCCCTGGACTTACTTTGGGCTTTATCCAAAGCAGATTCTTTTTTTTTCTATGTAATAAACCCAACAAGGTATTTTCCAGTTTACGACTTTGTCTTGGTTTCTGTTTCCGCAGGTTATTCAGATTCTCGGAGATAAATTTCCCTGTAAACTTGTAGCTAAGAAGATTGACTGTAAGTGTTCTCCTAGAGATTCCTGTTATGCCACTCCATGTAATGCAAATCCCGGGAACCATCTTGCACCGTATCCGAGCCGATGCCTCCTGAGCTTCCATCAGCCACAGACTCAATGGGCATCTGCCAGACAAGCCAAGAAAAACTATTCAAAGTAACAGGAATGCTGTAGATTTCTGATTCTGTGTATCGCAGCCCAGCCAAATTCATAAAGGGGCGCGATCATTAATGAATTTATGCAAATCTGATTCAAGGCGACTTTTCTTCATACCTGGCTACATAAATGCCAGTGTTAATGAATCTGTCCCTATAAGCTACGCCATGTGATCACATAGGATCGGCATGAAGATAAGGCTTGTTATGTGGGACTTTAACAAGTTCCCGCACATAAGCGCTCCAGAGATGGCCGGGATACAGGAGTTACACTCGTGAGAGCTGACTGTGATAGGCAGCTAAGTTTCCTCTTTATCTACTGGGACTGAAGCTAGGTCTAAACTCTGCAATTACAGGAGTTGTCCGGTCTACAGCTACATGGAGTGACTGCAGACTTGTGAATACTGCACGTTGTGAGGATTCTCCAGTGCCGCAAGCATGTATGTGATTTGCAAACATGCGGTCACATACCGACTAGATGTGCACGCCCTCACTCAATGCAAGTGAATTGAGCAAAGCCAGACACAGTCTAGTCTGAATGTGGCTGGGAGTATGCAGATCACATAATTGTGGTCACATGACTGGCCGGTACTGGAAGAATCCTCCGTGCGCTCACTGTTTGCAGCCTAAAGCCGAACAACCCTTCAAACTTCTTAGATGCTGCAGTTAAAGGGAACTTGTCGCCTGTCTCATACTGCCCAATCGGCAGGCAGCATGTATCGTAGCCGAGCTGCACGATTGCCACCAGGTATGTTTTCCTCTGAAATGCTTTGTCCAAGGACCATAGTCAGAGACTAGACTAGTCCAACACTCCTGGCTTTCCCTGAGCCTCTCTAGGTGTTTGCTATGAGAGAAACCTGTCAATCACTGGGAGAAGCCGGCCAGGGGCAGTAACGGTGTCCGGCTATGGTCCTTGGCCGGATCTTTAAAGTACATATTCTCTGAAACGTCGGATCATTTCAAAAGAAAACCTACCTGGCTGCAATTGTCCATCCAGTCTCTGATTCCTACTACCTATTTTTTGAGCAACATGAATCTGATGATGGGTTTCCATGTAATAGCGCTCCCTCTGGCAGACCTCCGCCGTGCCATTGCTGGATGTTGATAGCATGCTATGGCACCTGGCCATATACCAAAAAAAACATGCCAGAATTCCTGCATTTGCTTCATTTATCCTACCAAAAAAAATGAGATAAAAAATGATTAAAAATTCATATGTACCCAAAAATGGCACTAGTGAAAAATACAGCTTGTGGCACAAAAAGTAAGTCCTCATATAGCTCAGTTGGTCAAAAAAATGTAAAACTTGCGCCTCTCTGGAAATGCAAAAACAGTCTTGTGGTTTTTGTTTTTGTTTTTTTAAACCATGCATTATTTTACAAAATAATACAACTAGATCAATTTGGTGTCTTCAGAATTATACTTAACGGGTTAAGCAACTCCAACAATGACACTTCAATATAATACAGTTTAAAACAAATGAATTTTATTATTACAATAAATATAAAAGAAACCACACAGGATTATAAAAGCTTAATTAAAAAAACTAATGGGGAAAAAAACAAAATACAGGAGAAAGGGGTGGCATAACATAGTATACTGTATATGTAAAGCAAAACAAAGGAGGGTACAGAGTTTCATGATATAAAACTATATGTGCACTTGCACTTTATATGTATTATATCAATAAGTAGATATGCAAACAAATGCTAGCTAGATACAATACTTCTGCTCATTCCATGGAGAGAACTACCACATCATATACAATAAACAGTGTAAAATTAGTAGTAAATAAATTATATATGCATAATAACAGTGAAAAGTAAAAAGATATGGTACCAGGGATACACCATGGGCAGAGCAGAAAAAACTCACATGAGGTAGCATGAAGGGAACCCACAGTATATAGACAATAGTAATAATTACCTAGTGAGAGCCACAAGCTGTGGTGGGCCCCTGGCTTGTGGCTCTCTGTGACGACTCCTGGAGTGGACCCTCTGGGTCGTGGCACCAACCCACCCAAGGCGAGCTGACCTAGTGAGGACCACCCCCTATACAGGGAGTGTCAGGGGCAAGCCCCAGGGGGTAAGGTACCACGACTGCCGGCACCAGGCGGCCGGCTCACAGGAGACACGTGTAATGGAGAACACATGGCGTGTATACGGGAGTGCGTATGGTGCGCACTGACTAGCAAGCCCAGGTGCGAGCAAAGCAGGATGCGTGCAAAGGAGCACGCCAGAATACAGAGCTAGACAGCAGGTGTGCCAGGAGGCACAACAGAGGACTGGAACGGAGTACAGGATAGAGCGAGTGCCAGGAGGCACCCCAGAGTACCAGGCAGAGTGCAGGATCAGAGCGTGTGCCAGGAGGCACAACGGAGTACAAGGCAGAGTGCAGGATCAAAGCGTGTGCCAGGAGGCACAACAGAGTACAAGGCAGAGTGCAGGACCAAAGTGTGTGCCAGGAGGCACGGCAGAGTACAAGGCAGAGTGCAGGTTCAGAGTGTGTGCCAGGAGGCACAGCAGAGTACAAGGCAGAGTGCAGGACCAGAGCATGTGCCAGGAGGCACAGCAGAGTACAAGGCAGAGTGCAGGACCAGAGCATGTGCCAGGAGGCACAGCAGAGTATAAGGCAGAGTGCAGGTTCAGAGCGTGTGCCAGGAGGCACAGCAGAGTATAAGGCAGAGTGCAGGTTCAGAGCGTGTGCCAGGAGGCACAGCAGAGTATAAGGCAGAGTGCAGGTTCAGAGCGTGTGCCAGGAGGCACAGCAGAGTATAAGGCAGAGTGCAGGTTCAGAGCGTGTGCCAGGAGGCACAGCAGAGTATAAGGCAGAGTGCAGGTTCAGAGCGTGTGCCAGGAGGCACAGCAGAGTATAAGGCAGAGTGCAGGTTCAGAGCGTGTGCCAGGAGGCACAGCAGAGTATAAGGCAGAGTGCAGGTTCAGAGCGTGTGCCAGGAGGCACAGCAGAGTATAAGGCAGAGTGCAGGTTCAGAGCGTGTGCCAGGAGGCACAGCAGAGTATAAGGCAGAGTGCAGGTTTAGAGCGTGAGCCAGGAGGCACAGCAGAGTACAAGACAGAGGACCCGAATACAGCGCACAGCCAGGCAGGAACACGGCAGACCAAGCCAGGAAGTACAACAATAATCAGGCACCTCCCATAGGAAGAGGTAGCCTGATATAGCACCTGAGTCCTAAAACTTCCGGGTCAAGTCCTCCAGTATCATAGATCGGACAAGACCAAAGACAGAACTGAGCAGAGCGCGCGTGCGCATTGGAACATAGCGCAACCACGGAGCTAGGAGCGAGAGGTGCGCATGCGCACCCGACGGGACCCTCGGAGCGGCCGCAGCACCGGAAGTGGTGACGACGAACCCAGGGTCTCGCCCCCAGGTGGGAGCGGCGTGACAGTACCCCCCCCCTTTACGCCCCCTCTTTCTAAGGCTGGAAAGAAACTTAGACAAAATCATAGGAACATGGATATTCTCTCTGTGTTCCCATGACCTTTCTTCAGGACCAAAACCCTTGCAATCAATTAAGAAAAGAGTTTTCCCTCTTACCTTCTTCATGGCCAGAATGTCGTTTACCTCAAACTCGTCCCCCCTGCCAACAGGCTGGGGAGTGTGGTCAGTAGAAGGATGGAACCGGTTCAGTACCACAGGTTTGAGGAGTGACACATGGAAGGAAATGGGAATACGGAGCGAAGGGGGTAATTTCAGTTTGTACGAAACATCATTAATGCGCCTGATAACCTCAAAAGGACCAATGTAACGGGGACCCAGTTTGTAAGATGGTACGTTAAGGCAAATGTATCTGGAGGAAAGCCACACCTTGTCAACAGGAAGATATGGGGGAACGTCCAGGCGCCTCTTGTCATGTTGTTTCGTCCTGTCACAGGCTTTCTCGAGAGCGGTTTTGGTCTCCGGCCATACCCTGGAGAACTCCACGGATAGAGAGTAGGCCGCAGGTACCCCCGAGACAGGAAGTACCGGAAGAGGCACAGTGGGATGCTGTCGGAAAGCGATGAACAAGGGAAACTTGGTGGACGATTCGCTGGAGTGGTTATTGTAGGCAAATTCGGCCCAAGGAAGTAGATCGACCCAGTCGTTTTGATGAGCATTAGTAAAGTGCCGGAGATAGGATGTAAGGATCTGGTTTGTGCGTTCCACCTGCCCATTGGTATGGGGGTGATAAGCAGAAGAGAAGTCCAGTGTCACCTTCATGAATCCACAAAGAGCACTCCAAAACTGGGACGTGAATTGAACCCCTTTGTCAGATACGATGTGCAGCGGGAAACCATGGATTCTGAAGATGTGGGAAATGAAGATCTTCGCCAATTCAGGAGCCGGGGGTAGGCCGGGAAGAGGAACGAAATGAGCCATTTTCGAGAATCTGTCTACAACCACCAGAATCACCGTGCAACGAGAGGAGCGAGGCAAATCGGTAATAAAATCCATGGCTATGTGCTGCCATGGAACCGAAGTTACAGGAAGCAGAAGACCGGAGGGTGGCTGTCTGGTTACTTTGTTCTGAGCGCAGGAAGGACAAGAAGCCACAAAGTCTTTGACATCCTGGGAAAGGGATGGCCACCAATAGTAACGGGAAATCAAGGAAAGAGTCTTCTTGACACCAACGTGGCCGGCAATCTTGGACGAATGTCCCCAGTTCAACACTCGTCTCCGGTTGTTCTCAGCCACAAAGGTTCTTCCCGGAGGTAACGTGGTCAACCTGATAGGAGCCACGGTAATCACCTTAGACGAGTCGATGATATGGGAAGGCTCTTCTTCAGCCTCAGTCGACTGGAAAGACCTAGACAACGCATCAGCTTTAACGTTTTTATCGCCGGGCCGAAAATGAAGTTCAAAGTCAAAGCGGGCGAAGAACAGGGACCACCTAACTTGCCAGGGGTTGAGTCTCTGAGCGGACTGGATGTACGCCAGGTTCTTATGGTCCGTATAGATGTTGAACGGATGTATGGCGCCTTCCAGTAAGTATCTCCATTCTTCCAGAGCCAATTTAATGGCCAACAGCTCTTTGTCGCCGATGGAGTAGTTTCGCTCAGACAGGGAAAAAATTTTAGAAAAGAAGCCACAGGTGACTAGGTGTCCGGAAGATGGCCTCTGCAGAAGGACTGCGCCGACCCCGGCAGAAGATGCGTCCACCTTGAGGGTGAAAGGTCTATTAACCTCAGGACGATGAAGCACTGGAGCCGAGGCGAAGGCTCGTTTCAAGGCCTGGAAAGCTTCTTCTGCCTCTGGGGACCAAGCATTCAGGTTATCCCCTTTGCGGATTAGGGAAGAGATAGGGCGAACAAAAATGGGGGACGAACTGCCGATAGTAGTTCGCAAAGCCGAGGAAACGTTGGATTGACTTCACTCCATGGGGCCATGGCCAATCAAGAACGGCAGACACTTTCGCCGGATCCATTCATAGACCGGAGTCTGAAATAATGTACCCCAGGAATGGCAAGGACATCTGTTCGAAGACACATTTTTCGAGCTTGGCGTAAAGGCGGTTCTCCCTTAAGTGCAAGAGGAATTGGCGCAGTTTTTTTCTGTGAGCAGACAGATCAGCGGAAAACACGAGAATATCGTCCAAGTAGACTACCACGCAGGAGTACAGCATATCTCGGAAGACGTCATTCACAAACTCTTGGAATACCGCTGGGGCGTTGCAAAGGCCGAATGGAATGACCAAGTACTCATAGTGACCGTCTCGGGTGTTAAAGGCGGTCTTCCACTCGTCACCGGAGCGAATGCAGACTAAGTTGTAGGACCCACGAAGATCCAACTTGGTAAAAATTTGTGCTCTGCTTAGTCGGTCGAAGAGCTCCGGGATCAGTGGTAGTGGGTACTTATTCTTGACTGTGATTATCGTTCAGCCCTCGATAGTGTATGCAGGGAAGGAGGCAGCCGTCCTTCTTTTTAACAAAAAAGAATCCCGCTCCTGCGGGTGAAGAGGACTTGCGGATGAAACCCCTGGCAAGATTCTCTTGGATATAATCTGACATAGCTTGGGATTCAGCAGGCGAAAGCGAGTAAATTCTGCCCCTGGGTGAGGTAGCGCCAGGAACGAGGTCAATCAGGCAGTTGTATGGACTATGAGGAGGCAGAGTCTCAGCCTCCTTTTTGTCAAAGACATCCGTGAAAGACCAATAAGTCGACGGCAGACCTGCATGTGCCGAGGACGGACTGGTAAAGTTCATGGGATGGACGGACGACAAGCACCTCTCCTGACAAGATGGCCCCCAGCGGAGTATGTCACCCAACCGCCAGTCCAGGGTTGGCTCATGAGTCCGTAACCAAGGGAGACCAAGAAGCAGTCCGTGGGACATAGTCGACAAGACATGAAAGGAAATCTCTCGGTGCAGAGCTCCAATCTGCATCTCAATCTCCTCAGTGATGTGGGTAACGGTCTCCTGCAAGAGTTTACCATTGACCAAAGCAATTACCCGAGGAGTCTCCAGGGATCTGACAGGAATCCGGTATTTTTTAACCTCCTAATAAAGTTCCCTGCCGCTCCTGAGTCTAAGACAGCCTCTTCAGAATAGTGCTTAGAGTCCACATGCAACAGAACAGACACGATCAATGGGGGAGAGGAGTCACGTACACCCAGGGAGGCCTCTCCTACCACTCCTAGGTGGAGAAGTTTCCCGGCTTCTTGGAAAAGGAGCGAAGAAGATGAGAAGGACTCCCACAGTAAAGACAGAGTCCTTGTGTGAGCCTCTCATTGCGGTGCTGCTCAGCCATCTTGAAACGGTCCACCTGCATGGGCTCAGAGGCGGAGACCGTAGAAGGCACGGGTCGTGAGCGGGGAGGACTGCAAGTAGACGGAGGGAGACGAGGATATCTTCTCTCTGGCTGCCTCACGGGTACGCTCTTGAAAACGCAGGTCAATACATGTGGCAAGAGAGATCAACTCCTCCAAAAGAGGTAGGGGTATCCCGGCCCGCCAGTTCGTCTTTAATCCGACCGGACAGACCATGCCAGAAGGCCCGCACAAGGGCCTCATTGTTCCAACTGAGTTCGGAGGACAAGGTGCGAAACCGGATGGCATATTGTCCTACCGATAGAGTACCCTGGTGGAGGTTAAAGAGGGACTCGGTGGCGGAAGCCAGACGACCCGGCTCGTCGAACACCTTGCGAAAGGTGTCTAAAAAGGTGGAAAGCTGAGAGACGAGGGGATCATCACGCTCCCAGAGAGGGTTTACCCATGCTAACGGCTCCCCTTTTAAGTGGGAAACAATAAAGGCTATCTTCGCACGCTCTGTGGGATAGTGCTGCGGCAAAAGCTCAAAATGTAACCGGCATTGGTTCAAAAATCCACGACAAAACTTAGGGTCACCACTATATTGGGGTGGCTTGCATAAGCGAGGCAGCGGGTGTGGGGCCGAGGACTGTGCAGAAACGGATTGTATGGAAAGGAGCCAATTATCTACTGACGCCATATAGTTGAGGATATGAGCCTGGGTGTTGCGCTGCTGCGTGAGTTCTTGCTGGAGGCTAACCAACTGGGAAGCATTCCCATGGTCAGAGGACTGTAAGGCAGATAAACGGGACTCCATGGACTTGAGGAATGACATAATCCTAGTCTGGTTTTCCAGGAGGAACACTAGCTCCTTTTGGACGGGCGCCGCGGTACCAGCGGAGTCCATGGCCTGATTATACTGTGACGACTCCTGGAGTGGACCCTCTGGGTCGTGGCACCAACCCACCCAGGGCGACCTGACCTAGTGAGGACCACCCCCTCCTATACAAGGAGTGTCAGGGGCAAGCCCCAGGGGGTAAGGTACCACGACTGCTGGCACCAGGCGGCCGGCTCACAGGAGACACAAGTGTACGGAGGCACGTAGTGTACTGGAGAACACAAGGCGTGTATACGGGAGTACGTATGGTGCGCACTGACTAGCACGCCAGGGTGTGAGCAAAGCAGGATGTGTGCAAAGGAGCACGCTAGAATACGGAGCTAGACAGCAGGTGTGCCAGGAGGCACAACAGAGGACTGGAACGGAGTACAGGATAGAGCGAGTGCCAGGAGGCACAACAGAGTACTAGGCAGAGTGCAGGATCAGAGCGTGTGCCAGGAGGCA
Organism: Dendrobates tinctorius; assembly: GCF_039654945.1. NCBI lineage: Eukaryota > Metazoa > Chordata > Amphibia > Anura > Dendrobatidae > Dendrobates > Dendrobates tinctorius. Next base: position 33,917,557 of record NW_027361697.1, read on the forward strand.
CAGCAGAGCACAAGGCAGAGTACAGGTTCAGAGTGTGTGCCAGGAGGCACAGCAGAGTACAAGGCAGAGGACCCGAATACAGCGCACAGCCAGGCAGGGGACACGGCAGACCAAGCCAGGAATTACAACAATAATCAGGCACCTCGCATAGGAAGAGGTAGCCTGATATAGAACCTGAGTCCTAGAACTTCCGGGTCAAGTCCTCCAGTATCAGAGAGGACAAGACCAAAGACAGCTGAGCAGAGTGCGCGTGCGCACTGGAACATAGCACAACCACGGAGCTAGGAGCAAGAGGTGCGCGTGCGCACCCGACGGGACCCTCGGAGCAGCCGCGGCATCGGAAGTGGTGACGACGAACCCAGGGTCCCGCCCCCAGGTGGGAGCGGCGTGACAGGCGGAGCGACACTCTCACTAGGTAATTATTACTATTGTCGATATACTGTGGGTTCGTTTCATGCTGCCTCATGTGAATTTTTATACGTGCACTTGCACTTTATATCGTGAAACTCTGTACCCCCTTTGTTTTGTTTTACATATATACTATATGTTATGCCACTTTAAGCCATAGCCACCCCTTTCTCCTGTATTTTTGTTCCCCATTAGTTTTTTCATTTATGCTTTTATAAACCAGTGTGGTTTCTTTTATATTTATTGTAATAATAAAATTCAATTGTTTTAAAATGTATTATATTGAAGCATCATTGTTGGAGTTTCTTATGCATATTTTTCGCTTTTTGTTGTCATATGTATGATTGAGTTCACTTGTTGGTGTTTTACTTAACTCATTAAGCTAAAGACTAGCTAAACCTTTGTTATTTTTTTTAATTTTAATTGCAAGCAGATAAGTGGGGTCCGAGTTCTGAGTCCCCCACTGATCACTCAAAAATCCCCTATAAGTGCACAACTCATGGGACAGGGTGGATTCAATCTAAAATCTATGCTTCTCTCTGTTTTGTGTGCGCTCGTGAGCTCTGCACTTTTTTGGGGGGAGGGTTTGAGTTATCGGTGAGGGTTTCAGGACCTGGATCCCCACCGGTATGATTGCAATTAAGAGGATAAAAAAAGTATCAGTGGTTTAGTTATTCCTTAACACTTTTATTTGTGCATGAACACGGTAAAAGGAGTATAAAAATAGGCAGAAGTTTTTTTTTGTTTCTTTGTTTTTTTTCTGCTGTTTTTTGTTTTGTAACTTATCAATGTTTTTTTTTTCTTTTCCATCTTTAGTGCCTGAATACCAAGGAGAATCTGATGAAATTTCAATTCAAAAGTGTAAAGAGGCCGCAAAACAGGTATGGCAAACTGACGGGGTGTGGCAAACTACATTGACGGGGTGTGGCAAATTACAGGGGACATGTGATTTTGGGGAACACCCATTTATCTGCTATCCCCCGATTGCTAGGAGTCGGTCCGCTGGGTCTCCCTGGAATCCCTAAATGAGACGCTGCACAACCCATTCTTGAATGGAGCGGAGGAGCTGATGCTCGACCTTCGCTCTATTCATCGTCTACAGGACTGCTGGAGTAGACCGAGTGCAACGCTCTGCTATTTCTAGCAGTCCCAGTATCTGCAAGTTTCTGTAAGGGCCTTTAAAGGGAACCTGTCACCAGGTTTTCCCCATATAACCTACGACCACCACCTTTCAGCTCCATGTGACAGTATTCTAAAATTCTTTATATATGACACCAATTCGCCCTTCAGTGGAAACAAGAGCTTTTATTATACTCGCCTGCCGGGCTGTCCGGTCTGATGGGCGTCACTGGTCTTGGTTCGATGCTGTCCTCCATCTCTGCTTCATGTGGATGACACTTCTTACATCGCCCACACAATGTCCCACTTCGCGTTCCTACGCAGGTGCACTTCTGTGTGACCTGCCGAGGGTAGAGCAAAATACTGTTCTGTGCATGCACCGGGATATGCTAAAAAGCACCGGCGCATGCACTGCACGTTACATTACTTCTCTTTGCCTTGCTGATGGCAGAGCAAAGTAAGACGCGTCATCCACACAAAGCAGAGAAGGAAGCCGGCATCGCAAGGGGAAAGGTGACGCTTTATCAAGTCCAGGCACTCCCATCGATAGTGTCACGTGAGGCTGGCCGGAGGTTATAGGGAGGCTCCCTTTAAGTAGAACCTTATGTACACACATGGCATTAAACGACACACACAGGATACTCCATTATGTGCCGTGTATTGGACCTTCCACTCCATTCCATTAACCTCTTCTAGAAGAATTCTCTCTCTGGATGACATACCCACTCAGTAGAACCAGGCTATTATGTACTTTCTGATTTCAGATCCAAGGTCCAGTCATCGTTGAAGACACGTGTTTATGTTTCAACGCTCTGGGTGGTCTTCCCGGCCCCTATATGTAAGTGTAAGAATCACTTCTATGCTCTGTGCATTTCCCATGTATGTGCTGGATGTTAGAATCCTTACAGGAGCTCCTCATACTGGATAAAATCTTACAATCTGCCATTTACTGAAAATACTTTTGGGTAAAACCTTGGTGACTTATCCCGTGGAGCCTACAGGACCTGACACGTGTGTGCACCAGGTAAGACACCGCAGCTCGGCCCATCCAGGTGAGGGGGAAGGAGCTACGTTACTAGTCCGGTGGTCTTGATTCCTTTGAAGCAGAACATGTTTCTTCTACTTTAACCTTTTTTTGTCGACCATTCGTATATCTCTATTAATGGGAGGTCTATTTTGTTTTACAGAAAATGGTTTCTTGAGAAGTTGAAACCTGAAGGTATGTTTTCTGTAAACTTATTCTCATATAAGAGGTTGTTCAAGATTAGAAAAAAAAACACATGGTGGCTTTCTCCTGCTTGAAAAACTGTCCTTGCATTGTGTCTGAAATATGTGGGGCTGAGCTACGTTAGGTGCCACACACCACTTGTGGGCCGGTGTGGAAGGATTCTGCTGATTGACTAGTGGCTGCTGCTCTATATCTTGAGGATTCTTGCTACACTTTCACTCCTTACCCCTAGAGGCTGCGATTTTTGCCTTTGAACTTGTTTTTAAAGGGGTATTCCAAAGCTTGGAAGTTATCCTGTATCCATGAGATGGGGAATAACTTCTCCACTGCTTTGGGTCTGACCACTACGACACCCACCGATCCCGAGAACTGGTAGTCTAAAGACCCCATGTAACTGGAGCAGTGGTCACTCGTGCGCGCTGCCAATGCATTCATTCTTAAGGGGACCACTGAAGTTTACCAAACATTACACTCAGCAAGTCTTCGACATAACCTTAAGAATGAATAGAATGGCAGGACACATGATCAACCACTGCTCCATTCACACGGGTCTCTTCAGACTTCTAGTTCTCATGATCGGTGGAGGTCCCAGCAGTTGGATCCCTAGCAATCAGGAAGTTATGTCCTATCCTGTGGATAGGGGATAACTTCTAACCTTGAGAATACCTCTTTAATCAAGATCTCCAGTACTGTTCCTTCCTGTTTGGGCTTGCTTCAGCTTATATGGAACTCTACAGGGGGCCATGCAGACCAGATGGGTATCAGCCAAATGTTGGTTCTGCAACCGTCTTTCTCTCCTAACTCCCCGTACACATGAGAACACAATACGACTGAGCATTCATGTGTTTTCAATGGGGTTAGGGGTGAAAGCCATCATTGTCTGACACCTTCACCTGCCCAATCCTTTTCCAGACATCATCTGTCAGGGATATTCAGGAGGCTCCCAAACACATTAGATGGTTGGCCAGTCGCGATGAAATATAGATTGGCTCAGTCTTAAGGGACTGCTTGAATGTTGTGCCCAGCTCCTGCGATCGGTTGTCTTCAGGCTGTTCCTGCTCCTCCTGCGTCTCTCATTTTATACTACCACTCCTGAGGCCATTTATCTACTGCTTCACTGTTCTCTGCTCATGTCCTACTGGCCATTGGATTTCATCAGTGATCCACCAGTATTGTTACACCATAGTTTTCTAGATCTAATCCCAGACAACCCCTTTAATCCATGGTATGGGGTAGCTACTTTTGTCCATATATGTGCCGTCATGGAGAAATGTGTGTTGGCCACAAAACTGCAGGATATTAAAGTCTTACTGATCGATGCAATAAGTGGTATTTGCCAGAATTTTGCCTTTTTTGGCCTTTTTACGCCTGTCATGGCGAGCTCAGACTGGACCTGGCATGCCTGACAAATTCATCATCCGTTTATGCCAAAAGTAGCTTGAACTACAACAGTTTACTAAAGAGGTGCATATCTCTTAATGAAGGAAGCGCTGGTGTAAGATGCACCACATCCATTAAGACTGGCGCACGAAACAGGGGCTTAATGTGTCCTTGGGCTTTTTTCTGATTTCAGGCTTGCATCGAATGTTGGCCGGATTTGAGGATAAATCTGCGTTTGCCCTTTGCACATTTGCCTATAGCACAGGAAACCCAGAAGACCCCGTACTGCTGTTCAGAGGGAAGACCCTGGTATGTATAACCGGGTATTAAGCAAATAAAGGAACCACCCCCTCCCGTTTCTTCTCTTTTTGGCTGTTTATAGTGTTATTAATTATGGACACACTTTATTATCTATTCCTTTTGATGGTTTATTGCCATTTCAGGGTCAGATAGTGTCTCCTCGAGGGCCTCGTGACTTTGGGTGGGATCCATGTTTCCAGCCTGATGGCTATGAACAAACGTAAGTAGGTTCTGAACCCCCCTAGTTTGCAGGGTTTTCCTTTATGTTGGAACGTATAGAGATAAGGAGCTGTCAGACAGGTGTGGCTGTCAGACCGCCCTTTACAATCTGACATAGAACATCCAACGTTCTCAGTCTATATCTCCATAATGCCGGTCATCAGGTGAGGGTCACAGGCACTAGCTGACATTTCCTTCTCCACCTGAGCTATATGAATTGTTAGTTACTTAGTAAATGCGTTACTTCTCTGGAATCCCATGGGACAAATCTCACAGGTAAAGGAGCCGGCTCTACACAATTATTCCTCTTTAATGTTGGCACAGAGACTTTGTGCTGAAGCTTTCTCTGGCATCTGTCAACCAGAATTGTGCGAGATCTTCCTTACTGATGATGGGCTCCCCAGGCAAGCGGCTATTCATTTACTTCACTATATTTTGTAATGAACATGCATAAAATAGACTGATCCACTCATTAGACGATTTTAAATCTAGTTTGACCTTTTGGAGGGACCTTTTGGAGGGGTATTCTGGTTACAAGAAGTTGTCTCCTGTCATCAAGATAAGAGAGAGCTTCTAGAACAGTGGGGGATCTGATGGCTGAGACCCCCACAACCAACACAATGGGACACTTTTTCATAACATTATGGAACACTGCACCATGGGTATAAGCCCTGCCACTAGGAGCCTGACGCTGCACCATGGGTATAGGCCCTGTAACTAGGAGGCTGACGCTGCACCATGGGTATAGGCCCTGCCACTTGGAGGCTGACGCTGCTCCATGGGTATAGGCCCTGCCCTGCCACTAGGAGCCTGACGCTGCACCATGAGTATAAGCCCTGCCACTAGGAGCCTGACGCTGCACCATGGGGATAGGCCCTATCACTAAGAGACTGACGCTGCACCATGGGTATAGGCCCTGCCACTAGGAGGCTGACGCTGCACCATGGGTATAGGCCCTGCCACTAGGAGGCTGACGCTGCACCATGGGTATAGGCCCTGTCACTAGGAGCCTGATGCTGCACCATGGGTATATGCCCTGCCCTGCCACTAGGAGCCTGACGCTGCACCATGAGTATAAGCCCTGCCACTAGGAGGCTGACGCTGCACCATGGGTATAGGCCCTGCCACTAGGAGCCTGACGCTGCACCATGGTTATAGGCCCTGTCACTAGGAGGCTGACGCTGCACCATGGGTATAGGCCCTGCCACTAGGAGCCTGACGCTGCACCATGGTTATAGGCCCTGTCACTAGGAGGCTGACACTGCACCATGGGTATAGGCCCTGCCACTAGGAGGCTGACGCTGCACCATGGGTATAGGCCCTGTCACTAGGACCATAACCTCTCCCCAGACACCAGGCATCTTTGTTTCAGCCCTTGTGTCTGCAGGAAGTAAACTTATCCTGTATCAGATGTGTTTTTTGGCCTCATGTCTACGGCTGTATTTGCTCACTTTCACGTTCCTGCTCTTTCCACAAGGTCGGCTGTGGCCTGTTGGATCGTCTGGCATTAGTGCCAATCCTTCAGCTGCCACGTAGACCACAGTACAGTATGTACCTTCGCCACGCTCATCATGGCCTCTGCAGATTCCAGCTTGTGTTGTCAGGAGCTGATAGCTTCTTTGTGCCAGACGGTCTTGGGGTTTGATTTTGGTATTGCTGGGGCTGCTCTAGGACGTTCCATTGTTCTTTCCTCCCCCCCCCCCCATGCTCATAATGAGAAAATTTGATTTTTGCGCATGCCTTTAAATCTATTTTTTGTTAAATACATTGGGGAACACAGATTTTTTTTATTTATTACTCCCTTGAATAGCGCCATTGATTTCCACAGCACTTTACAGACCTCGTCATCACAAGCTAAATTCCCTATCACTATATCTTTGGAGTGTTTGGAGAAAACTGGAGAACCTGGAGAAAACCCACACAAACACGGGAGAACTCTTTGTAGATGAGAGGGGACCTTACTACCTAGTATGAACCTCTGAGCGGCAGAGTTTATACCCGCGGTGCTGTGTCCTCCAATGTATTTAATGAGGAAGGGATTGTAGAGTAGGTGCAAAAAAACAATTTTTGTCCCAGCAGTCTTCATTCTCGACCGACCATCCATTTATTCATGGGACTGACAAAGTTGTTTGACCATTGAACCAATCCATTCAGACGCGACAAAAGTGCCCTCTTCTGGTAATCGCTTGGGGTCTCTGTAGTTGGACCCCCCACTGATTTATAGCTATAGGTGGATATTTGATATGTTGTAAGCAGATTCCCCCTTTAAGCATGGTTTGGCCTAGTAATGTGTCTGGTTATACAGTGCTGAGTGCAGTATGTAGCATGGCCACAAGATGGCACTCTTATTACTCGTCTTGCAGGCTCCCAGGATGAGGCCTGTTCACACTTGTGAATTGACATTGACATTGACCAAAATCTCCAGGTGTAAAAGAGGCTCAAACATCAGCAAATATCTCTCTAGATACTTTTCACTGAACCAAACTTTCACTTGTACGTGGAAGTGCCAGGTGTGGCCTGGCATCTAATAGAATTGGTGCCAATCGATTCACAGAGCCCGATCCATCAGCCATGTAATCTGTTGCCGCTGGACGGGAGGCCTGAAGACCACCTCTGACATGACCACATCCATGGCTCTTCTTTTGATTAGTCGGTCTGGCGGGGTATGGCGTGCGCCATGTCGCCGTGATGACGTCCTGCCAAGTCTGCTAATCATGAGGAGAGCCGCGGATATCGCCATGTAAGCAGCGGTCTCAGGGCTTTCGTCCGTGGACATGGATTGTTGATTCGGCCGATGACCCAGGTGCACATCGGTTCGGATGACCAATTCTAGCTCCTACTCCTACACATGCAGGGTAGATCTTATAATGGTGCCCAAGGTTCATTTGTTCCCTTCCCAAAAGTTGATTACTGCCTTTTATAGGAAGGTTTTTCACATAATTGGACAATTTAGTGTTCATCAACCCATTACTTGTATGATTTACAATATGACGGAAATGCACGTGACAGGAATTAATGACTAGATGCTTTGTTCATTCTTTTTAAATATTAGTGCTTTATTCCACTTTGGACTTTCATTTTTAAAGGGAATCCGTCAGCATGTTTTGCTATGTAATCCGAGAGCAGCATAACGTAGGGGCAGAGACCCTGATTCCGTAGGGGCAGAGACCCTGATTCCAGGAATGTGGCTGTGTTGCTGTTTCAATAAAATCAGTGTTTTATCAGCCGGAGATTATAACTAGAGGACTAGGTGTCTTGTGCCTCCTGGTCCAAACCCTTCCCCAGCACTGATTAGTAGCTTGTGGTTATTATACAATGTACACAGAGAGCAGCCAATCAGTGGTGTGGGCGGGGTTATACAGAGCTCAGCATTCAGAGCTCTGCTAGATCTGATGCAGAGAAAACAGGGATTGTATCACAACTGCTGCACCCAGTAAACTAAGGAATGCATAGCTGGAATCAGGGTGTCTGCCCCTACATCATGCCGCTGTCCAATTAAATGGCAAAAACTTGCTGACAGATTCCTTTTCTTACTATTTTTTTTTCTTTACTTCATTTGATTGCACCAGATTTCTCTGTTCCCAGAATCCTTTCCTCTACAATGCTGTGGAGGTGTAATAACACGTGTGATATCTCAGATACCAGCTTTCATACTACGGTTCACCTGCCATTATAAATCTTCCTGTACAGGTATGCGGAGCTTCCAAAAGAAGTGAAGAACAGTATTTCCCATCGCTACAGAGCCCTGAAAGAAATGTCAGATTATTTTATCCAGAATGGCGCCCCTAAAGTCTGAGAGGAGGAAGCTGAAGTGAGTCTTGTTTGGTTAGGCTGGCTTACTAACTAGTGATGAGCGAGCGTGCTGGGATAAGGTCTTTTCTGAGCATGCTCCGGTGCTAACCGAGTGTCTCCTACGTGCTCAAATGATATGTTAGAGTCCCCGCGGCTCCATGTTTCATTATTATTATTATTATTATTATTTATTGTTATAGCACCATTTATTCCATGGCGCTTTACATGTAGCGAGGGGTATACATAAAAACAAGTACAATAATGTTGAACAATACAAATCATAACTGGTACAGGAGGAGAGAGGACCCTGCCCGTGAGGGCTCACAATCTACAAGGGATGGGTGATAATACAGTAGGCGAGGGTAGAGCTGGTCGTGCAGCGGTTTGGTGGATCGGTGCTTACTGCAGGTTGTAGGCTTGTCGGAAGAGGTGGGTCTTCAGGCTCTTTTTGAAGGTTTTGATGGTAGGTGAGAGTCTGATATGTTGTGGTAGAGAGTTCCAGAGTAGGGGGGATGGACGGGAGAAATCTTGTATGCGATTGTGGGAAGAGGAGATAAGAGGGGAGTAGAGAAGGAGATCTTGTGAGGATCGGAGGTTGCGTGCAGGAAAGTACCGGGAGACGAGGTCACAGATGTATGGAGGACTCAGGTTGTGGATGGCTTTGTATGTCATGGTTAGGGTTTTGTACTGGAGTCTCTGGGCAATACTGATCGACAGGCGCAACACATGCAGGGATTGCCTATTGAGTACGAACAAGAGTTGAGGCCTCAAAGGTCATGTGTCAAATTAGGACATATAGGTAATATTCTGCAATTAATGACCATACCTGCTTAGTAACATAACACTTAGTATATACTGACTGTTCCAATTGAAGTAATGTTATATAAAATATAACTATTATTATTGCATTTAGAAGTCTCAAAATCCTAAAACAATGTGCAAAAAAATTTTTCTCTCAACACATAATAAATAAAATAAAAAAAAAAATAAAAATATATAAAAAAAAAAAAATTTCTCTCAACACATAATAATAAATACTAATATTAATAAACCTTAGATATTACTCCAATTGAGGTTCTAAATGTGTAATGACATGTCCTGATTTATGATCTTAAAGCGAATCTGTCACCTATTTTTTCGACTATAAGCTGTGGCCACCGCCATCAGGGGCTTATCTACAGCATTCTGTAATGCTGTAGATAAGCCCCCAATGTAACCTGAAAGAGAAGAAAAACAAGTTAGATTATACTCACCCAGGGGCGGTCCGGGTCCGATGGGTGTCGCCGTTCCGTCCGGGTATTCAGGTTATTTACAGTAGATACAACCAATCAACTCCTCCATTGTATATGTGCCTGCAAATAAAAAAGGGGGGGGGAATGTAAGACGCCGTCCGATATAGTGTATTCACCAACAGGGATCATCAAGATAAAAGTGTAGATGAACATCCACCAATAATAATCATTGAGAGTATGAGGTTCACATATATATGCCACAAGGACATTACATGACATCACATATAGGTCACATGTTCGTGAACAATAAAGTTATCATAGTGATGGTTTCTATCTATAAGCCCCTAAGCATGACACCACTCTGATACCATGTATCGGGATCTTTTAGTAAAACTAATATTATTAAAAACAATTAGAATATGTTATACACTTAGGATTATTTCCTTTATAAGGCCATGTTCCCATGTTGCGTTTTTGCTGCGTTTTTTTTCCACAGGCAAAACCTGCTCTCAGTAGTAAAGAAGCTCCTTACAAAAAGCCGGTTTTGCTGCATTTTTATTACTGTGTTTTTGTTTCATGTTCAAAAAGTTTAGTTGCCCCGAAAAAAGTCTGATTTAACTTTCTTAGGTTTTAGCACCAAAAAAGCAGCAAAAGCCGATACCTGCGATTTTTGCACTTACCCGTTGTTTCCTGTGGGTGAAAAAATGCTGCAAATACACTGACAAAACCGCTGAACAAAGTGACATGCTGCAGTTTGCAAAAAACAAAGCAGTTTTAGAAATCAGTCAGTGAAAAAAAAAAACAAGGTGTGCAGGAGATTCCTGAAAACTCATAGCTTTTGCTGGTACTGTAAAACGCAGTGTTACACCCGGTCCCTGTCCTGGCGCGGCACCCAGGTCTGCCACTGTTACACCTGGTCCCCGTCCTGGCGCTGCGTCCAGGCCTGCCGCTGCTCTCCGTTCTGGGCACTCACCTCGAGCCTCACATAGGCAGCAGCCGGCCTCCTCTGGACCTCATGCTGCTGCTCAGCGTTCTGTCCTCCCTCCTGCCTCCTCCTCCTGGCGTCCTGTGAGGAGATCTGTAGCTAAGGCTATTAGGGCACGCCCGCCCGCTCTCTTGCCTTCTTAAAGGGGCAGCGTGCATTATTCAAAAAGTGCAATTAACCAATGGCAGTGCACTGGCTGCTATTTCTGGCCTCTCCTCCATAGGGAGAGCGCTGCAGCAATGAGTATCTATCATTGTGGCAGCCGGTTCGCATGTGAACCTGTCTGTGCTGCATCTGCAGTCTCTGTGCATTGTCTAACGCTCTCTGTCTCCACAGCATAGCAGTATCCTGCGCTTCCTGGTTATATCTGTAACCATCTGGGCCTAAGCCATCCTGTTCCGCTAACAGCTATCCATATCTAAGGACTGTGTGAAGGTCACTGGAACCGACTCCTTACCATCTACCCGGATCCAGGACCCAGCTCATTACGGACTAAACTTTAACTACTGTTATCCCTTTTGGTCCCGCTGGGACAGCTGCCAGGTGTTCGGGGTCTAACTGGAGGTAGCACCTGTGTCCTCCGGTATTCCATTCTGGCCCTGCCTGAGGGGCTTTACTACGTGTACCCGGGGCTCACTAGTCACGCCCCCTTCGGACCCCCCCGGACCGTGGTCCCGAGGTTCCACTTAAAAAATAAAAATGAATGTGAACTTCACCATCTCTGCTTCCATTCGTTACATGCAGTTTAAAATCTGCATTAAAAAAGCAGCAAAAACGCAATGTGTGAACATACCTTTAAATGGAGAACAGCATTAGACATGAACACTGCATATATTATAAGGAATCCTGCCTTTTTATAGTCCTGATTATTTTAATATCATAAATCAGGACATGTCATTATGCAAATAGCAACCTCAATTAGGGTAATATCTAATGTTTAGTAATATTACCTATATACAGTGGGGCAAAAAAGTATTTAGTCAGTCAGCAATAGTGCAAGTTCCACCACTTAAAAAGATGAGAGGCGTCTGTAATTTACATCATAGGTAGACCTCAACTATGGGAGACAAACTGAGAAAAAAAAATCCAGAAAATCACATTGTCTGTTTTTTTTTTTTCATTTTATTTGCATATTATGGTGGAAAATAAGTATTTGGTCAGAAACAAGCAATCAAGATTTCTGGCTCTCACAGACCTGTAACTTCTTTAAGAGTCTCCTCTTTCCTCCACTCATTACCTGTAGTAATGGCACCTGTTTAAACTTGTTATCAGTATAAAAAGACACCTGTGCACACCCTCAAACAGTCTGACTCCAAACTCCACTATGGTGAAGACCAAAGAGCTGTCAAAGGACACCAGAAACAAAATTGTAGCCCTGCACCAGGCTGGGAAGACTGAATCTGCAATAGCCAACCAGCTTGGAGTGAAGAAATCAACTGTGGGAGCAATAATTAGAAAATGGAAGACATACAAGACCACTGATAATCTCCCTCGATCTGGTGCTCCACGCAAAATCCCACCCCGTGGGGTCAGAATGATCACAAGAACGGTGAGCAAAAATCCCAGAACCACGCGGGGGGACCTAGTGAATGAACTGCAGAGAGCTGGGACCAAAGTAACAAGGCCTACCATAAGTAACACACTACGCCACCATGGACTCAGATCCTGCAGTGCCAGACGTGTCCCACTGCTTAAGCCTGTAAATGTCCGGGCCCGTCTGAAGTTTGCTAGAGAGCATTTGGATGATCCAGAGGAGTTTTGGGAGAATGTCCTATGGTCTGATGAAACCAAACTGGAACTGTTTGGTAGAAACACAACTTGTCGTGTTTGGAGGAAAAAGAATACTGAGTTGCATCCATCAAACACCATACCTACTGTAAAGCATGGTGGTGGAAACATCATGCTTTGGGGCTGTTTCTCTGCAAAGGGGCCAGGACGACTGATCCGGGTACATGGGGCCATGTATCGTGAGATTTTGAGTGCAAACCTCCTTCCATCAGCAAGGGCATTGAAGATGAAACGTGGCTGGGTCTTTCAACATGACAATGATCCAAAGCACACCGCCAGGGCAACGAAGGAGTGGCTTCGTAAGAAGCATTTCAAGGTCCTGGAGTGGCCTAGCCAGTCTCCAGATCTCAACCCTATAGAAAACCTTTGGAGGGAGTTGAAAGTCCGTGTTGCCAAGCGAAAAGCCAAAAACATCACTGCTCTAGAGAAGATCTGCATGGAGGAATGGGCCAACATACCAACAACAGTGTGTGGCAACCTTGTGAAGACTTACAGAAAACGTTTGACCTCTGTCATTGCCAACAATGGATATATCACAAAGTATTGAGATGAAATTTTGTTTCTGACCAAATACTTATTTTCCACCATAATATGGAAAATAAAATGAAAAAAAAACAGACAATGTGATTTTCTGGATTTTTTTTTCTCAGTTTGTCTCCCATAGTTGAGGTCTACCTATGATGTAAATTACAGACGCCTCTCATCTTTTTAAGTGGTGGAACTTGCACTATTGCTGACTGACTAAATACTTTTTTGCCCCACTGTATATGCTGAAATAAATCATTTTCATTCTTTTTTAGCACATGGTTTTGGGATTTTGAAACTTTTAAATGCATTAATAAAAGGTATGTTTTATGACTCCAACTGGAATAGTCAATGAATTGGTTTGGATATTATTGGAGAAACCCACAAAGTTCTGTACAGTGACTTTATAACACTTAGTATAGACTAACATAGCGTATTGGTGTTATTCTTTTGATTTATATCCTTTTTTCTTTCCAGGATTGATACTTACGGAGCGTTTTGAAAACTTTCTTCACATCACTTGGTCCACCACCACGTTATTGTGCCCTGATATATGGCGGAAGATGTTCAATAAATTATTTGGAATTCTTTTCTACGTAAATGTTGTGCCATTGTGCGGCTGATACACAGGCATGGAAGGGACTTCACTAGTTATGGGCCACTGAAGGTGATAGAGCTGCTACACCTTGTACTGGCTCTCATATATTAAAATCAGAGCACCTTTGGGAAAAATAAAGTTTTGTTTTTTTTTTTTGTTCTAGTTGGACAACCCCTTTAAAGAGAATCTGTCAGCAGGTTTTTGGTATTTAATGTAAGAACAGCATGATTTTGGGACATAAACCCTGAATCCAGTGATGTGTCACTTGCTCTATAGCTTCCTGTAGTTTCAATACAATCGGTGTTTTATGAGCAGGATATTATCACTAGAGGACTAGGTTTCCCATGCCAAGCAGTCCAGCCCACACTACTGAATGGCAGCTTTCTGCCTATGCACACAGTGTACACAGGAAGCTGCCAATCAGTGGTGTGGTCGGGGTTATTGACAGCTCAGCATTCTGAACACTGCTACATCTACAGCAGAATAAACAGGGATTCTATCAAAACTACAGCAAGCAGCCCAATAAGTGACTCATAGCTGCAATCGGAATCTCATGCTGCTCTCAGATTACATTGCAAAAGCCTGCTGACAGATTCCCTTTCACTGAGATGATAAACTGGTTCTTTGTCCCAGACTTGGTGAGGTGCATAGTTAGGGATGACACCTCTCCTAAACAATTGGATTATATGGCTTTGAAGTGATGGTGATTTACACGCTATGTTGAGGCTGAAGGTAAAGTATTGATATAAAGAAAATGCCATCTTCAGTCCTTTACACTGAACACTGAGGGCATAGGGAAAAATAATAAAATATTTACCGTAGCTTCAATGTATAATCAGATTATTAGGGTCACAGTCTTATATATTTTTTTTAATTTTCTGAAAGTTTCAACACTCAGACTGGTGTTGGATCAGGCAGCACGTTCCTACATAATCAGAGGAAATGGGATTTGCAGGCCAGTTTCTCTATCCATATGAGGTTTCCGCTGCTGCCTTGTTATTTTAGTGTACAGATGATATCACCAGTTCCACGGGCCTTACTGTGGTTTCCATCTTGCTTAAGTTGAGCATCTAAATTTCACTTTTAGAGACAAAATGACCCAGGAAGGGTATCATTTATATAGCATAAAGTTAACCCTAACCGGGGAAAGCCCCACAAGCCATAGATCCCTCTCTTAACAGGCAAATAAAACTTTCCTCTTAATCTAATTTATTAAAAAAAAACATTATTTACACGTATATACTTTTCAGTGGGGTAATAGATTTTAAAAAATCCCGATGTTTGCCAGTGTTTGTAACGGCAGTCTGAATAGCATATAAACTGCTTAACCCTGTGTATTAGGCCATAGCGTCGCGGAATGCCCTCAGTACACGACTGATAGACAAAGTATGGATATGTAACAAGTATCAGACATGCAGCATATGTAACCGCACCCAGCAGGTTTCACCGATTCCTCAGCATCATCAGGGGATGAGACATTCACACCAAGGTCCCATCATCTGATGACACAAATGAATCAGTGAAACATGCTGGGAGACATAGTCTGTGTTTCTGACTTATATGCTCTTCTTAGTTACGGTATTGTGAGTTAATTTACAAACTACACTAGCAAACTTTTTTTTTCCTCTATTATCCTATTGAAATGAATGTCAAAAATGATATTTGTTTTTTTTAATCCCTTTATATTAGTTAAGTTTTATTGGCCTGTTAAATAGGTGTCTATACCTAGTGGGGGCTTTGCCATTTTAAGGTTAACTTCTCCCGTAGAGGGATTGGAGACGTTGGAATTCGATGTGCCCAACCCTTGTTTCCATTGTCTGCCCGTAGGGGGAAAGAGTAAGGGACAAACCCATCCATGTTCAATGGTCCTGCCAAAATTGTCAAGATCCTCCTTTCATCTAAGTCCAAATTCACACTTCCGTTTTTTCTTGAATGCAAAATAACCCAGACCACTTTTCTTTGAGCTGGTTCTCAATTTCATTGTCAAACAGCCAGTCAATAAAAAAACCCGCAAGATTGCCAAGTTTGATTTTTAATAAAGTGAAAAGAAAGATAAATGTCTAAAAAATGTAACACAAGTTTGAGTTAAATGATAGGTCGTTCTCTGATGATGGCTTACCATTAGGCTATTGTAAAACCTACCTAAGGGAACGCCCTCTAAAGTATGGAGGTATCTCCGTGTAGGTCATTCCGCCATAACGTGCGTCTGTAAGGACATTTCTAGACTGAATGAAACCACTCCGGCGATTTTCTACAACCACTGCAGGCAAAAACAAGCAAAACAGTAGCAACTTCAGTCCTACTTCGATCCAACCCTAGGATCCTGAGAAGGTGAGAAGTATGCGAGGAAGGCTTGTGCTGGCCGAAATGTGGCAAATCTGCCGTAAATATGTCCTAAATAACCCTCTCTTTCTGTAAGAATGTGAGTCATTTTCCAGGCAGTATGAAGTGCTCCTGGCCACATTGCATTTCCTTTACGGTTTGCAAACCTGCAGCCCGATGACTTACAGAAGTCACCATCTGTCCGGGCACAAAGCTCGCAGAAGAGTTTCTAGCATTCTGTTATTGAGACAATTTTATGTTTTCAGGATGAAAATATTGTTTCTCGGAAATGTATTTTAGGTTGTGGATTGGAAAACTGGCTACAAAGACTATCCGTATAAAGGATGTATGAAATAGGTCCTACATTACAAACACTTTTCATTTGAGATTGGGATGCGCAAGTCATAGAGGGTCCCAAAATTGCGTTACCCCTCCCCTGAAGAACCATCATAAAGATCGGCCAGATAGAGGAGGTTTCACAGACATGGCCAAGCGTACAGTCTCCTTTCCTCTAGAGGAGAGCTACTTCCAAATGAAAAGGCTGCAAAATGAAAACATTCAAATTCACCCTAGACTGAGAGGTCTCACTGTGTGTACAGGGGGCAACTTGTCAGTTAAGCAGATGGGGGTGGAGTGGCGCCTTGGACGAGCCTTCCTATTCATCCTGCAGCACTTCAGACTAAAAGATGCACCACTGCAATAGCGCAGCCGGCCTCTGATTCACGGTGCCTGTGGATCACGCAGCATGACTCAGCTGACCGACAGCTGAGCAGCAACTTTACCATCAGCATCAGATAATCCATTAGCTGCCCAGTGGTTCCACTCCGCATTTAGTTAAGTAACCTATTGATGTGCTAATTAAAATAAACTTTAAAAAGTCACTAAAATACAACTAGGTTCCTAAAGTCCTTGGTTCAAAAGTGATGGGTACAAACCCCATTAAATAGCCTTGTAGATGTATTTTAGACTGCGCAGTGCTTTTGTGGGGGTGGAGGATGTTTTTTTTTCTTCACCTCAGCAGTTTCCTCAAATTTTTAATAAATTGCACGGAAAAATCACAATTGCTGGGAAAAATTTGGGAAACCGCATCCACATTAGGCAAGGGATAAAATGGGGCTGTTCAAGTTAGGCTCTGTTCCCGTGTCTGTTGACTCGCTTCATTTTAGACTGAGTAAGGCTGGTTTCACACTTGCGTTTTTTTTTGCGGTATTTTAGCGCTAAATAGCGCATGCGTTTTTTTTTCCTATACTTTGCATGGGATGCGCTTATGTGCGCATACACATGCGTTTGTACGCGTTTTTCCGCGCATGCGTTTTTTTGCGGTATGCGCTCGGGCGCACAAAATGCAACCTGTTACATTTTTTGGGCGTCCGACTTGCCTCAAAAAAACGCATGCGCGCGCAATGCGTTTTTTTACAGCAAGACACCCATTATAAGTCTATGGTGAGCATATGTGCGCATTGGCATGCTTATGTATGCGTTTTTTTGCACATGCGTTTTTTTTTTACCATTAGTTTAGACAATGGAATTTAGGGGTTTGGGTTAGAGTTAGGGTTAGTTAAGGGGGGTTAGGGTCAGGGTTAGGATCAGGGTATGGTTTGGCTAAGGGTTAGGGTTAGGATCAGGGTATGGTTTGGTTAAGGGTTAGGGTCAGGGTTAGGATCAGGGTATGGTTTGGTTAAGGGTCAGGGTTAGGATCAGGGTATGGTTTGGTTAAGGGTTAGGGTTAGGATCAGGGTATGGTTTGGTTAAGGGTCAGGGTTAGGGTTAGGATCAGGGTATGGTTTGGTTAAGGGTTAGGGTTAGTAAAGTCATGGTTTGGGTTAGTGTGAGGGGCCACCTAATGTTGGAAAAAACGCAAACGCGGTAAAAATGCACTAAAAACGCTGCGTTTTTTTCATGCATGCTCATAAAAATGCTTGAAAAAAACGCAGCATCTGTATGTGTTTGTATGCGTTTTTTCAATGCGTTTTTTTGCGGGAAAAACGCGCTGCAAAAAAAAGCAAGTGTGAAACTAGCCTAAGGCCAGTTTCACACTTCCGTTTTTATGGGTCAGTGAAAATCCGCCAAAATGGCGGAAAGCGGATCTGTTGCTAACTGATGTGAACGGATGCCACCGGACCGTTATTTTTGACGGATCCGCCGAATGAAGAATTTCAAAGGAGCCGCTGCCCGGGAAGGGGAGAGTGAGAGAGAGAGATTTTCGTCCACCAGAAAGGATTTCACGGTTAAATTTCTCCCTGACTTCCTTTCTCCGGGCATGCGCACTGTAAAATGCGGATCCTGCAGCAAAAAAAAGTTGCAGGGTCTGTCCAGGCATGTCGGCGGACGCAAAAAATTTGGCGGATCCGCAAAAAACCGGATCCAACGGATGGCCATCCATCAAGATCCGCCGGTAATGCAACTCAATGGGGAAAAAAACGGATCCGCCAAAAAAAATGGCGGATCCGTTTTTTTCAAAAACCAGCGGATTTTGACTGATGGTCAAAAACGGAAGTGTGAAACAGGCCTAAGATATCTGTTAAATCAGTTATGCAAAAGAAGACCGCGGGTCCCCATTGAATATTATGGGGTTCATATGGTGTCCGTCAATCGTAACGATAAAGGAAATCCTGCGTGCAGTACCATTTCTCTTGTTCTAAAACATGGAAGCCAGACAGATCCCATAATAATTAAAGGAACCCTCTGCTCCATTTCCATAGCTGGTGCAATGGATGACTTTTTCCATTGGCATGTCTGAACGGGCAGTGTGAACTAAGCCTATGAAAAGTTTGGGGCTTTTAAAGCACCATAACTGTCCTCAGTTTTGCATTAAGGTATATAGTAAAAGTACGTATTGTATACATTCTATACGAAAGCCCAAGCTATCCAATTAACATTATACATTACAAACTAGTGACAATTTGGGTATAAACATAACATATTTTAGCTAGATTCTGCCTGATAAAAAGTACTTAAAAAAAGCCAAAAAGCATGAACATAATATACACAGCGATGTCCCATCTTTTATCGCCCCTTTTAACCGTTAAGGCTTCAAAAGCCATGAAGCAGCTAAAAATAAGTGACCAGTCCATTCTTCGGGCATCTTGTGGTTGGAAGTCGCCACTATGTAATTATATGTGGAATAAAAGCACTGGAAGCAAAAGAAGTAGTGATGAGCGAACGTGCTCGGACAAGGCGTTATCCGAATATCTTGGGCGTGCTCGAATATTATGTTCGAGTCCTCGCGGCTGCATGATTCGCGGCTGTTAGCAGGAATGCCAAACAAACAGGTAATCCCCTATGTGTTGAGGCTGTCTAACAGCCGCGAATTAAGCAGCAGCGGGGACTCGGACATAATATTCGAGCATGCCGAAGATACTCGGATAACATCTTCTCCGACAAGTTCGTTCATCACTAAGAAAAAGAAAATGCAATTCCAATTTTATTCTGATGGGCCGCACCACTCACACTTGCTTCGGACCTCCGAGTTTCATCGGAAGGAAGAGTGAGCACTGCGGCCGATGATAGGCAGCCGCGCTCACATAGCTTAATGTCATGCAAGTGCCGGGACACCTCGTACGGACAAGTGCCGGAGCGGCAGGTTAGAATAAGGTTTTTTTTTCTTTTTACATGTGGGGCTACATCATTTAAGAAGGGGCCATGCAGGTAGCGGATAACCCCTATAAGTGTAATAAATTGTATGTACTACGAAAAAAACAAACTGGTTTCCAGTCACTGAACAGTTACATATCTGTGTGACTTATTGTTTTCAGAAGAAAACGATGATGGCTCTCGATAAGCCAGAAGCCGAGAAAATAATCAGAGCATTATAATATTGTTTATACACTGAAGCCGCTGACTGGCGAAACCCCGTGCTATTATTCAGGGCGGCTAATTGCTTTCACAGAGGCTCCTGCGGATCCAGGGGAATGTGGATGGGATGTTTATGGCTGCTCCGGGGTGATGTGTGGGGCAGGGTTTTTCTGGAACGCTTGTTTTTCCAGGCAGTAGTACAGAATTTGGAAAATGTTCTGAGTTTTAGAAAATATTCCTCTGATAGTATTTCCACAGAACAGAAAAACATGACGGATGTTCAGTCATTGCTAAGTATCCGGGCAGGTCCTCACTATTTGGTCAAGACCGGGCTTATAAATGGGGTCTGCACCAGAGACCGAACTAATCCTGACCATACGACCATGATGCCACTAAACTGTGCCCGAATTTAACACCTAAGAAGCTGCTAATGGGGCTGTATATACCAGAATCTTGAGTATATCGCAAAACTCGTGGGCTTCTCTGAACGCATGCTGTAACCACCACTGTCACAGACTGACAGCGGCATTTAACAGGTTAAAAGCAGCGGGCAGAGCTTCGTTCCATGCGTGGTCAGAGAGGCAGATGATGGCTGAATAACAGCCATCATCTGATGGCAAACATGCAGGCTCAGTTTCTAGGCCCGCATGAAAGTGAGGGAGTCGGCGTAGGACTTAACCCTATGTCATCTGTCAGCAAGGGTTAATGAGCAGGAGCTCTATGGAGTCTGGAGTTTTGATATAATCAGTTTTATCAGCAGGAGATCATCACTAGATGACTAGTATATGGGCAGCACGGTGGCTCAGTGGTTAGCACTGCAGCCTTACAGTGCTGGAGTCCTGGGTTTGAATCCCACCAAGGCCAACATCTGCAAGGAGTTTGTATGTTCTCCCCGTGTTTGCGTGGGTTTCCTCCCACATTACAAAGACATACTGATAGGGAATTCAGATTGTGAGCCCCATCGGGGACAGTGATGATAATGTGTGCAAACTGTAAAGCGCTGCGGAATATGTTAGCGCTATATAAAAATAAAGATTATTATTTATTTAATAATCCTGCTGTCGGTTACTCCATCCAACGACACCCCCCCACCACTGATTGGCAGCTTTCTGCCTATGCAGTTTACACAGAAAGCTGACAATCGGTGATATGGAAAGGGTTATACAGGGCTCAGCATTCAGAGGACTGGTAGATCTGCAGCAAATAACAGTGAATTTAGCAAAATGACAACAAGCAGCCTAGTAAATGACACATTGCTGCAATCAGGGTCTCTGCCCCTACTTCATGCTGATCTCAGATGGGGTAGCAAAAACCTGGTGACAGATTTCCTTTAAAGTCCATCAAAACACAGGTGCGATAAATGCAAGTCGTCAATATAAGACACTAATGGGATATGCTCAGATGAGAAGGTGCGTATCATGGGAGTAATTTAACACCATGTGGATCCCACACTGAGAATGGAAAGATAGTGGACATGACTCCATGAACCACGGTGGAAGGAAGGAGAGGCTGAGAAATTCATTAATGTCAGGTAAATGGGGTCCTTGGGAGAGGACAAAGAGCGGTCCTCTGTGATGCCACCACTCTCCCTATCCAGTCATGTCCTTTAAAAGGAATAAGTAACCTATTTTTCGCCTATCAGCTACCGGCACCGACATCAGGGGCTTATCTACAGCATTCTGTAATGCTGTAGATAAGCCCCTCCTGATGTAACCTGAATCATAAGAAAAAGGAGTTAGATTATACTCATCCAGGGGCAGTCCGGTCTTGGTCCGATGGGTGTTGCCGTCCGGCGCCTCCCTTCTAACGGTAACATCTTCTTCTTTGCTGCCTGTCGTGGCTCCTGCGCAGGCGCACTTGGGTCGCCCTCCCAGGGCCGTGGGGTACTCGGTACCGGGCCGGTGTTGGCAGGATGTGTCACAGCAGCGGTGACCCGGTCCGTGGCCCTGGGCGCCCAATTAACAAGGGAAGATCGAATGGTGGAATGTAGTTAATAGAATAGTTCGTGACGCCACCTGTGGTGATCGGCAAGTGAGATGTTAAGCCGACGCCGCGTGCAGATCCTCCAGGGCTGGTGGTGTGTTGCAGCCAAGATGGTGAAGCTCCCCACAGGTGAAGCTGTAGCCCGAGGGCAGTGTAGATGTAGGGGTAGAGGAGAGGCACAGGCGGTGTAGAAGCTGGTACCCCAATGTAGTGGTACAGGGTGTGTTGGCGTAAGAATCAATGGAGGACACCAGGGCTTGTAGTTCCAAAGCTTTACTCACAGTCTGTAGTACACACAGGTGCCTGCCTCCGTGCTGTGTCCTCCGGGTCAGAGGCGCAATCAACCTCCAGGTCAGATGGAATGCCTTTCTGAACATCTCCTCTTATAGCGCCTTTAAGTGTGAAGTACTCCTAGTACTGAGTTACACTGGAGTGCCTCCTGACAGATGTTCCCAAGAACTCTACTTGTAAGGCAGACAGCTGTAGCCTGCTTCGGGGACTCCTTACTCCTGAGTCCCGGCTCACTATCCAAGTTGCTGTTGTGCCCCCAAGTCTTAGATGGGAGTAGTGCATTTACAGCCCACTACTCCACCGGTGTCTGCTGTAGGACCATTAGCATTCATACAACCTCGGGGACCGTGCCCCGGCCTTGCGCTTAGAACTTCTAGGCAGGCTTCTTCTCTAACCCACGTCCTCTGTTCCCTTTTACTCCTTCGTTCCGTACTAATCTCTCCTTCTCATGGAAGATCAGGTTTCAGTTCAATGTCTTTCTCCTTCTTTCCTTTCCCGTGCCAGCAGACCAAGGTCACTGAGATCTGCTGCAGCACCTCCTTCCTCCATCCCTCTCTCAGGGATCTTCTTTCCTCACTTCTCTCCGACCGACTGACTGACCGCAAATCCTAAACCTTCCCGCTCTTTTATGTATTCTAACTCCACCCACCTCCCAGCACGTTTCGTGTTCCAAGCAGGGAGCCACCAAAGGTGCTCTGCTACACTCCAAGCAGGGAGCCGCAATGTGGCTTTGCTGAACTACTGTGTTGTGTGGGATGCAGATGTTGGAGCGTGGTCAGGAGCCTCCAACTTACCTGGATGGTGAGGCACCACACCTCAGGAGGAGGTGCAGTACCTCTGTGGCGACTGAGCCTCAGGGGTGCCGCACACTGCTCTGCCCTGTTGAGAGCAGAATTCTGCAGTGCGCAGGCACCGGACCGCTTCCGGCGCCTGCGCACTGCAGGACTCTGCTCTGCCCTCAACAAGGCAGAGCAGTGCGCCTGCGCAGAAGCCACGACAGGCAGCAAAGAAGAGAACGTCACCATTAGAAGATGGGAGGCACTGAACGGGACGGCGACACCCATCAGACCAAAACCAGACCCTGACCGCGTCTGGTTGAGTATAATCTAACTCATTTTTCTTCTCTTTCAGGTTACATCGGGGGCTTATCTACAGCATTACAGAATGCTGTAGATTAGCCCCTGATGTCAGTGCCGGCAGTTGATACACGATAAATGGGGTGACAGATTCCCATTAAAGCATGCCCGGGTTCTGGAGCTTGTGCAGCCGAGAAGACGGTCCAGCGAGGAGGCATTTTGATATAAATATCCATTTTTGTGAAGATGTAGGATCTCCAGAAGGAAATTCTGGGGAAAGCAGAAGTGGTGGTGAGAACTAGCTCAGGAAGTGCCTGGTGATTCACCAGACGCCGGGCACACGGCAGACGTTAGAGGAAATGCCAATTGTACTGTCATCTGCTAAAGATTCAA
The DNA here is from genome assembly GCF_039654945.1 of Dendrobates tinctorius. Lineage (NCBI taxonomy): Eukaryota > Metazoa > Chordata > Amphibia > Anura > Dendrobatidae > Dendrobates > Dendrobates tinctorius. Next base: position 33,940,991 of record NW_027361697.1, read on the forward strand.
CCATCTGATGACAGAGATGATATTCATCCACAAGCGTTCAGGAGAAATTGCTGCGTTAATGTAACAGTTACTGGAGATAGACCTCATCCTGAAGGGCAGTCACTATTTTGGGGGCTTGTATAGTTCAATTATAATGATTTTTTTGTTGACTAAACCTAACAGGGCACCCAGGTATTAAAGGGTTATTCCCATCTTCCTGCTTAGGTATTGTTGGGTATTCTTTATAAAACAAGTAATTTTGTAATTCACTGCTTATTAAATTTTTCAGTCGTTTTTGACGTACTAAAAATTTTCTTTATTTCCAGTTCGTTGCCATGAAGACCGACTACCTCTTCTAGACAGCGGAACGTGCGCAGTGCTTATTATGTCTTTGCCGTTGAGCTTGTAAGCAATGTTTAGAACCTCTCTAGTATCAATAGAGTATGACAAAAGAAAAGTGTTAATATCTCAAGAACGGCTGAAAAGTTTAATAAGCCATACATTGCAAATATGTTCGTTTTTACTATCGCTACCCAACAAAGTCCATATATAAAGAGGGAAGTAACCTTTCACACGTTGTAGTAAGGATTTAGTCCATTTGATCCATCTTATCCTTCCACAAAGAGTTGGGATTGTTTCAAAAGGGCCTTCTATTATTCAGATTTCATTTGGAAAAGGAGTGCTACAATATGGACCAGACGATTTTGAAAATCATCCACCAATCAGCTGTTTGGAAAAGAATTTGTTCAAAACTGTATCCACGGTCCAGCATTGTCAATCCGACCGGTCTGCGGCGGCATAGCCCCATATTGCAAGCTGTGATGCCCCGTGTCCTCCTACCATCCCCAACATTATGTTTCAGCAACTTGTTGTACAGTAGATCTCTCGGCTAGTCTTTGCCTTCACCACCAAGTATAAATGAGCCCTGAGCACCCATAGCCGTCACCAGTTGCCCTTCTTTGGACAGCTTTTGGTAGGTACTGATCACTGCAAGCTTGAAACCCCCCCAGAAGACCTGCTATTTTGGAGATGCTTTGAGTCAGTCATCTAGTCATCACAATTTGATCCTAGTCAAAGCTGATCTTACACTTGCCTATGTTTTTGCTTACAAGACATCACTCTGAAGAGCCGCTCACATTCTAGCATATCTCGACCATTGACAGGTTTCAGAATCGTTATTATTCACCTCGACTGTAAGTCCACTCTGGGGTCCGCATGCGAAGACAGGGCATAGCAGATGAGCCGCTACACGTGCGGCACACGCGCCCTATATGACCTCCAACAATAATCAGGCTCCACAGGCCATATGGAAAGCTAAGAAGGCCAGGATACACCGAGAAACACTGCTGGGACCTAATACATTGGCTTCTTGAGTATCGCTTTGTTTTTAAAGGTACTGATGAAGACCGAGAAGAAATTATCAGCGTGATCGGAATGGTTTAGTGTGGGTGAGAACTGGTGCAAATAGTTTCCCCAACAAACCACAATGTGTGAACACACCCCAATACATATCCAACCGGCAGATATAATTTTCCCTAATCTTACATCAAGCATTTCAATTATAGAAATGAAAATTCAACCCACAATTCTGTTTTATTAAAACAAATATATAATTACCAAAAAGGAGAAAGATATGACATACAAATGTATAACAATGAACCTTACTAAATCAATACACATTAACCTTTTCCCACTGCGGCCAATTTCCGTTTTGTTTTTTTTCTCCCCTTCCCAGAGCCATCCCACCAAGGACAACATCTGCAATGAGTTTGTATGTTCATCCCGTGTTTGCTTGGGTTTCCACCGGGTTCCTCTCACACTCCAAAGACATACAGATAGGGGATATAGATTGTGAGCCCCAATGGGGATAGTGATAATGTATATAAAGCGCTGCAGAATAAAATAGCGCTATAAAAGCAAGGCGTAATAATAATAAAAAATTAGACATAGTCCTTTGAGGGTTTGTTTTTTTGCGGCACAAGTTGTACTTTTGAATGACACCAATTATTCTATCATGTGATGCACTGGAAAGTGGGAAAAATTACAAGTGTGTTAAAATTGCAAAAAAATGCAATTCCACAAATATTTTTTTAGGTTTTTTTTATTTATTATGTTCATTATATAGTAAAACAGAGCTGGCAATATGATTCTCCAGGTCCGTACAAGAACGCAGATACCAAACATGTATAGTTTTTTATTTTATTTAAGTAATGAAAAAAGTTTGACAGCTGAAAAAAATAAATAAATAAAAAGAAATTTTGCTTATGTCGCTATTTTTCGAGACTTGGAAGGTTTTTATTTTTCAGGGTCTCGGGCTGTGTGAGGGCTTATTTTTTGCACCATGAGATGATGTCTTCACTTCTACCATTTTGGGATAGATATGATGTTTTGATTGCCTCTTATTACATTTTATGGCAATGTCGCAACAGCCAAAAAGCGTAATTCTGTCATTTTCATTTTTTTTTCTTGTTATGCCGTTTATCAACTGTGGCACTAACTATAGACCTGTTTCTAATCTTCCCTTCATCTCTAAACTCCTGGAACGCCTGGTCCACTCCCGTCTTATCCACTATCTCTCAGAAAACGCTCTTCTCGACCCTCTCCAATCCGGTTTCCGCTCTTTACATTCTACTGAAACTGCCCTCACTAAAGTCTCTAATGATCTACTAACAGCTAAATATAATGGTCATTATTACTCCATGCTAATTCTCTTGGATCTCTCTGCAGCATTCGACACTGTGGATCATCAGCTCCTCCTCACTATGCTCCGCTCCATCCACTGGCGTAGCGTGGGGGGGGCGGTCCGCCCCAGGCGGCATGTGTGTGGGGGCGGCGCTGCAGCAGCAATTCCACCCTGCAGTGCAGTGCAGCGGCGGGCAGGGAGCGATGCGATCACGGCAGCTCCGCTGCCTGCAAGAGTGAATAGAAGGAACGGAGCGGCAAGGGTCCGTCCTGCTTCCTGCCCGGAGGCCGCGCTTCCTGTTTCTCACAGAGGAGCGCCGCTGAATGACGTCATCATTCAGCGGCCGCTGCTGTGTGAGGGAGGAAGCGCTGGCAATGCTGCGGACAGGTGAGAGGAGAGAGGTGGTGTCTTGTGTGTATGTATGTGTGTATGTATGTATGTCTCTGTGTGTGTATGTCTGTGTGTATGTCTGTGTGTATGATGGAGCAGGCAGTGATGGGAGTGATGGTCTAGAAGGCAGTGATGGGGTGAAGGAGCAGATAATGATGGGGGTGATGGAGCAGGCAGTGATGGGGTGATGGAGCAGGCAGTGATGGGGGTGATGGAGCAGGCAGTGATGGGGTGATGGAGCAGGCAGTGATGGGGTGATGGAGCAGACAATGATGGGGTGATGGAGCAGACAATGATGGGGTGATGGAGCAGGCAGTGATGGGGTGATGGAGCAGACAATGATGGGGTGATGGAGCAGGCAGTGATGGGGTGATGGAGCAGGCAATGAGGGGAGTGATGGGGGTGATGGAGCAGGCAATGATGGGGTGATGGAGCAGACAATTATGGGAGTGATGGAGCAGGCAGTGATGGGGTGATGGAGCAGACAATGATGGGAGTGATGGGGGTGATGGAGCAGGCAATGATGGGGGTGATGGAGCAGGCAGTGATGGGGTGATGGAGAAGGCAGTGATGGAGAAGGCAGTGATGGGGTGATGGAGAAGGCAATGATGGGAGTGATGGGGTGATGGAGCAGGCAATGATGGGGGTGATGGAGCAGGCAGTGATGGGGTGATGGAGAAGGCAGTGATGGGGTGATGGAGAAGGCAGTGATGGGGTGATGGAGAAGGCAATGATGGGAGTGATGGCGTGATGGAGCAGGCAATGATGGGGGTGATGGAGCAGGCAATGATGGGGTGATGGAGCAGACAATGATGGGAGTGATGGGGTGATGGAGCAGGCAATGATGGGAGTGATGGGGAGAAGGCAGTGATGGGGTGATGGAGAAGGCAGTGATGGGGAGAAGACAATGATGGGGTGATGGTCGAGAGGGCAATGATGGGGTTGTGGGTGAGAATGCAATGATGGTGGTGGTGGAAAGGGCAATAAATGGGGGTGGTGGAGGAGGAGGAAATGATGGAGATGGTGGAATGGGCAATGATGGGAGTGGCGGGGGAGAAAGAAAAGATAGTGGTGGAGAAGAAAATGATGGAGGTGGGGGAGAGGACAATAATGGGATGCGAGGGGAGAAGGACAATGAGGGGTGTGGGGGATTGGGATATACATAATAAAGGAGACTATGTAATATATACCTGTATGTGTGTGTGTGTGGCTATATAACATCAATAATCTATATATATATGTATATATACACACACGTAGCTTTGACGCCATAAAAGGAGGGGGGCCCGGACACATTTCTTGCACAGGAACCCCAAGCTGTCAGTGTCCGCCCCCTGTCCGCCAAAATAATTTGTACTTTCTGTTTTTTTTTCTGTCACATTATTAAAAATTAGTATTAAAAAAAGCCATTAGGTCTTCATCCAGCATCATCAAGCGAATACATACATATAGAGAACTGCAAGAAGTTGAAAGTCTAGAAATTTAGAAATAATAGCAGAGTTAGTAGCAGACTAAAAATTAGATCTTTGCGTGTAGTGTGGGCTCTTCGGATGCTTCCGAATTATCAACGACCAAAGGGGCGGCAAATTTTTCGACCGCCCCGGGCGCCACAAACAGTTGCTACGCCACTGGCTCCATCGGCCTCAAGGACACAGTTCTCTCCTGGTTTTCCTCCTATCTCTCTGACCGCTCCTTTACTGTATCTTTTGCTGGCTCCTCCTCCTCTCATCTTCCCCTTACTGTTGGGGTTCCTCAAGGATCGGTTCTAGGCCCCCTCCTCTTCTCCTTGTACACTGCCCCTATTGGTCAAGAAATCAGTAGATTTGGTTTCCAGTACCAGCTCTATGCTGATGACACCCAATTATACGCTTCTTCTCCTGACATCACGCCAGCCTTTCTAGAAAACACCGGCGATTGTCTAAACGCTGTGTCTAACATCATGTCCTCACTATATCTGAAACTGAACCTGTAAAAGACTGAACTCCTTGTGTTTCCTCCCTCTACTAATGTACCTATACCCTACATTGCCATTTCTGTGTGTGGTTCTACTATTACTCCCTAGCAACATGCCCGCTGTCTTGGGGTCATACTTGACTCTGAGCTTTCCTTTGTCCCCCACATCCGATTACTGGCTCGCTCTTGCTATCTGCACCTCAAAAACATTTCTAGAATTCGACCTTTTCTTACTTTTGACTCTGCAAAAATTCTTACTGTTTCTCTTATTCATTCTCGTCTCGACTATTGTAACTCTCTTCTAATCGGTCTCCCTCTTACCAAACTCTTCCCTCTCCAATCTGTCTTAAATGCAGCTGCCAGGATCATATTCCTCGCCAATCGTTACACCGATGCCTCTACCTTGTGCCAGTCATTACACTGGCTACCCATCCACTTCAGAATCCAGTACAAACTTATTACCCTCACCCACAAAGCCCTCCATGGCTCAGCACCACCCTACATCTCCTCCCTTGTTTCAGTATACCACCCTACCCGTGCCCTCCGTTCTGCTGATGACTTGAGGTTAGCATCCTCAATAATCAGAACCTCCCACTCTCGTCTTCAAGACTATACACGTGCTGCGCCAATTCTTTGGAATGCAGTTCCCAGGTCAATACGATTAGTCCCCAACCCCCACAATTTTAAGCGTGCCCTGAAAACGCATTTATTCAGACTGGCCTATCGCCTCAACATATTAACCTAATCTATCCCTGTGTGGCACAGCCAAAAGTTTTACCATAACCAGGTTCCCCGCATCATGTTCCCACATGCTTTATGCATCCATTAGCCCTCTGTGTCTGTACTGTTACACACTTAACATTATGGCTGGTCCATACAATCAGGGCAACTGTTACCACCCACCTTTCGTGTCTACCTCTTTCCTCATAGACTGTAAGCTTGCGAGCAGGGTCCTCATTCCTCTTGGTATCTGTTATGATCTATGTGATTATTGTTATGCTGTAATGTATATTGTCTGTACAAGTCCCCTCTGAAATGTAAAGTGCTGCGGAATATGTCAGCGCTATAGAAATAAAATTTATTATTATTATTATTACTAATCGGTTTAATTTAGATTTTGATAGATCAAACTTTTATGAATTCAGTGATACCAAATAAGTGTACTTTATATTATTTATTTTTAATGCTGCATGGGGGGGGATGATTTGAGCTTTAGTATTTTTATGTTTTTCATATTGTTACGAACTTTTTCACTTTTTACTCTATTTAATAGCCCCCTTAGGGGACTTGAATCTGCAACCATCCAATCACTTGTACTCTACCTAACAATGCTGATGCATTTCTGTGTATAGCAAAACTCACTGTTTCCTATGAACGTCAGTTAGCGTGTGTGTATACATTGCAATTCTGCTGCGGAGCCGCAGCGGATTTGGCCCTGCGGATCCACAGCAGTTTCTGCTGCGTTGTACAGTACCATTGAAGGCAATGCAAAATGAAAAACGCAGTGCCCATGGTGCGGAATTTTCCATGCGGATTTGCTGTGATTTTAAATCCACAGCATGTCACTTCTTTGTGCGGATTCCGCAGTGGTTTGGCACCTGCTCCATGGCAGGTGTTGTGAGTTCATTTTTCCCTTCACCGTTGAGGTCTGATGAACTCCCTCCTCTTGTGAAGGAAGGTAGTAGGCTGATTACCAAACACCTGGGCAGCTAGATGATGACTGGGTGGCTGGAATTGAGGACTGGATATAAGGCAGCCGACGCCCTTCTGCCTTGCTGGTGATCCTGCTGGATTCTTGGAGACCAGTCTGATTCCTGCGTCTCAAAGCTAAGTTTTTCTGCTCTGCTTTGTACACTTCAGTTTTGTTTTGCCTTGTTTTTTGGGAGTTCTGCCATCCCCGGCCGGGGGTGAGCTGAATTCCATTTTTGTCTCTGATCTGTTGATCTTTTGCTCTGTCTTCAGAATATACCTGAGTGCTGATATAGTCTTTTGAAGCCTAGCGACTTCAGGGCCTGTTTTTCCTATCAGTCGGTTGGCACATTTTGGATAGGGTTTTTGCGGATGGCAGACAGCGGCTTTCCTATCCTGTCCTGTTTAGTTAGCTTGGGCCCCATCATTTGCTCAACCTATCTTTCTATCTGTGTTAGTGTTTTCATCTTGCTTCACCATTATATGTTGGGGGCTGCCTATTGCTTTGGGGTCTGCTCTGGGGCAGTTTAGTTTTTCCCCTGTCTTTAGGCTATGTAGTTCTCCGGCTGTGATCGAGGGGTCTAGGGCACTATAGGAACCCCCCACGGCTACTGCTAGTTGTTGTGGATAGGTTCAGGGGTCTGCAATCCGATAGCTGCCAACCTCTCTGGTTTTTCTGGACTTAGCTAGTATTTTGTTTTTTCTTCCTTCGGTGACTCATCATAACAGGCAGTTGTCAATCCGCAGGGGAAAACCTCAGGCTAATCCGCAGATAAACCACAGGTCTTTTGACCTGCGGATTTAGACAAATCCGCGCGGAAAATTCCGCAGCTGAATCCGCAACGTGTGCACACAGCCTTACAGGCTGGCTTTTTTAAAACAGTCATGACAAGAATAGAGGTCTTCGGCGCACTCTGCGATCATGTCACAGGCACGCCGATGGGCATGTGGAGTGAAGTGTCCCCTGCCGGCAAGCGTTAAATGCCGCTGTCAGAGATTAACAGTGGCATTTAACAGGTTAACAACAGGCAGGTGGAGCTCTACCCGTGGCTGTTAGGGTACGTGCACACTCTGCGGATTGGGGTGCGGATTTGGCCGTGCGGATTTTGTAAAATCCACAGGTAAATCTACAGGTCAAAAGACCTGCGGATTGCTCTGCGGTTTTGCCCTGCGGTATTTCATCTCCACAATGGAGGAGATGGCAAACCGCAGCGGAATCCGCAGAAAGAATTGACGTTTGCACTGCGGTTTTTAATATCCATAGGATATTATGATACTGTACACCGCAGCAAAAACTGCTGCGGATCTGCAGCGACCAAATCCACTGCGGAACCGCAGCAGAATCCGCAGCGTGTGCACACAGCCTTAGAGGCAGGAACCTGGCATATGACATTACTGTACGTCATATGTCAGGAAGGGGTTAAGCCACACTGGAGATTAGCGACAATGAAAGCAAAAACATTTGGTGCCCGTCACCTAGGCTTTAGTTGGAAAAATTGCTGAAAAATTGAATTTCTGTATTTACCATAAAATTCCCTTCTCTCTAAATACATTGGAAGACACAAGGCTATGGGTACAAGTCCTGTCACTATTAGGCTCCACCCTAGATAGTAAAGTGTTGGCTGTCCTTGTGGGCTATATCCTCTCCCCAAACAAGTGACACCATGCCCTTCCCTACACCACGCATTCTCTGTCCGCAGCCCTGTCTGGGTCACGTGTCCACACTTCTCTCCGCATCCTCAGCATACAACGCTGCTTCCCGGTGTCAGCGCTGCGCTGATGGAGAGGCCCCGCCCCTTCCGGTGACGTCATCCACCACCGTTGCTGCCTTGTTGCTCCGTTGTAGTCGCGACCTCAGAAACAAGGAGCAGCGCTCGTCGGGGGGAGAGCATCACCGGAGACTGGTAATTGGCTGCGTGTAGTAACAGCGGCCCCCGCCGGTGATGATGTGATTGACAGGCTGTGATGTGCTGGGGTTGTGTGGAGCAGTGCGGTCCCTGCACGTCACTCATCATGTCCTCGGTGCTGTGCGCACCTGCCTCTCCAGTGTCTGCAGTACACACTGTGCCGGGGACAGGCCCGCGGATCATTCCCAGCAGGGACCACATTACAGCAGCCTCAGTGCCACCGGGCTGGGAAGAATAGTGTCCTAACCGGCCATCAGTAACGTCACTCCATACATGTGTGCGGGATGTGGCCCCCGCTTATCCCAATGATGTGGGCCCCCCCCCGCTCATCCCGGTGATGTGGGCCCCCCCTGCTCATCCCAGTGATGTGGCCCCCCCTGCTCATCCCGGTGATGTGGCCCCCCCCCCGCTCATCCCGGTGATGTGGCCCCCCCCGCTCATCCCAGTGATGTGGCCCCCCCTGCTCATCCCGGTGATGTGGGCCCCCCTTGCTCATCCCGGTGATGTGGCCCCCCCCCGCTCATCCCGGTGATGTGGCCCCCCCCCGCTCATCCCGGTGATGTGGCCCCCCCCCCGCTCATCCCGGTGATGTGGCCCCCCCCCCGCTCATCCCGGTGATGTGGCCCCCCCCCCGCTCATCCCAGTGATGTGGCCCCCCCTGCTCATCCCGGTGATGTGGGCCCCCCTTGCTCATCCCGGTGATGTGGCCCCCCCCCCGCTCATCCCGGTGATGTGGCCCCCCCCCGCTCATCCCGGTGATGTGGCCCCCCCCCCGCTCATCCCGGTGATGTGGCCCCCCCCCCGCTCATCCCGGTGATGTGGCCCCCCCCCGCTCATCCCGGTGATGTGGCCCCCCCCCGCTCATCCCGGTGATGTGGCCCCCCCGCTCATCCCGGTGATGTGGCCCCCCCCCCGCTCATCCCGGTGATGTGGCCCCCTCCCGCTCATCCCGGTGATGTGGCCCCCCCCCGCTCATCCCGGTGATGTGGCCCCCCCCCGCTCATCCCGGTGATGTGGCCCCCCCCCGCTCATCCCGGTGATGTGGCCCCCCCCCCCGCTCATCCCGGTGATGTGCCCCCCCCCCCGCTCATCCCGGTGATGTGCCCCCCCCCGCTCATCCCGGTGATGTGCCCCCCCCCCGCTCATCCCGGTGATGTGCCCCCCCCCCGCTCATCCCGGTGATGTGCCCCCCCCCCGCTCATCCCGGTGATGTGCCCCCCCCCGCTCATCCCGGTGATGTGCCCCCCCCCGCTCATCCCGGTGATGTGCCCCCCCCCCCCGCTCATCCCGGTGATGTGCCCCCCCCCCGCTCATCCCGGTGATGTGCCCCCCCCCCCGCTCATCCCGGTGATGTGTCTTGGAAGGTGAATCTCCATCCCAGTCTCAAATCACTGACAGACTGAAACAGGTTTTGCTCACGACCATCCCTGTATTTCCCACCATCTACTCGCCGATTCGGACCATTTTCTATGTCCCTGCTGCCAAAAAACATCCCCACAGCATGATGCTGACACCACCATGTTTAACTGTGGGCATGGTGTTCTTGGCGTGATGAGCTGTGTTGGTTTGACAGCAGACATAGCATTTACCTTGGTGGAAAAAAATTGAATTTTGGTCTCATCTGATCACAGCACCTTCCTCTATACATTTTGGGAGTGTCCCACATGTCTTTTGGCAAACGCAAAATGAGCCTTACAATTTTTGTGTGTACGTAAATGCTTTGTTCTGTCCACTCTTCCATAAAGGCCACCTGTATGAAGTGTACGGCTTATTGTGGCCATATGGACAAATACTCCAGTCTGCTTCGGAACTCCAGCTCCTTCAGGGCTACCTTTGGTATCTGTGTTGCCTCTCTGATTAATGCCCTCCTTGCCAGGGCTGGGAGTTTTGGTTGGCGGCCCGTTCTTGGCAGGTTTGTGGTGGTACTATGTTCTTTCCATTTGATGATGCTCTGGGGGATCATCAGACATTGGGATATTTTTCTATAACCCAACCCTGACTTGTTCATCTCAACTCTGTCCCTGACTTGTTTGGAGATCTCCTTGGTCTTCATGGTGGTGTTTGGTCATGGTCAGTGGTGCCTTAATGGTGTTGCAGCCTCTGTGGCCTTTCAGTAAAGGTAAAATGTATATACTGACAGACTTGTGACATCAGATTGCACACAGGGGGACATACTGTCATCAGCCATGTGACTTATGAAGGTATTTGCTTGCACCAGAAATTTTTTGGGGCTGCATAGTAAAAGGGGTGAATACATATGCACATGCCAGTATTTAGTTATTTGATCCCATAAATTTAATTTATGACTCTATTTTTCTCACTTCACCAACTCAGACTATTTGCATCACACACAAATCGGATTGCAAAAATACTTCAACCCGGGTTGTAATGTAACCAAATAGGTAAAAAGCCAAGAAGGGTGAATACTTTCGCAAGCCACTGTAGACGTGGCACTGACTGATTTTAACATTGTGCCAGTTTTGTATGAGTGTCCTGAGGCTTGACCGCTTATATGCTGCACCTCCTCCCATCTCCACATCAGGCTTTGATGTACATGACAGTTGTCAGGTGTCGGACCGGTACCGCGACCTCTCTCTGCTTGGCAAGTGGCAGTGTCTCTCACCAACCAATCCAGAAATGGGGAGGAGCCGTACTACCGCCATAGCTGCAGTCAGCATTCAGCTGGTTGCCCCTGGAAACAGACGACCGCTCCTCTGCTAGGCCTGTGACCGGACGGACCCCTGTTTAGGGCCGTGCCTTGGACCTTAGACGGACATTGTGCCAGTCTGATGTTGCAGTCACTTTTTTATTCTTTCTGTTTTGCAGCGCCCAGAATTTGAAGAACAAGAAACAAACAAATCTCTTCTGTCCTCTACCACACGGTTAATCACCCACCATGCCTCCAAAGTTTAAGCGGCACCTCAATGACGAAGAGGTAACCGGGTCCATAAAAAGTGAACGAGTGAGTATCCCGTCATGCACTGTCGCCCGTATGCCAGTGGTCGGTCGTGGCGCCAGTACATCAATATGAACCATCTCCCCATACAAGAGTAGTGGCCGAGGTCTTAAAGGGGTTGTCCAGTGAAAACAAGTGGTCACCTATTTACAGGATAAGTGATACCTTACTTATTGGTGGGGGTCCAACCACTGGGACTTACACGGTACGGCAGAATGGGGCACTTTTATCCTCCCGTTACAAAATGGAGGGGCTGGTCAGATGGAACTGCAGGGTCATTCATTCTCAATCGAACTGCTGGGCAAAATCAAGGCATGAAATCACCAGCAGGCGATTGTGGGCACTGCCACTCCATCATGAGATAAAATGCCTAATTCTGCCCCCAGAGTTCGGACCCCCACTGATCACCAAGTTGTTTACCCTGTGGATAGGTTAATGTGTTTTCACCAGACAGCCCCTTTAAGGTGCCCATAGCTTTGTCTCCTCAATCGAGCGTTTGCGTTTTTAATACGGACGAAGCCAAAGGATCAGGTATTAAACTAAAACGTCTTGATCTTTCCTCCCGTCATCATCTATTGGGAGGATATCGGTAGGACCCCCGATGTAAAATTGGAGGCTGTGTCGCCATTCCCCAAGTCCCGTAACGTTTTCACTTTTAAGTCGATGGAGCTGAGTGAGAGCTTATTTTTTGTGGGGCAAGACGACGTATTTATTGGGTCCGTTTTGGAATAGATATGACATTTTGATCTCTTGTTACTGAATTTTTTTGTGCTATTATTACAAAGAAGTCCTTCGATTTATATAGAAACCATATACAACTCTGGCAAAATGAAGAGACCACTTTCACATGTTCAGTTTGTCTGATTTTTCTCTTTATAGGTATATTATTGAGTAAAATGTAAATTGTTCTTTTATTCTATAAACTACTGACAGCATGTCTCCGAATTTCCACGCAATAAATTTTGTATTTATTTTCAGAAAATGAGAAATGGTCAAAATAACAAAAAAACTCAGTGCTTTCAGACCTCAAATAATGCTAAGAAAACAAGTTCATAATCATTTAGAAGCAACAATACTAATGTTTTACCTCAGGAAGAGTTCCGAAATCAATATTTTGTGGAATAACCATGATTTTTAATCACAGCTTTCATGCATCTTGGCATGCTTTTCATCAGTCTTTCACACTGCTTCTGGTGCAAAAACTAAAGCAGTTCTTCTTTGTTTGATGGCTTGTGACTCTCCATCATCCTCTTGATTACACTCCAGAGGTTTTCAATGGGGTTCAGGTCTGGAGATTGGGCTGCCCATGTCAAGGGTTTGATATGGTGGTCTCTTAATTTTTCCCAGAGCTGTATATGGTCACCACTTCTAACTAAATATAATCTCACCTTACACAGGCTGCGGTACTGCCCAATAACAAAAGGTAAAGAGATAAATCCTGACTGATATACACAGCCATTACCTGCCGAGTATGGCACAAGCTTACTCCATGAGCCCGCTCCGTAAACCCAATACCGATTTGCGCGGCACATGTATGGCGAATGTCGGTAAGGAGTTAAACACTAGGGGTCGAGCAGCTGCTAAAATTTGCCATGAAAAGCTAGTGTGTAGAAGCTCACATTACGACTGCAGTAAAGGTGGGCGGCGTCTGATCACGTGTGTGATGTCCGTGTGTGATGACCCTTTTCTCCTCCCCTTCTTGGTGATTTCAAAAGGATAAAGAAGGATAATGTTTAGGATCGTAGTGAGCAGCCATTTTGTTGGTGACTGTAAAGTGATACTGACAAATAGACTGCATCATCGAGGACGGCCAGCAGCGCCAGTTCTGTTAGGTGGTGCTGCTCTCCGCATCATGTGCTGGGGTTAGATACATGGGCTGTATCACACTGGCAATAGATACAGGGCTCATCAGAGTATATCATACAGGATGGGATTAGATATTGGTACTGCAGGCTGTATCACACATGATGAGATTAGATGCGAAGCACTGGGCTGTATCACACATGATGGGCACTAGATACACATGGCACTGCAGGTTAAATCACACTTAATAGGATTAGATACACGGCATCACAGGCTGTATCACACATGATGGGATTAGATACACATGGCACTGAGGGTTATATCACACTTAATAGGATTAGATAGTGGCACTGCGGGCTGTATCACACATGATGGGATTAGATACACTGCGGGCTGTATCACACATGATGTGACTAGATACATGGCTTAGCGGGCTGTATCATACATGATGGGATTAGATACTCGGCATGGCGGGCTGTATCACACATGATGGTATTAGATGCACTGCGGGCTGTATCACATGATGGGATTAGATACACATGACACTGAGGGTTATATCACACTTAATAGGATTAGATGCATGGCACGGCGGACTGTATCACACATGATGGGATTAGATACATGGCATGGCGGGCTGTATCGTGTAATGGGATTAGATACATGGCATGGCGGGCTGTATCACACATGATGGGATTAGATGCGGGGCGGGCTGTATTACACATGATGGGATTAGATACACGGCATGGCGGACTGTATCCCGCTTGATGGGATTAGATACACTGCTCTGCTATGGCGATTATCAGATTGCCTGTGTGTAGCAGAAGTGCTCACTGGCTATGAACGCCGACCACGGGACGGCGCTCATAGCAATCTGGCAGTGACAGTCACCGAGGCAGCTGCAGACCTCTGGTTGTCATGCCGACCCATCGGTAACCCCCGATCACGCGACGGGGCCCACCAAAGGGCAGGATTAGTGACACGCTTCCTGTAAGCGTGAGTTAAATGTCGCTGTAAGAGATTGACAGCAACATTTAACTAGCTAACAGCCACGGGTGGTTTGCGATTCCACCCATGGCTGTTGCGGGTACACGACAGCTGTATAGATCAGCTGTCATGTGCCCGGAAAGGTGCAGGAGCCTGCACCAAACAGGGGGAGTCCGACATGTGGCGTAATAGTAAGCACCTGTCGGAAAGGGGTTAAGGTGTGTAAGTTTTGTGCTCAGACATTTACACACCAGCAAATGAAAATAGTCGCCCCCCCCCCCCCCCCCCCCCCCAGTGGCTGCGGAAAAAAATAATAAATTTTAAAAAACATTGTTCAAACAGGACGTTTCATTTTGTATTAAAAATAATTGATTATATTATTAACAATTATTAATTCAAAAATAAAAATGACAGCGCCTTCCCTTTAGAGTTAGGATGGGCCTTACGGGATATTGGAGGGATCTCTTAATTTTGAATAAAGCCCTGTATGTCAGCAGCGCTCTACAAATCATTGCTGATTCAGTGGCTGTCATCGCTGCCAATGTAGATGTCAGGTGCGGTGTTTCGGGGGACCACCATATTTATTCTCAGTGCCCACTCAGTTACCTTTCACAGAGGGTGTACCCTGATAGCATCGTTCCCTTTCAGTATCATCGCTGTGGCTTTATCAGTACACATGTCCGTCTCCCATTTTTCTGTCTTTCATCACTAGCGAGAAGGATGTGCCAGCCTCTGTACTATGTAATATCACATAATCATAAAATTAAATTCCATCTTTGATGAAAGGACCATTACAAGCTCTTTGGATGTAGGACGCAGCCAGAAGTTTTCTGGGGGCCACATGGTAAGGAATAGCAGACGACCCCTTTAAAAGTTCATCTGAGCGGGTGAAAAGTGTCCAGTTTTTGCTGTTAATTTTTGTTTCCACTGCTCCCTGGGGTGTGACGTTTTTTGTTTTATTTCAAATCCGCCATACGGTTCCAGAAATATACCATATTTTTCGCTTTATAAGAAGCACCTGATTATAAGACACACCCCCAAATTTGGTGAAGAAAAAGAGAAAAAATGTTTTATGTTAAATGGAGGTGTGTCTTATAATGCCAGTGTTCGTCTTTCAAATCATATACTACATATGTCCCTAATCCTGGTATCTATATAACCCCCATCCTGGCACATGGCCCCCCCCATCCCATCCTGTATATGGCCCCCCGGTCACCATATGCCCCCCTGCTGGCACTCATATGGCCCCCCTCTCTCTATATGCCTCCCTGCTGGTACGCACACGGCCCCCGTCTCCCTATATTCCCCCCTGCTGGCATTCACTTGTCCCCCCGTCCATATTTTCCACCCTGCTGGCACACATGGCCCCCTGTCCATATATTCCCCCCCAGCTGGCACACATTGTCCCCCCATCCATATATTCCCCCCCTGCTGGCACACATTGTCCCCCTGTCCATATATTCCCCCCCTGCTGGCACACATTGTCCCCCCGTCCATATATTCCCCCCTGCTGGTACACATGGCCCCCGTCCCTATATTTCCCCCCTGCTGGTACACATTGTCCCTCGCATCCATATATTCCCCCCTGCTGTCACACATGGCCCCTGTCCCTATATTTCCCACTTGCTGGCAAACACATGATAAAATAAACAGTTAACTCACCTTCTGATGATGGCTCCTGCTCCCAGCTCCCGCCGTGGCTTTCCTGTGTCTGCTGACATCCTCCTCCTGCGAGGGCGTGCCGCAGCAGCTGCTCATTCAGGCAGCTCATTGTAGCTACAGGACCTTCCATGATGTGACCAATAGGACCTGCAGTCACGTGACTCGCAGTGCACACTGGAAGTCACGTGACCGCAGGTCCTATTGGTCACATCATCGAAGGTCCTGAAGCGATGAACTGCCTGAATGAGCAGCTGCTGCCGCGCGCCCTGCAGGAGGAGGAAAGCTGCGGGGGGAACTGGGAGCAGGAGCCCTCATCGGAAGGTCACTATAGTGACGGGGGGGGAGAGTGCAGGCACATGTAATATGCACCGCTCCCCTGTCTACCAATTCGGCGCTGCTTCAGCACCGAGGTGCTGGACAGCGGGTGCAGTGAATATTACATGAGCCTAATGAGCGGGAGCACAGGACCTCCTGCTGTCTCTGCAGCCAGCCCACCCCAGCCCACTGACACCACGCCAGAGCCGCCCCCCCACGCTATAGCACAGCAGCACACAGATTCGCATTATAAGACGCACCCCCCCTTTCCCCAAAAATTTTGGGGAACAAAAGTGCGTATTATAATCCAAAAAATACGTAGGTCTTCTTATTTTTTACTTTTTATTAAAGAGGGGGCAAACCATGTAGCAACAATAGTTGATTGCCCCCAGGTTATAAGTGTAACAGAACAGAGGCTGAGGGAGTCAACGCCCGGACTTCCTTTGCTCATCTGACCTGAACTCGGCAGTCTCATAGGTCTTGGTGTCTTTTGTCCGTGTACATACCATCAAATCCTGTTCCCAGGCCCGATCTAAAGGAAGCAGTTCCAATAATAAGTATATTTTTCTGACACTGCAGTCATACTATTTTTATAGTGTGGGTAGAGTTCCATGGGCTAACGCTTCCCCTTGCGGAGAGTGATATCTCAAGCCTGGCATGCCAAGGTGAGGAGACTTTATAGCCTTGCTATGCGCCTCTGGAAATTAAATATGCAAATTGTCTCTTCAGAGCGGAAGAAGACTAAAACTTAAAATAAAAGCCAAACCAGAAACTCAGGTCATGGGGCTAGGCTTGTTAAAGGATAGACATTGACTTTTAGGATTGCTATCTCCAATAGGTGGCACTAAATTTCCTGTCCTCTTCCACTCTGAAGAGACAATTTGCATATTTAATTTCCCAGAGGAGTATTGCAAGGCTTAAGTCTCCTCACCTTGGCATGTCAGGCTTGACATGTTACTCTCCACAAAGAGAAGCGTTACCCCTTGGATCCCAGTCAGATACCTCTCAACCAGCCAGACCAGATCTCACACATTGCACTGACGAGGCGCAGTACCCCGAAGCACAGTGTCGGCAAATTGAGATTCTGGTTTGGCTTTTATCCTAAGTCATGTGACAAGGCTCATTAAAGGGTCAGTATTGACGCTTAGGATTGCTACTTCCTACAAGTGGCGCTAGAGTTCTAGTCCTCTTCCTCTCTATAGAGGCAATTTTCATATTTTATAGTCGGGGTAAAAAGTTGAGTTGGGTTTAATCCCTTTCCGTAAATCCTGAGCAGACAGGACCTCCAGAGTCTCGGGCCAACTCTGCAGTATCTTGTTTACCAGGGAAAGGTTGGACTTTGTTTCCACTCAGCATGACATCTTGTCCTGGAAGAACAATGGCTTTTTGTCTGTGTTCAGGAATTGGGTTTTTTTGGTGGCCTCCTGTAAGAGCCGGTCCAGTTCCCTGTACAGAGAACATTTCTGAGCTGATGGAAACTGAATTCTTTCCCCATAGTAGGACATCTGGTGCCAGGATTTTTAGTGTTGCTGAACTTGGCTCTCTCTTACGCACCTCAATTACATGGTGGACACGTTACTATAATCAGGCTGGATATTAGCTGGACCGTCCTCCATATTTCTTCACAACACATTTTACTTAAAGGGCATATTGAACCTTGCAAAGCATTTCTGAAAAATAAAATAGGATAAACTGTAGTCCTCTCCCCAGCGATCCAGAGCCAAAGCTCTGATGGTGCAACTGATCTTTGTCACCTCAGTGGTTACATGCCATAATACTGGCACCACCAGCCGTGACTGCTGACCAGTGATTGGCTGCAGTGGTCACATGCCGTATTACTGGCACCAAGAAGTCATGACTGACTGTTGACCAGTGATTGGCTGCAGTGGTCACATGCCGTATTACTGACACCAGAAGTCATGACTGACTGTTAACCAGTGATTGGCTGCAGTGGTCACATGCTATATTACTGGCAGCGCCGCTCAGCTATTCTAACTATGATGCCAGTAATACTACGTATGACCTCTGACCAGTGATTGGCTGCAGTGGTCACATTATTATTATTATTATTATTATGCATTTATATAGCGCCATTTATTCCGTGGCGCTTTACATGTGAAAAGGGGAAATATAGACAAGTATAATCATGTGTAAGACAAAGAACACACACACTAGTACATAAGGAGAGGGGACCCTGCCCGCGAGGGCTCACAGTCTACAGGGATGGGTGAGGATACAGTAGGAGAGGGTAGAGCAGGTTGTGCGGTGGTTCAGTAGACCGAGGATCATTGCAGGCTGTAGGCTTGTCGGAACAGGTGGGTCTTCAGGTTCTTCTTGAAGGTTTCCGTTGATGGTGAGAGTCTGATGTGTGGCGGCAGGGAGTTCCAGAGTATGGGGGAAGCACGAGAGAAGTCTTGTATGCGGTTGTGGGAAGAAGAGATTATGGGAGAGTAGAGAAGGAGATCTTGAGAGGATCGAAGGTTGCGTGCGGGTAGGTACCTGGAGACCATGTCACAGATGTATGGAGGAGACAGGTTGTGGATGGTTTTGTATGTCATGGTTAGGGTTTTGAATTGGAGCCTCTGGGCAATAGGAAGCCAGTGAAGGGCCTGGCATAGGGGGGAGGCTGGGGAATAGTGGGAAGAAAGGTGGATTAGTAGGGCAGCAGAGTGTAGGATGGACTGGAGCGGAGCCAGAGTGCTAGAGGGGAGGCCAGAGAGTAGGAGGTTGCAGTAGTCGAGGCGGGAGATAAGAGCGTGCACTAGTGTTTTTGTGCTTTCGTGGTTGAGGAATGAGCGGATTCGGTAAATATTTTTGAGTTTGGGGTCACATGCCGTATTACTGGCAGCGCCGCTCCGATATTCTAGCTATGATGCCAGTAATACTACATATGACTTCTGACCAGTGATTGGCTGCAGTGGTCACATGCCGTATTACTGGCACCACCAGTCATGTGAGCCATGATAGTAATAATACTACATGTGACCGATGGCCAGTGATTGGCTGCAGCAGTCATCAGCACTGCTGCAGCTTCTGCACTGGGTCACCAGGGATGGAGGACGGGTTTACTAGTGTTTATTTTTATCACATCTGATGCGGTTTGTATTATGTTTTTACGGCCAGATTAACCCTTTTAAACCAATTTATTCGTTCACTTAAAGGGTTTGTGTCAAATTGTCTGGTTTGTCCCCATTCCATAGGAGATGACTGCTGGGAACCCCACCAATCCCAAGAACGGAGCACTGAAGAGCGGAGTGGAGGTTGAGAATTTCCTCCCCCGTTCAATGTCCAGTTCTCAGATATCTCTTTAGAGACCTGTCCTTGGGATCTCTGGGGGCCTCAGTGCTTGGACCTTCAATGATTGACAATCTAGCCCCTTGCACACCCGACACAACCCCTTTAAGTGATAAATATCAGACTGGCTACTTTTGGGAGATGCTACATTGTGGCGTTGGTTGATTTCCAATACTCATGCAGTGTATTTGCACACTTAGTGCCCATGTAAATGGCATTAGCACCACCACCTGTGCCGGGCGGAGGATGGCGACACGTCCCCCTGGAGCTCGAGTGTTGGAGATGTCACATATATAACATATATTACATGGTGGACACGTTACTATAATCAGGCTGGATATTAGCTGGACCGTCCTCCATATTTATACGTCCCCCTGGAGCTCGAGTGTTGGAGATGTCACATATATAACTATTTAGTTATTATCGAGTCTCTGCTCCTTTTTTTGTATCATTTGCTCACATTCCAATTATCCTGTGTACGATCAAACCATAATCTAAGGTGAGGACGAAAACGTCCCCCAAGAGAATACCAGTAAATGTCTGCTGGAACCTGAAGCACCTGCCCGCATGCCGGGATCTTCATGGTCATCTTTTATTATCTTAAATTTTTTTTTTTTTTTTTTTTTTTTTAATTTTTTATTCATTTATTTTTCAACACAGAGAAATCTACTGGAGGAAGACTCTGATGAGGAGGAAGACTTCTTCTTGTAAGTACTTGTTAACTTTTTTTTCAATTTATACATTGTAGGTTTCTACCTGACCTCCTATTATGTGTGAGCACTTGGTTTAATTTGGGCAAAAACGTCACCCCCGCTCAAATCACACCCAGAATCCAGAAGCAGTCCCATGCAATGAAACTAAAGGGGTTTATCGAGGATCATCGCCATCATCCAGTTATTTTGTGTGTTGGGGCATAGGACCTCCAGAGCTTATTTTACATGAAGTTGGAGTTCCCTGTGTGATGTGTAATGGCCGCTCTCTGCTCTCCTGATTTCACTGCAGAGCTGAGTGTGATTATACAGGGCTGCAATATTGTTACAATACAGCAGAGCTCAGGCTGGTTTCACATTCGCGCTTTTTAAGCGCACGCACGGCCGGGGGTAGCTCCGCCCCCGATCCGGCTCTCTGCCCGGCGTGCCCGCCCCTTCCTTGTAGCGCCGCCTCCTAGCGCACAGCGGCGCCTGCGATCGGCGCACCCTATCTTTAGCATAGGGTGCGCAGATCGTGCGCAGGCTGTGCGCTAGTTGCGCTTTGACCTGCGCTGCGCACTTTTGACGGTGCGCCGTGCGCGCCAAAATCCGAAAAGTTTGATTTTGGCGCGCACGGCGCACCGTTAAAAGTGCGCAGCGCAGGTCAAAGCGCAACTAGCGCACGGCCTGCGCACGATCTGCGCACCCTATGCTAAAGATAGGGTGCGCCGATCGCAGGCGCCGCTGTGCGCTAGGAGGCGGCGCTACAAGGAAGGGGCGGGCACGCCGGGCAGAGAGCCGGCTCGGGGGCGGAGCTACCCCCGGCCGTGCGTGCGCTTAAAAAGCGCGAATGTGAAACCAGCCTCAGAGAGCTGCAAAAAATGTGTTTGCAAGAAGACAAATTTAATTTCTCCTGTTCTGTGTTGGGTCCTTGTCTCACACTGGAAACGCCTCCTTCACGTAAAATAAGCTTTGGAGGCAGAGTTATCTTCCAGACACCATCCGCCCCAGAGCCTGGAAGAGGTCACTTATATAAAATGATAAAAGATGATTTCTCGGCAACAACACAGCCGATATGAGACACACATGGAGGACTGTTTTCTAACCTATATGGCCATATTCATAGTTTAGGTAGGTCGTGAGTTGCAATGTTAATGACAACCTGTGCCCTCGCGTGGAATGATTTTGGGAAGAAAACTACTTTTCCCAGGTCTCAAATGTATACTGAGCTATACTTTCTCTATGCCGTAACTAGCTCTCTTCCTACTTCGAGCCATCCCATTCCTATTTCCATTTCTTTCTCTGAGTCATCCCCGTACCAGCTCTCTTTTCTTCTGAGTTTTCACCTTCCCAGCTCTGTTTCCTGTTCCAAGCAACCTCATTCTCAGCTTTCTTTTTTGCTCCAGGTCACCCGGTTGCCAGCTTGATTTCCTGCTTGTGGTTATCCAGTTCCAAGCTCGCATTCCTGATTGGGTTTGCCTGGTTCCCAGCTCACTTTCCTCCTCCCAGTTGGCCCCGCTCCCAGCTCGCTTTCGTCCTCTGGCCAGCCCCGCTTCTAGCTCCCTTCTGCTCCTGGTCGGACCCGCACCCTGTTTCCTTTCTTGCTCCTAGTCGGACTGCCCCCTGCTTCCTTTCCTCCTCACGGTTGATCCGCCCCCTGCTTCCTTTCCTCCTCCTGGTTGACCCTTCCCCAGCTTCCATTTCCTCCTCCCAGTCGTCCCCGCCCCCAGCTTCCATTTCCTCCTCCCAGTCGTCCCCGCCCCCAGCTTCCTTTCCTCCTCCCGGCCGGACCCGCCCCCAGCTTCCTTTCCTCCTCCCGGCCGGACCCGCCCCCAGCTTCCTTTCCTCCTCCCGGCCGGACCCGCCCCCAGCTTCCTTTCCTCCTCCCGGCCGGACCCGCCCCCAGCTTCCTTTCCTCCTCCCGGCCGGACCCGCCCCCAGCTTCCTTTCCTCCTCCCGGCCGGACCCGCCCCCAGCTTCCTTTCCTCCTCCCGGCCGGACCCGCCCCCAGCTTCCTTTCCTCCTCCCGGCCGGACCCGCCCCCAGCTTCCTTTCCTCCTCCCGGCCGGACCCGCCCCCAGCTTCCTTTGCTCCTCCCGGCCGGACCCGCCCCCAGCTTCCTTTGCTCCTCCCGGCCGGACCCGCCCCCAGCTTCCTTTGCTCCTCCCGGCCGGACCCGCCCCCAGCTTCCTTTGCTCCTCCCGGCCGGACCCGCCCCCAGCTTCCTTTGCTCCTCCCGGCCGGACCCGCCCCCAGCTTCCTTTGCTCCTCCCGGCCGGACCCGCCCCCAGCTTCCTTTGCTCCTCCCGGCCGGACCCGCCCCCAGCTTCCTTTGCTCCTCCCGGCCGGACCCGCCCCCAGCTTCCTTTGCTCCTCCCGGCCGGACCCGCCCCCAGCTTCCTTTGCTCCTCCCGGCCGGACCCGCCCCCAGCTTCCTTTGCTCCTCCCGGCCGGACCCGCCCCCAGCTTCCTTTGCTCCTCCCGGCCGGACCCGCCCCCAGCTTCCTTTGCTCCTCCCGGCCGGACCCGCCCCCAGCTTCCTTTGCTCCTCCCGGCCGGACCCGCCCCCAGCTTCCTTTGCTCCTCCCGGCCGGACCCGCCCCCAGCTTCCTTTGCTCCTCCCGGCCGGACCCGCCCCCAGCTTCCTTTGCTCCTCCCGGCCGGACCCGCCCCCAGCTTCCTTTGCTCCTCCCGGCCGGAGCCGCCCCCAGCTTCCTTTCCTCCTCCCGGCCGGAGCCGCCCCCAGCTTCCTTTCCTCCTCCCGGCCGGAGCCGCCCCCAGCTTCCTTTCCTCCTCCCGGCCGGAGCCGCCCCCAGCTTCCTTTCCTCCTCCCGGCCGGACCCGCCCCCAGCTTCCTTTCCTCCTCCCGGCCGGACCCGCCCCCAGCTTCCTTTCCTCCTCCCGGCCGGACCCGCCCCCAGCTTCCTTTCCTCCTCCCGGCCGGAGCCGCCCCCAGCTTCCTTTCCTCCTCCCGGCTGGAGCCGCCCCCAGCTTCCCCGGAGGTTAGACTCTCCCCCAGCTTCCTTTTCCTCCTTTCGATCAGACCTTCCCCTAGCTTCCTTTTCCTCCTCTCGGTCGGACCCTCCCCAAGCTTCCTTTCCTCCTCCTGGTTAGACTCTCCCCCAGCTTCCTTTTCCTCCTCCCAGTCGTCCCCGCCCCCAGCTTCCTTTGCTCCTCCCGGCCGGACCCGCCCCCAGCTTCCTTTTCCTCCTCCTGGTCGGACCTTCCCCCAGCTTCCTTTCCTCCTCCCGGTCGGGCCTTCCCCCAGCTCCCTTTTCCTCCTCACGGTCAGATGCGCCCCCAGCACTCTTTCCTTGTCCCACTCGGCCCGTCCCCTTAACACACAGTGTTTTGCACTGTTTTGCTGTGTAGTCACTATGATGTGTGTTCATCCTGCACTCCTTCCTTTATGTTGCAAGAGCACAAATTTAGTATTGATCTATTTAGCGTTTCAAGCCTTGTAACTTTCCGATCATTCCTTGAATCAGATGCTTTTTTTATTGCTGTCTTGCAGTGTATACTTTTTCCCCTCAATTCCAGGATGATAATTTTATTCCATCACGTGAATGTGCACTAAATTGTGATACTTTCCGGACTATGAGGCGCAGCTCCCCCTTATTGAGCCGCACGATGCTCCGCAGCTCTCGGTATCAGATGAGGAGATCCGTTAGTGCAGGAAGAAACATTAAGAAAGCTCAGTGACAATGGGATTAAAAGAAACTCTCAAGAGAACAGGAATGGCTGCTGTGCGGGGCAGAAGGTGGCAGACCCTGTAATTCCCCTCTACATCCTACCTACATGAGTCATGCAGGAGTCTCCGAGATAGCAGGGGCTTTCTTTACTTTCATTTTTAGGCAATCCCAGGCACTACTCCTGGACTTAGAGAATTGCCAGCTATGGGAAATGAATTGGGTCATTTTGTCACATTCATTGGGTCAGTGCTGTTTTGTGTGTTTGCTGTGGATGCGAGATCTGAGGTCACACCATATGATACTGACACTGAATGTTCTCTCTTGCTAGGAGGGGACCTTCTGCACCTAAGTTTGGACCAAGGAATGACAAGATCAGACAGTAAGTCTGTGGGCGACAGCTGGAAAGTCAACTCTCCCCGTCTCCATGCGTCTTGGTTATATTTGTTTGCCTCGGGAGGGATCGGATACATATTACAGCATAGTAAGGAAGTTGTGCACTCAGCGTCCTGAAGGGCTTACACCACACTCACAAAAAGGCGAAAGATGTACAAAGTAACGGCAACATCTTTTTTATTTTCTACATATCTGGTAAATGTGTGTTTTTTATGTTTAAAATGGTTCTTTAATTTACCGTTCCATCACCTTCCTTATTAAAGAGAATCTGTCAGCAGGTTTTGGTATGTAATCCGAGAGCAACATGATATACAGCCAGAGACCCTCATTTCAGCAAGGTGTCACTTACTGGAATGTGTTGTTGTTTCTATAAAATCAGTGTTTTATCAGCAGGAGATTATCACTACAGGACTAGTTGTCTCATGCCTCCTAGTCCTCCTGCTCTGTAAAATCCCGCCTCCACCACTGAGTGGCAGCTTTCTTTCAAAATACACAGAAATCTGCCAATCAGTGGTGTGCCGAGTTCAACATTCAGAGAACTGCTAGATCTGCAGCAGAGAAAACTGTGATTTTATTAAAATGACAGCAATCAGCCCAGTAAGTGACATATCCCTGTAATCAGGGTCTCTGCCCCTACATCCTGCTGCTCTCGGATTACAAGAAAATAAAAAAACTGACAGGTTCCTTTTAACCACTCATTAAAATTTTTTTAAGTGATGTTCCATTTCAGACATTGATGTCATATCCACCAGACTCACTGTTTTCGGGAATCCTCTAAGTGTCAATACATGGCCACCTCTCCATCCATAACATCACAAGACTGAGCACCGTCTTCAAGATAAGTGCAGGTCCTGATGATGGGATCCCATTTCTCGGACAATTTCGGCATATCCTTTATCTTTGTTATAAATGTCCGAGATAGGGATAAACTTATAGGAAAGAATTGGGCGTGTACTAGTACTCAGCTACTATTGATCCCTTTAAGAGGCCATATCTAGTACCCAGCATTATCATGCTTACACCAAATGATCTAGATGACATTTATGGGCAAATCGGTTGCATCAGGTTTTCACTACTGGTGAACTAAAACCTCTCCGAAGCCAAAGATGAAGGAAAGGTAATGTATGGCAATCCCAGGTGTCTCCAAGCTGGATAGGCGCAAGGCTGAGACCGGGCTATTCTATTGAAATTGTGAAAGTCAAGAAAACTTTCCTAATGTTGATAAATGTACTCCGAGACTATCCTAGGGCTCCAAGGGTTTAACATCACAAATAAAGTGAGACGTTAGCATAACTAAAACCATTGTACTTCAGCTGTCCCCTACAAGCCGTGGTGTTGGTGGTTGTAAGGTTAATAAAGGCTGTAATGTGATATTGTACATAAGATACAATACACAAACCTTAAAGGGAATCTGTTAGCAGATTTTTGTTATGTAGTTTTTGAGAGCAACATGATGTAGAGGCAGAGACCCACATTCCAGTGATGTGTCACTTGCTGCGCTGTGTTTTGTAGTTACAAAAAAGTAAGTGTTTTATCAGCAGGAGATTATCGCTCCAGGACTAGGTGTCTGGTGCCTCCTTTGTCAACTGATTTCTATAACCTCGCCCCCACCACTGATTAGCAGCTTTCTGCCTCTGCACAGTGTACACAGCCAGTGGTGTGAGTGAGTTTATTCAGAGCTCAGCTTTCAGGGCACTGCTAGATCAGCATTAGCTAAAACAGTGATTGTATCAAAATGACAACATGCAGACCAATAAGTGACACATCACTGGAATCAGGGTATCTGCCCCTACTATTGATAGTCTGTCAGCAGGTTTCTGCTATGCAATCAGAGTCCCTTTTAATGGATTGTTGCCAGTCCAATCTTTCATTCTGGAAGCAAAGGGAAAAATGTCAGATTGGGCAAAAAAAGAGAGGTGCAGCATAACCCCTATTAACTTTCAACCTAATTTTATCATTTTACGTATTGAATTTGTCTAAAATCAACTTTGTAAATGGTTTGCATTATGTTTGGTAATACCTCACTCCAGAGCTGCATTCATAATTCTGCTGCAACTACACTCCCTTAACAGCTCAGCTAAAATCCTATAAGGCCGTGAGACGGGTATCTGGTGTAAAAATGTAACTTCCCAAAGTGAAATCACGAGAGAGGACAGAAATACTGAGAGATTTCAGCTCTGAGGCCCAATGGAAGTGAATGCAGTCCTGTACTGGATAAGCAAAGCAATTATTTTACTGTTTTTTTAAGATATTCATTTTTTTATGTAGGTAAATTTGACCTAAGGCGAAAACTGCAGTTCAAGGCATAGTGATGTGGGGCGCCTCTAGTCCCCCTTGATTTTGGGGCGTGATAACAACTGTGACTGCGGCAGCCTACTGTGATTTTCAGTGTAGGTGCCAGCTCCTATCTAGATAGCTACATTGTAAAATCTTCTGACCAGGTAGCATTATTGTGATGTCTTATTAGGATTGCAGCTCTGCATTCCTACAGGATGATTGCATTATCCCGTGAGCTCACGACTATGATATCATTTCCTCCAATTTCTCAATTGAAAAGTGAAATTGAATTTCAGTCCTGGAGGGTCGTAATGTGTTTCCAGTCCGGGTGACGCCTTCATAGGTTACCAGAAGTCATCGCATCCCATTAGTATGGATAGTAGCACGTTTTTCGCGGTGTTTTGTCAGTATGCTCGAAAGTTCCAGGAATCATTTTTACAATTCACGATCCCGCTGTTGGAAACTCCAGTGGCCGCTTCACGTGGGTCAAAGCGAGTCAACAAATTCTGCAGACATTTATTGTGAAATTTACCCTTTGCAAACCAAATGCGTCCCACGTGGACTTACCCCGAAAAAAACTAAAGATCTTAGATGTATACCTAGATGCAATGTCCCAGAAGATAAGCTGTGTGCAGAAATATAGCTGTGTGGTTAGCGGACGACCTTCCAACATGGTGCCTAAACTTTTAGCGCCAGGAGAGAAAATTTGCACTGTATTTCAGGTGGTTGCACTGTGTAGTCATCAGCTAAAGGAGATCCATCACCAGGGCAAAAATGGCTAGGTTTTGCTTTTTTTTATTTTATTCTCGCTCCTCCCCCTGAGTATTCCGCTTTTTGTTTTCTTTAAATCCGCCATACGGTTCTAGAGATTTGAGCCTTTTTCAGTTTGGCGCTAGTTTTTGTGGTCTTTACAAAGGGGCGTGGCTCGCAGGATTTTCCTGGGGGCGTGTCTTTAGGCTGCTCTACATAATTACCCTGTGAGCTACGCCCCTTTTAGCAAAGACCAAAAAAAGTTGCGCTAAATAAAAAGCCCCATATTTCTGGAACCGTATAATAGAATTAAAAAAAATAATAAAAAATGGAGTACTCTGGGGAATAGCGGGAATAAAATAAGAGCCAGAGCTGACCACTTTTGACCTGATGAAAGATAAAGTACCCATGCACCTTCCATGGCTAAAGTGCTTGGACAACAGCTATTCCTCCCAACTCCACATGTACATGTATGGTCTGCTTAGGTGATCATGCACGTGAGGGAGGCAGCAACTTATCTACCACGGGAACAGTAGTTTTGGGTATGTGGGAATTCAGGAGAGTCAGGAGGCCCCACGTACATTTTGTTTTTTGAGCCAGTTGAAAATAATGACAGCCATTTTTTGGAATATGTGCTGTAGGGATAGTCTGGCTGCCACACGTGAGCGCCGTCATTATTACTCCCCAGGGTTTTAGGTTATATGTCCCCTGTGCCCTCTCGTCAGCAAAACAAAGTATGTTTCCCATTCTAGACCCTTGTTACAGTGGATGTCATTCCTTGGAGAAGTCTGTGGTCATATTAGATGCCATCTTGCTTCCCCAAAAACTGATATCAGAGCAGAATTTTTGGGGCACATAAGACAGAAGTTCAAAATGTCAAAGGGGTTTCATTTGCCCACTGCAAATGCGGCGGCGCTAAGGCGCTGCCACCTTCAGAGTTTGTTGTTGACAGGCTGCAGTACTTCCGTCTTGATTGTCTGAATCCATGTAGCCCAGTGATTGGCTGCAGTGGTCACATAACCTGCAGCAGCAACGTCCTGACTACAGTTTATAAAAAAAAAAAACTGGGGGCTGTGGTGGAGGGACAGCACCGAACTTGCGGTGGGAAAGTAAAGTTTTTATTTTTACAGTGGGCTAGTAAGGGGACAAAAAAAATAATTGTAGAAAACCCTTTTATTTCGAGTAACTAAAAACTGTGAATTAGAATTGTTTATTTTTTTTTAAATTTTCTAGTGAATGGTCTTTATTACATTTAGTTACGTAGGTTGAAAAAAGACCCTCGGTCCATCAGGTTCAACCTTTCCCCACCACTTATACATTATGTCACTAAATTAACTATAACCCATAATAAAGGAACGGATTCTTCAGTTACTGGTTTCATCTCTAGTTCTTCGCCAACGAGGGAAGAAAAACACCGTTCTGCCACAGATCCTTTTGTAGAATAGACTCACGTGTGTCATTTGGACGATGCGAGTGGAATGCAAATAAAAGTCGCTCCATGAATGAGTCAAAGCAGGATGTTATTCCCATTACAGAGCTGTGAAGAATTCTTGATCTCAGAACATCTGTGCCACCCTTAACCCCTGGCGCTCTCACTGAAGAACACTTGTGAGTTACTTTGAAGAAGCTAAAGCGTAGCTGTTGCATCACATACTTATACACACCATATGGACGTCCACAGATCGGTCGTAACATGAAAATCGCCTTGCTTATACTGTGTGGAATCCCCTCTTGCTGCCAAAACATCTGTGACTCTTAGAGGCATGGAGTCTACAAGACTTCTGAAGGCGTCCGGCGGTAGATCCTTTACGTCCTGTGTGTTGGAAGGAGGGTCCTCTATGAATCTGATGCACATCAGATTGAAATTTTGAGAATTTGGAAGCCAAGTCAACTCTTGTCATGTTCCTCAGCCATTCCTGAAAAATAGTTGCAGGGAGCAATATTCTTCTAGAAGAGGCCTCTACCGTTAGGGAATACTATTACCATGAACAGTTGTGTTTGGTCTGCACAATGTTTAGGCAGGTGGGACATGTCAAAATAACATCGACATGAATGCCAGGACCCTGTAGAACATCACGCAGGGCTTCACCTTGTTCCAGATAGATGCCTTTATCCCATTTTGAATTTGATGCCATCTTTTACCCAGGTAATTGTTGCCGCAGAAGAAAATAAAATGTGATTCCTCAGACCAGGTCACCTTCTTCCTTTGCGGCACGGTCCAGCTCAGATGCCCAATGTAGGTGCTTTTGCCTGTGGATAGGGCTCACCAAGGCTACTTTGAACATCAGCTTTAACATTTTAGCTATTTGTGACTCCTCTGTGGAATCAGACCAGACAGGTTTGAGCCTTGGGATCCATAGAGTGCTTTTGGTAGGTACTAGTGATGAGGGAATGTGCTCGAGTAAGGTGTTCGAGTCCCCGTGGCTGCAAGTCTAGTAGGTACTAACCACTACATCTTGACCTGCTATTTTGGAGATGCTCTGACCCAGTCATCTAGCGATGAAAATATGGTCATAGTAAATTTTTTCAAGTTCTTACATTTGCCCATTTTTCCTGTTTCCAACACATTAGCTTCAAGAACTGACTTATTCATACTGCGAAGTAAGAACGCTAATAGTTCTCAATTAAGCTGCAAAGTGAATTAACAAAGTAGAAATCTAAATCAAATCAATATTTCATGTGACCGCACTTTACCTTCAAAAACGCATCAGTTCTAGGTATTCTTGCACAGTTTTTTTTAAGGAGCTAGGCAAGGAGGTTGTTCCGGACTTCTTGGAGATCTAACCACAGATCTTCTGTGGATGGAGGCTTGTGCAAATCCTTCTGTCTTCCCAGAGAGACGTGATAATTTTGAGATCAGGGCTCTATGAAGGTCTTGTAAACAACAGTGCAACACGATGGAGGTTCCTTCATGGAGGTTTAGGGTTGTATTTCGTCAAATATAGTAAGGGATTTGCTCGGGGATGTTCCCTGACGATTTTCTGCTAAGAAATACAGGCAAACACTTATTCATCATGCCATCAGGGTTATGTTTGGCTCAAGTCTGTTCTGCAGGAGGACAACGACCCCAAACATACAACCAGTGTCATTAAGAAATATCTTCAGTGTAAAGAAGAACAAGGAGACCTGGAAGTGATGATACGGCCCCAACAGAGGCCTGATCTCAACATCATCTAGTCTGTGTGGGATTTCACAAAAGAACAGAAGGTTTTTCCCAAGTCTACATCCCCAGAAGATCTGTGATTAGTTCTGCAAGATGTTTTGAACATCCTCCCTGCCATGTTCCTTCAAAAACTGTGTACAATTACCTAAAAGAATGATTAGAAGACAATGGGTGTTCTCACCGAATATTGATTTGATTCTGATTTCTCTTTTGTTCATTCAATTTGCATTTGTTAATTGATTAAAAAAAACAGCTGTAAAACCTTCTATATTTTAAAGCATTGTTGCTTTGCAGCAATTTTTTCACACCTGCCTAAAACTTTTACACCCACACACACACAGACTGTGAATAAGTCTATAGATGCATATAGATATACGCATACGTCGACATGTTCGCATGATGGCCCGGACAATTACGTGGTTTCACTCTTACTGCCATTGAAACGGTTAAGGTTTTCCTGACCTCTATGTGAAAAGATGGCGGAGTCAACAGTTGGTGTTCAAAGGAAAGTGTGCGTAGCATAAATCACAGGCCGGACTCTTCCTATTCCATCTTTTTGTTGGTATTTGACCCCTGGTCACTGAGTCGTGGTGTTTTCAGCTCCCGCTTGGGAACACTAACTCTGCAGAATGCACATGGGCAAATATTTCCTGAAGTGAGTGAAGTGATCCACTTGCTGTAAATAGTTTGAAGACTACATGACCCGTCATGTCCACAATTCTTTATTATCTAAGTATTTAGATAGCACAGTCATCATCAGATTTTTTTTTACATACCTTTGTACTATACATTGTTCCTACATGGAGAAATGGTTGTGTATATTTTGGTTTCCTCCATTATCTTCCAGAAGGTTCACACATTCGGAATTGAAGCTCCATGTTGGTCGAAAGTGGGAAAGAGAGTGATTGACCAATGAACCAATAATTTCCAACTTTTCCAGAGTAGTATTTGCCAGAATGGGCCAACGTCCAAATCCCATCCATATTTATCATTGCAAGGGAAAAAAAATCTCTCCTTACAAGAGCATTTCACTTAAAGGGGTTATCTATGAGGACACCCCCTTCTTGAACTAAATGTTTGGCCCCGATTTAAAATAAAAAAAACCTATATTCACCTCCCATGCTGGCGCCATTCCAGCGGTGTCGGCACTCGCTCTTTCCGGGGCTCTCGTGCGGTGTTGTGGTGCCCGGTGATCAATCAGCGCTGGTGTCACTGTCTCCACCTTCTTACGGATTGATCATGAAGTGGAGGACAGAGATCAACTTCAGCCCGGACTTCCTCCTCATGTACAATCAGTACGAAGGCGGGGACAGTGACACCAGCATTGATTGGGCGCCGGGCATCACGTTTCATTCCACCGCACAAGAGCCCCTGGACCACGAGTACCAACACCGCTGGAACGGCGCCAGCACGGGAGGGGAGTATATTTTATTCTATCGGGGCCAAACATTTAGTTCAAGAACGGGCTTTTATAGTGGTGGACAAAGGATATTTGAAGATAAGGTGGTGGGATGGTTAATCCAGACTCTTCTTTCAGGAATAGTTTTCAGCAGGCACCTTATCAGAGGCAGGATTACAAACACCAGTAATACCCCTATACACAGCTGATAACACAGGATCCAGCCATCACAATAGGCGACCACTTCCCTACACAGTGACCTCGGCACACTTTCATTAGAAGCTTCGATACAAAAGACAGCCACGGAATCCGTCTATTGCTGCTTATGTGCAAGTGGATTTCCTGGCAGATTAAGAAGTATGAAAATTGCAAGATGCCTCCATCCAGTTCTTACTTGTCTATTTCCAGTGTGCAGAACCAGGTGGATGAGGTCATTGACGTCATGCAGGAAAATATCACCAAAGTGATAGAACGAGGAGAGAGGTTGGATGAACTGCAAGACAAGTCCGGTAAGATTCCTTTGAAAAGTATATTGCCCCGATTGCATCCCTTATATAACCCTTTTTAGGCTTTTGGACAAGTGGCCACATAGGATATAATTGACTATAGTGTGGCGTGAGGCCATCAGACGTCTTCATCCTGAGTGGACTACATGTGGCTTCATCCACACTGCTTTTTTTTTTTGCTTTCAAAAATTCTGGATCTCTCTGGTAACCTCGCCGGGTCTTGATTATCTGCTTCCTGCTAAAGTACATTAACTAATAGTCAACGTGGTTGATTTTTTTTATTTTTTTTTCCATTCCTTACAATTAAGCATGAATAACAACCGCTTACCACATCTGCTCCAATAGCATCCTGGGTGCACCGCATTCGATTGCATAAAAGTAGAAGAAAGTCAGCACTTCATTTTCCTTGATTCAACACTTTATTGGAAACCATGCAGAAAAACAATAAAAAACTTCAAACCTACTGACGCATTTTGGAATATAGTTCTTTAATCCTAGATGATCTGTGATTAAGGAATTATATTCCGAAACGCGTCAGTTGGCTTCAAGTTTTTTATTGTTGGTTTTGCGCATGGATTTCCGATAGCGTATTGAGTCGTGGAAAATGGAGTGCCGGCTTTCTTCACCCTTAAAATAAAGGTTTGCACTAATGATAACAAGTGTAAATGTCCTACGTATAACCCAGTCCACTGCATGATGAGTTTCCGGTTGGATTCTGGGGTCTTCTTCCTCTTTGGTTTCTCAACTTTTGCTTTCCTTATTTTTGATTTGACCCATAGAAAGTTTATCGGATAATGCGACAGCATTCAGCAGCAGAGCAAGGCAACTCCGGAGACAAATGTGGTGGCGGGAATGCAAGGTGATATTATTTTTTTTTTTTTTTTTTTTTTTGTCTTTCCAGGCAAAGCCTTTATGGTCTGGGTTATGTTTTTGTCTATCATTTTGTTCTTGTTACCACAGAAACCCAAACCACCTCTCTTGCTCTCGACAAAGAGTAAAGTGCAGGTAGATCAGCGTTGGCTAAGCATTGTAAGATAACTACTATAGAGGCAAACAAGCTGCACAGAAAATGTAATAGTAATTAAATGTTTCTGCATGTAATCTATAGCCTCGTTCTTCCACGCAATCTCCAACCCATAATACAAGATGCATTCCAAAAAAATCAAATTCAAGACGTAGTAAAAAAAAAAAATAATTTTTTTGCTTTTCATTAAATATCTATTACAATGATTACAAGATATTCCACTCCATGGAATCTGTCCAATAAAACTGGTTGAAGAGAAGCGCTACTGGTTGACTATTTTCGAACCTAGCTGGTTCTAAGGCCAGATTCACGCGTCCACATATCGCGGACCGGCCCCAGGTCTCTGACCAGGAGTTGACAGCCTATGAGGCTGTTTGGTTTGGGAGACCCACGGCCGGTCCATGTATCACAAATGTGTGAATCCATCCTTAGAACCATCTAGGTTCGAAACGCGTTAACCATTGGCGTTCCTCCTGGGACTTATGATTCCATTGGACAGGCTGTGCATGGAATATCTTGTAGTGCTTTTAATGGCTATTTAGTAAAAAGTAATGGGTGAACATCTGATGGTCTCCAGGCTGTCCTCAGATGTTTATGTTGGACTTCGTGGAAGATAAGCTCACAAGTGTCTAGTAGAATCTGATCTTCTTATGGGACTTACCTTGGCCAAACATAGTTAACTGTCCCCTGCAGGTTTTTGGGGGAAAAGAAGGGTTGGGTATGTTCATAAAGGGAATCTGTCTGCAGGTTTTTGCTATGGAATCTGAGAGTGGCATGATGTAGAGGCAAATACCCTGATTACAGCGATGTGTCACTTTCTTGACTGCTAAGTGCGGTTTTAATAGAATCACTGTTTTCTCTGTTGTAGATGTAGCAGTGCTTAGAATGCTGAGCTGTGTGTAACTCCGCCCACACCCCTGATTGGCTTCTTCCATTGTGCACTGCACAGAGTCAGCATGCTGATAATCTCTTGCTGATAAAACACTGATTGTATTGAATATACAGCAAACTGTTGAGCAAGTGACATATCCATGGATTGAATGGCAAAACATGCTGACAGATTCCCTTAAATCAAGATGAGCCTTCCTCAGAGATGTCTGGCAACAGCTCTCCATTGAGAACACTTGCCTGCATGTGTTTGGGGTGAGGGGGTAAGAGTAGCCATCCAATGAATGAGTTGTCTAAAGTACATAGTCAACTGAAGGAAGGTTGATAATGTCTATGACCAAATCTTGTTTATTATTTGGACGTCTAAGGACTGTTCTGTCATGGAAAGTAAGCCAGCCTAAATCTAAACCATGTTCCAAACTATGAGGCTTAAACTAGATGCTCGATTTTCCGTAAATCCAGCTCCACACATTCATGAGGCTGTAGAGTTTGGGTCAGGAGAGCAGCAGCTGGACTGGACATCGCAGTCCGTACTTGGACCTTGAATATCGGACATGTGAAGTCGGCCCTTGGTAGACTTTAGGCTCCACAAATGTTCAATGGTTCCATCTCTAACATCATACATGTTCTATTTCAGATGAAAGCCATTGTTGCGTTGGTCTTCATTTTCATCCTGCTCGTCATTATCGGTAAGTACTGTGAATGTTAGCTGCTCGGATGAATATGTCATTGGAATAAGAAATACTAGTCATCCCTGAGTTATACCAAGAAGGAACATCAATGGGATAAGGAAAGATGTAAGGTCTTTATATCTGGGAAGTGTCGACTTTCTGATCATCTCTACGATATGGAATATTTTACTCTTCTGCCAAAGTTTGCTGTAAAGAATATGAACACCTTCGGAAGTAATTTTCTTTTTTTTTTTTTTTTTTTTAATTTAATTTTTTGTTTCTCTGCACATTGGCTGCAGAATGAGATTAACTAAGAATCCCTCAGCGAGCTTGTTCTAATGGGGAGTTTTATAACTCTTTTATCTGTGTTTTTCTGAGCTCCTCTCAGCTTATTTATGACCTCATCAAAGTTTGGCTCAACTTTGATGTGGTCTGTGGTCCTAAACCGTCACAAAAGGAGTTCGACAATAAGAGACTGTACTATCCCATCTAAACAAACTCGCTGACATATGTTTAATTAAGCCACATTCACACAAGCTCAAACCGTGACGTATAGATTGTCCACTGGTCTACTGACCCAAACTTGAGAGCCTCAGATACGCCTGTTGGGCTGTCAAGTTTGGGTCAGAACCTACAAATAATCTGTGCATCACGGTCCAAGCTCGAGGCCCATAGGAATATGTGATTGCGGTGTTATTCTCATTCTGCAGCCAGCCTTGTGCAGGGAAATAAACAGCCTTCAAAGCCAAATGGTCCAAATTTATATCCAAAGAGCTTGAAAGGCTTTGTGCATGTTCTCCTGTTTAGCAGCGGTAGTCGGTCTCCAAGGTAACAAGCTGTAAACAAAAGAACTGTTAAAAAAAGGCAAATCCAGGATGTCAGAAAAACCCTATACTTTATTTTCTATGCATAAAAAGAACTATAGGTTCCTAATGAGAATTGGGGATTGACGCTTTTCGAAGCGCACCAGTTTATGAGTCAGAAGCGTTGCGCTTCGAAACGCGTCAACCACCTGCTTCAACCCTTTTAATAAACTCCTTCGATGTACGGAAACATTTGTAACCATCTAATAAACGTCTTCCTTCTTTACAGTTCCCATCGTTCTGAAGTATCGCTCCTAACCATTTGGGTACGAGTCTATCCACTCAGACTCCAGATTTTTGGGATCTCCTAACAGGAACTCTGTATCATCTTTCTTACAAGACTTCAGTTTCCTCTTCTCCGACTACAGGGAGCAGGTCCTCGTTCCTCATGGACAAAAATTACCGAACTAAGTATCTGTCATTGAAAAAGAAGACCTGAAGCTCTTTCCTGCTTTTCCTACTTGTCGTCTTTTGGTCGGTTTTGCACAAGCGGGAGTTAGAATTGTCCCATCCGGACGCGCGTCGGGCCGGGGAGGTTTAATGGTTCTGTGCACAATTTACTGTATATACAGCATAAATCACATGTCTCAGTTTGTAAGAAAAAAAAAATGCTAATGAACAGGCTAAGATTACAGGACACAACTGGTGCAAGCTGGTAGACATCCATGTTAAAACTGGTGCTGCCATTAAGGCTTACCACCCTTGTGTTATAGCATAGGCATAGCCTGGTTAGGGGCCGCAACAGGGGAACAATGGTTTTGTTTGCTGCACCACTCTATAAACGCTTTGAATGGCCCCAGTGGTTAAAGGGAACCTGTCAGCATGGAAATGCAGGAGGAGCTGAGCTAATTGCTTTATAGGCTTATATGGAAAGGTTCAGTACAACAACTATTTTATTCATTAAAATCCCTGCTCGTTCAGGACTTAGAGTCCAGTGGGCGGTCTTAATCAGTGATCGACAGTCATCCTGATGAGTGTGCATGTGTAGCGCTGTCAGTCAAGGTTTAGGACCTCCTTAGCCCAGAATGAGCTATGTTTTCACTGATTACAATCACAAGTTGTACTAAATGTTTTCCCATAATCCTATATATCTAAGCGCTCAGTTCTTCCTCCTCTGTAAGTTACTGCTTGCAGATCAGACTCCTTGTGACAGGTTCTAATTGTCACTGATTTATAGACTTTTTTAACTAAGGCCTCATTCAGACGTCTGATTTTTGCATATGGGTGCTAACCTGTGATCGTCTGTGGGGCCATTCACATGTCCGGGATTCCTCACAGATCTAGCAGTCCTTGGAAAATCGCGGAGACACGTCCAATTTCCAAGGGTCAGATCAAAATTGGCCATGGAAGTATATATGGGGCCGTGAAAAATATTGGACCGTACTTGGATGACATCCGAGTCTGGTCTGATCTCCATAATAACACTTGCACCACACTGATCAGAATAATTAGTCTGTTTTTCTCGTATGTGGTAAAAACTGACATCTGAATGAGGCCTAATGATCCAAAACTTGTATTTTCCCAGTCCTATGGACTAGAAATGGCAGCGGAAGTTTGGAAATAGAAAGATCCGCAGTCTTTCTTTAGTTATATATTCCTGACTGGAAGGAGCGTACAATCTGCAATGAATCCACATTAATTCCTTTAATAAGGCAGGAATACAGCGTTTTAATCATGGGCTGATTCTAATGTCAGGCTTCTCAATTCTTGCAGATAAAAGCCAGTATAAAAGCCGGGGGAGAGGGGTTCATGTTTTCTTTCTACTCGCTGGATTTAGTTGGGACAGTGGGAGTTTTCAGTATTCCTCATTTCCCCCACTCTGGCCTTTCATATACAGGTTATTCTTCCATTCATAAACCTCGAGCGTTATATGACCAGAATTCTGCCCCCTTCTTAATATGCAGATGCCACTTATGAAGGGCGGCTCCCGCTGCTGTTTGAGATTCGGTCCCATTTGTCACTACCGGGAATGGAGAAGTGGCTGCAAGTCAAGTTCTGCTTCAGTTTCTCCATGAATGAGGGAAGCTGCGTACACGTGGCCTCCTCTCCATTCTCTGTGGGTGAGATCCACACGTGGTGGACATTAGTGGCATGTTTTGTTAATCTTAAAGATGGGAATATCCATTTTAAATGTAAATATTATTCCAGGATGTTGCTTCTGGCCAGTAATGACCTGCAGTAGATCCCATGGTTTGAGTGTCCACCTGAGCCGGTGGCCTCCTCACTGATCAGCCCTGCCTGCTTTGGAATATCTCCTGGTAATGTCCTGGCAGAGACTTGAGTCTTTCAGTGGGCGCAGAGGCCGATTGAAGATGTTCAGCAGCTTTTCCAGCGCTGATTATTACTGAATTGAGTCAATAACTACAAATGTTAATATTGCACTTTTCTCACAATGGACTGAACGCCCTTAGTCAGCATCACTTAGTAAGTGCCATAATGTAGTCGCAGATAGTCGCAACCGGAGGTGTGCTAATAATGGTTGGGTGAAGAGAACAGATATAACATACAAAGCCTCCAGTCAAACCTGATGTGTGTCGCCCTTCTGATGAAATTGGTTTTCCCAACATCAAAAGTTAGCACCTATCCACAAGATAAGTGGTAACTTTATGTTTTATGGGACCCTCCAAATTTGGCCTTCGATGGCTGTCAGCTAGATGGGTGGTTCAGTCAGTCGTGTGACTGGCAACTTTCTTCCCATACACAGGGGCCCTCATCGGAAAGCGCTCCTATGTTCTCTATAAGAAAGCTGCTGCCATACTTTGTCTGGCGGAGGCTTCTCTCTGGGTGAAGAAAAGGATCAGCAGGCTGAAAACGGACACACCGGATAATCATCTGTCCTTGGGCCCAGTACATATTGGGCTGTCAGCCGTATCTGGGGATATCGGCCAACGGTAGTCTCTGTATGAAGGGCTTAAAACGCGTGGTTGGAATGGAGCAAAGACGTGTTTGTAATCGGTCGCCACTGATCACCCTTATAATCTGTTCTGTGGATAGGTGATCACGATCAGTGTTGGGTGTAATTACACCAGTAGTTCATCTTTATCGTGGGGGGGCGGATAGCCTAATATAAAAGGGACCTTTCACTACTTCACTCTGAGAAATAAGCGCTACTGTGCATTCCTGTAGGACGCACCATAAAGCCAATAATGTCAATTTCTGCCAACATTCTATGTATATAGTGAACGCCGCCAAACGCTCGCATGGTGCCAGGCTGCCCGTGAGATCGTGTGTTCAGACGAGCTCTTCTCTCTTGGTTATGAATCCTGTCGTTTGGCGATCTCTTCTGTTTGTATATATGAGTCTCAGATGTTAATAGTGCATTATGTTGTCTATTTATATAATTTATCTAATTACAGTGTTACCTTTCTGTTCGGTCTGTTTCGCATCTATAATGTTTTCTGTGTTTTTTGTTTTTTTTCTCATGAATCCTGCTTTAAATTGGAAGGCTTAGGAATTACGTTGCTTCTTTGAGACATGAAATCGTACTGATCAGTGCTCTTTTCGAATAATTTCCGCCTTCTTATCTCGCTGCATCCGTTTTTGGTCTTAGATTTTTGTGAGCTCGCGTACATCACATTTTCTAAACTGCTGACTATACTGTATGATCGGTGCGGACCGTAGCGGCCAACAAAAATTATAATTGGGAGTGAGACCATTGGGCCTTTCACAAAACTCTTGGGACATGAATGATCAGATGAAAACCAGAAAAGGTTTGGATGCCAAATTTTGTAAACTTAGAACCGTCTCGTCGGTCCGTTTCTTCCAATCTGGTTGTTCTATCGATATATCGGTTATCATATGTATCAATATGGATTTCAGTGCCATATATAAAATGGTTAAAAAAAACCAAACAAACTAGATTTGAGCAAAATGATTGACAGGACCTTGGTCCAGCGGTTAGGTCAGTAGTCTGTGGTCGCCATGCCAGAGCCCTACTCACCTCCTGATACCCACCGGCCATTGTTACGGAGTGACGCACACATGACGCTTCTCCGGGTCTATGACTGAAAAAGAGGTGCTGCAGATGCCAGAAGGTAGAAGGTTCACAGGTCTGAGGGCTGGAGGCCATGAACTATTAACATGGCCAACACTGGATCAGTGTCCTGATAATTTATTTGCTTGCCTTTATAAAAAAAACATTGTTCATTGTGGTGGAGAAGAAAAGACCAACAATATGCTCTATATACAACAAGGATCAGAGGCGCAGAACACAAACCCGAAGATTGCTATGGGTGCAGTATTACACATGGCTGTAGCTTGGCGGTATTACCACTCGATGGGTGTTACCCATTTAAAAGGCCTAAAAATAACAAGCATGGCCCTAAATATGGACAAAAAGTATGTTCCCATCTGTACTCCAGCCAGTCCACAAGTATAGGAAATGGAAAGGACAAAGTGTGGTGTGCCTTATGCCAGAAATCTCATTTCAGTCCACGACTGGAGTAAGATTTGTGGCGAGGCTCATGCCTTTTGTCAGACACTCCTAATTCATTAGGAGACATGCATCCATTAATCAGAGGCGTAGCTAGGGGGTCAGGTCAGTGGGGGGCGAAACATCTGAGTGGGCCCCTAACAGGAGGACATATCATTGGTGCAACCTGCACGGCCGCACATGGGCGCAAGAGGTAAGGGGGCCCATTTCTACCTCCAAAAAAGGTGCAATTTTGCATTTTTAGGAGATCCTGGGCTGCAAAGGGATCATATATTGTTCTTGCACAGGGGCCCTTTCTGTCTGTGTCCGCCTGTGGCCCCTAACCAGGTAATCATGATTATAACTATGGTGGTATAGGGGAACCTCAGGAGATGACCACACTGTTATCTAATATATAAAGCTCAAGTGTGTGTATGTCCGGGATTGGCATCCGCACTGTCGCAGCTACAGCCACAAAATTTGGCACAGTCACACGTCTGGACCCCGAGAGTGTCCTAGGCTATGTTGTGAGGCGAAATTTTAACCCCGTGTGTTCCAATTCAAACAATTTTGCCCCTATCTACATAATGGGGGAAAAGTGTGTATCAAGCCCCGCCCCTCATTATGATGTCATAATGGTTGCCATGGCGACGCTGATGTCATCATAGGTTGCAAGCCCCGCCGCTCATTATGATGTCATAATGTTTGACTATGGGATGGACGATGTGTGATGGGTATATGGGCACTCGACTATGGGATGGCGGATATGTATGATGGGTATATGGACACGGGACTATGTGATGGAGGATATGTATGATGGGTATATGGGCATGGGATGGAGGATATGTATGATGGGTATATGGGCACGGGACTATGAGATGAAAGATGTGTGATGGGTATATGGGCATGGGACTATGGGATGGAGGATATGTATGATGGGTATATGGACACGGGACTATGAGATGAAGGATGTGTGATGGGTATATGGGCACGGGACTATGAGATGAAGGATGTGTGATGGGTATATGGGCATGGGACTATGGGATGGAGGATATGTATGATGGGTATATGGACACGGGACTATGAGATGAAGGATGTGTGATGGGTATATGGGCACTCGACTATGGGATGGCGAATATGTATGATGGGTATATGGGCATGGGACTATGGGATGGAAGATGTGTGATGGGTATATGGGCACTCAACTATGGGATATAGGATATGTATGATGGGTATATGGGCACGGGCCTATGGGGTTGTGAATATGTATGATGGGTATATGGGCACGGGCCTATGGGATGGAGGATGTGTATGATGGGTATATGGGCACGGGACTATGGGATGGAGGATATGTATGATGGGTATATGGGCACGGGCCTATAGGATGGAGGATGTGTATGATGGGTATATGGGCACGGGACTATGGGATGGAGGATATGTATGATGGGTATATGGGCACGGGCCTATGGGATTGTGAATATGTATGATGGGTATATGGGCACGGGACTATGGGATGGAGGAT
Source organism: Dendrobates tinctorius (assembly GCF_039654945.1). NCBI lineage: Eukaryota > Metazoa > Chordata > Amphibia > Anura > Dendrobatidae > Dendrobates > Dendrobates tinctorius. Next base: position 33,982,854 of record NW_027361697.1, read on the forward strand.
AATTATAATTTGCTATAACTAACCACAGTTAGTTACTATGCCCGGACTCTTCAGCTAGTTCAAAATAAATGTCTATTCAAAGACCAGCACTGATATTACCGTCATATGGTGGCATATACAGTGCCTTGCGAAAGTATTCGGCCCCCTGGAACTTTTCAACCTTTTCCCACATATCATGCTTCAAATATAAAGATACCAAATGTAAATTTTTGGTGAAGAATCAACAACAAGTGGGACACCATTGTGAAGTTGAACGAAATTTTTTGGTTATTTTAAATTTTTGTGGAAATTCAAAAACTGCAAAGTGGGGCGTGCAATATTATTCGGCCTCTTTACTTTCAGTGCAGCAAACTCACTCCAGGAGTTCATTGTGGATCTCTGAATGATTCAATGTTGTCCTAAATGACTATTGATGATAAATGTAATCCACCTGTGTGTAATCAAGTCTCCATATAAATGCACCTGCTCTGTGATAGTCTCAGGGTTCTGTTTGAAGCACAAGAGCGTCATGAAGACCAAGGAACACAACAGGCAGGTCCGTGATACTGTGGTGGTGAAGTTTAAAGCCGGATTTGGATACAAAATGATTTCCAAAACTTTAAACATCCCAAGGAGCAGTGTGCAAGCAATCATATTGAAATGGAAGGTGTATCATACCACGGCAAATCTACCAAGAGCCGACCATCCCTCTAAACTTTCATCTCAAACAAGGAGAAGACTGATCAGAGATGCAGCCAAGAGGCCCATGATCACTCTGGATGAACTGCAGCGATCTACAGTTGAGGTGGGACAGGCTGTCCATAGGACAACAATCAGTCGTACACTGCACAAATCTGGCCTTTATGGAAGAGTGGCAGGAAGAAAGCCATTTCACAAAGATATCCATAAAAAGTGTAATTTAAAGTTTGCAACAAGCCATCTGGGAGAGACACCAAACATGTGGAAGAAGCTGCTCTGGTCAGATGAAACCAAAATCGAACTTTTTGGCAACAATGCCAAACGATATGTTTGGCGTAAAGGCAACACAGCTTATCACCCTGAACACACCATCCCCACTGTCAAACATGGTGGTGGCAGCATCATGGTTTGGGCCTGCTTTTCTTCAGCAGGGACAGTGAAGATGGCTAAAATTGATGGGAAGATGGATGGAGCCAAATACAGGACCAATCTTGAAGAAAACCTGTTGGAGTCTGCCAAAGACCTGAGACTGTGACGGAGATTTGTCTTCCAACAAGCCAATGATCCCAAATATAAAGCAAAATCTATAATGGAATGGTTCACAAATAAACGTATCCAGGTGTTAGAATGGCCAACTCAAAGTCCAGGCCTGAATCCAATTGAGAATCTGTGGAAAGAGCTGAAAACTGTTGTTCAGAAACGATCTCCATCAAACCTCACTGAGCTCGAGCTGTTTGCCAAGGAAGAATGGGCAAGAATTTCAGTCTCTCGATGTACAAAACTGATAGAGACATACCCCAAGCGACTTGCAGCTGTAATCGCAGCAAAAGGTGGCGCAACAAAGTATTAAGTTAAAGGGGCCGAATAATATTGCACGCCCCACTATTCAGTTTTTGAATTTCCACAAAAGTTTAACCCCTTCATGCCCCAGCCTATTTTGACCTTAATGACCTGGCCATTTTTGGCAATTCTGACCAGTGTCCCTTTATGAGGTAATAACTCAGGAACGCTTCAACGGAAACTTTGGAAACTTTTTTGTTAGAAAGTTATAAGGGTTAAAAGTTGACCAGCGATTTCTCATTTTTACAACAAAATTTACAAAGCCATTTTTTTTAGGGACCACCTCACATTTGAAGTCACATTGAGGGGTCTATATGGCAGAAAATACCCAAAAGTGACACCATTCTAAAAACTTCACCCCTCAAACTACTCAAAACTACATTCAGGAAGATTATTAACCCTTCAGGTGCTTCACAGCAAGTAAAGCAATGTGGAAGGAAAAAATGGACATATTAATTTTTCCAACAAAAATTTTATTTTAGCATCAATTTTTTTCATTTTCACATGGGCAACAGGATAAAATGGATCCTAAAATTTGTTGGGCAATTTCTCCTGAGTACACCGATACCTCATATGTGGTCATAAACCACTGTTTGTGTGCACGGCAGGGCCCGGAAGGGAAGGAGCGCCATTTGACTTTTTGAATGGAAAATTAGTTCCAATCGTTAGCAGACACCATGTCGCGTTTGGAGAGCCCCTGTGTGCCTAAACATTGGAGCTCCCCCACAAGTGACCCCATTTTGGAAACTAGACCCCCCAAAGAACTTATCTAGATGCATAGTGAGCACTTTGATCCCCCAGGTGCTTTACAGAAGTGTATAACGCAGAGCCGTGAAAATAAAAAAATTTTTTTCCTCAAAAATGATTTTTTAGCCTGCAATTTTTTATTTTCACAAGGGTAACAGGATAAATTCGACCCCAAAAGCTGTTGTCCAGTTTGTTCTGAGTACGCTGGTACCCCATATGTGGAGGGACCACTGTTTGGGCACACATCGGGGCTCGGAAGGGAAGTAGTGACGTTTTGAAATACCGACTTGATGGATTGGTCTGCGGGCGTCATGTTATGTTTGCAGAGCCTCTGATGTACCTAAACTGGAAGCCCCCCTAAAGTGACCCCATTTTGGAAACTAGACCACCCAAGGAACTTATCTAGATGTGTGGTGAGCACTTTGAACCCCCAAGTGCTTCACAGAAGTTTATAACGCAGAGCCGTGAAAATAAATCATTTTTTTTCACAAAAATCATTTTTTTAGCCCCCAATTTTTTATTTTCCCAAGGGTAACAGGAGAAATTAGACCCCCAAAGTTGTTGTGCAATTTTTCCTGAGTCTGCTGATACACCATATAGGGGGGTAAACCACTGCTTGGGCACACGTCGGGGCTCGGAATGGAGGGAGCGCTGTTTGACTTTTTGAACGCAAAATTGGCTGGAATAAATTGTGGTGCCATGTCGCATTCGGAGACCCCCTGATGTGCCTAAACAGTCGAAACCACTCAATTCTAACTCCAACTCTAACCCTAACCACAAGCCTAACCCTAATGCCAAACCACCCATAACCCTAATTCCACCCCTAACCCTAATTCCAACTCTAACCCTAATTCTAACCCTAATTCCAACCCTAATTCTAACCCTAAATGGAAAAAATATATTTTTTTATTTTATTATTTGTGCCTGGCTATGAGGGTGATAAACGGGGGATGTATTTACTTTTTTTTTTTTTCCATTTTGATCACTGAGAGTTTATCACAGTGATCAAAATGAAAAATGAATGGGCAGCCGGCAAATTCATGGGCACCGCCATCTTGGAAAATGGCAGGTGCACTGTGCATGCGCCCGCCATTTTGCAAGATGGCGGTGCCCATGATCCGGACGGCAGGACACCGGGAGCCACAGTAGGACATCGGAGGTGGTGGGGGGGAGCGAAAGGAAGGGGAGGGGGAGCAGATGATGACGGCGGCGACTGATGCCGCCGTCCGTCAGTGGCGGGGGCCGATCGCCCCCCGCCAGTCGATGTGGGGGGGGGGGGGTCGGGTGTCGGTGTCCAGCCATGTCCGATGCTATTGCAGCATCGGCCATGGTTGGATTGTAATATTTCACCAAATTTCAATGGTGAAATATTAAAAATCGCTCTGATTGGCTGTTTCACTTTTAGCAGCCAATGAGAGCGATCGTAGGCACGTGGGGGCTAAGCCACGCCCCCTGGGATTAACTATAGAGTGTCCACTGTATGCGGGTCGGGTGACCTTTCAGTGACCCCGGTCACCTGACCCGCAGGAACGCGATTTATAGCATGACGCCTACGTGGGCGTCATGGGTCGTTTGGGCACGACTTTTCATGACATCTATGTAGGTGTCATGGGTCGTGAAGGGGTTAAAATAACCAATAAATTTTGTTCAACTTAACAATTGTGTCCGACTTGTTGATTCTTCACCAAAAATTTACATTTGGTATCTTTATATTTGAAGCATGATATGTGGGAATAGGTTGAAAAGTTCCAGGGGGCCAAATACTTTCGCAAGGCACTGTAGTGGTTGATACCAGTCCTGCAGTACATATAGAGATTACAGTACAGATATAGATGGTGACTTACAGAGGACTTTTTTTTCTGGTGGAGTCATTCACTTTTCCCGTCTTCTCCATCTGGCCCAGACCAACATGTTGAGTTCTCCAGCCCGGACTCATCTGCAGAGATTACAACAAAGACACATCTGCCGTCTCACATTTCCAGAAATGTTCACATGTAGAATCATGAAATCCTAGAATGTTGGCGTTGGAAGGGACCTCCAGGGTCATCTGGTCCAACCCCCTGCTCAATGCAGGATTCACTAAATCATTCCAGACAGATGTCTGTCCAGCCTGTGTGAACAATACCATTGAAGGAGAACTCACCACTAGAGTTGAGCGACTTTGGTCGGATCGGGTTTCATGAAACAAAATTTGTTTCAGATGAAACTGGTCTGACTGGGGCAAAAAAAGTCGGAGTTTCGTCCAAAACCCGACCCCAATGCAAGTCAATGCAAAATAAAAGTCGGCATTGAGCGGATGACATTCATCCACTCAATGCCGACTTTTATTCCCCATTGACTTGCATTGGGGTCGGGTTTTGGACGAAACTCCGACTTTTTTTGCCCCAGTCAGACCAGTTTCATCTGAAACAAATTTTGTTTCATGAAACCCGATCCGACCAAAGTCGCTCAACTCTACTCACCACCTTTCATGGCAGCCTGTTCCTCTCATTGATCACCTTCACTGTCAAAAAGTTTTTTCTAATATCTAATGTGTATCTTCCTTTCAGTTTCATTCCATTGCTTCTTGTGTTTTCATGTACAAATGTATTCCCAACCTGCACAAACTCCTCATCCTGCCGATACCCCAATGCTGAGCCTCTGCTGCCGTATGTGTCCCTGTTACTGCACATGCTGTGAGGTACAAAAACAGCTCTTACTGCCGCATTTAGTAATGCCACCACTCTGCCCCTTACATCGTAATAATGCCTCCTTTGTGCTCTCCAGATTGTAAAATTGCCCCCTAGAAAATATTAAATTCCTGTGCATGTGCCCTCCAAATTTTGTCCCTAGAAAGTAATAATACTCCATGTGTAACTTTGATGGTCACAATACCGAGAGCCCCTATAACAATAATGTTTAAGTGCCCACTTAATTTAATAATGTCCCGAGTTCCCCATGTATAATTCCTCTATATACAGTATGCTGGGCCCACAAATCCCCTATACACCATATGATGATCCCACAGCTCCCCTATAGACCGTATGATGATCCCACAGCTCCCCTATACACTATGATGATCCCACAGCTCCCCTATACACCGTATGATGATCCCACAGCTCCCCTATACACTATGATGATCCCACAGCTCCCCTATACACCGTATGATGATCCCACAGCTCCCCTATACACCGTATGATGATCCCACAGCTCCCCTATACACCGTATGATGATCCCACAGCTCCCCTATACACCGTATGATGATCCCACAGCTCCCCTATACACCGTATGATGATCCCACAGCTCCCCTATACACCGTATGATGATCCCACAGCTCCCCTACACACCGTTTGATGATCCCACAGCTCCCCTATACACCGTATGATGATCCCACAGCTCCCCTATACACCGTATGAAGATCCCACAGCTCCCCTATACACCGTATGATGATCCCACAGCACCCCTATACACTATGATGATCCCAAAGCTCCCCTATACACTATGGAGATCCCACAGCTCCCCTATACACTATGGAGATCCCACAGCTCCCCTATACACTATGATGATCCCACAGCTCCCCTATACACTATGATGATCCCACAGCTCCCCTATACACCATATGATGATCCCACAGCTCCCCTATACACCGTATGATGATCCCACAGCTCCCCTATACACTATGATGATCCCACAGCTCCCCTATACATTGTATGATGATCCCACAGCTCCCCTATACACTATGATGATCCCACAGCTCCCCTATACATTGTATGATGATCCCACAGCTCCCCTATACATTGTATGATGATCCCACAGCTCCCCTATACATTGTATGATGATCCCACAGCTCCCCTATACACTGTATGATGATCCCACAGCTCCCCTATACACTGTATGATGATCCCACAGCTCCCCTATACACTATATGATGATCCCACAGCTCCCCTATACACTGTATGATGATCCCACAGCTCCCCTATATACCGTATGATGATCCCACAGCTCCCCTATATACCGTATGATGATCCCACAGCTCCCCTATACACTATGATGATCCCAAAGCTCCCCTATACACTATGGAGATCCCACAGCTCCCCTATACACTATGGAGATCCCACAGCTCCCCTATACACTGTATGATGATCCCACAGCTCCCCTATACACTATATGATGATCCCACAGCTCCCCTATACACTGTATGATGATCCCACAGCTCCCCTATACACCGTATGAAGATCCCACAGCTCCCCTATACACCGTATGATGATCCCACAGCTCCCCTATACACTATGATGATCCCAAAGCTCCCCTATACACTATGGAGATCCCACAGCTCCCCTATACACTATGGAGATCCCACAGCTCCCCTATACACTATGATGATCCCACAGCTCCCCTATACACTATGATGATCCCACAGCTCCCCTATACACCGTATGATGATCCCACAGCTCCCCTATACACCGTATGATGATCCCACAGCTCCCCTATACACTATGATGATCCCACAGCTCCCCTATACATTGTATGATGATCCCACAGCTCCCCTATACACTATGATGATCCCACAGCTCCCCTATACATTGTATGATGATCCCACAGCTCCCCTATACATTGTATGATGATCCCACAGCTCCCCTATACATTGTATGATGATCCCACAGCTCCCCTATACACTGTATGATGATCCCACAGCTCCCCTATACACTGTATGATGATCCCACAGCTCCCCTATACACTATATGATGATCCCACAGCTCCCCTATACACTGTATGATGATCCCACAGCTCCCCTATATACCGTATGATGATCCCACAGCTCCCCTATATACCGTATGATGATCCCACAGCTCCCCTATACACTGTATGATGATCCCACAGCTCCCCTATACACTATGGAGATCCCACAGCTCCCCTATACACTATGGAGATCCCACAGCTCCCCTATACACTATGATGATCCCACAGCTCCCCTATACACCGTATGATGATCCCACAGCTCCCCTATATACTATGATGATCCCACAGCTCCCCTATACACTATGATGATCCCACAGCTCCCATATACACCGTATGATGATCCCACAGCTCCCCTATACACCGTATGATGATCCCACAGCTCCCCTATACACCGTATGATGATCCCACAGCTCCCCTATACACCATATGATGATCCCACAGCTCCCCTATACACTATGGAGATCCCACAGCTCCCCTATACACTATGATGATCCCACAGCTCCCCTATACACTATGATGATCCCACAGCTCCCCTATACACTGTATGATGATCCCACAGCTCCCCTATACACTATGGAGATCCCACAGCTCCCCTATACACTATGATGATCCCACAGCTCCCCTATACACTATGATGATCCCACAGCTCCCCTATACACTATGATGATCCCACAGCTCCCCTATACACCATATGATGATCCCACAGCTCCCCTATACACCGTATGATGATCCCACAGCTCCCCTATACACCGTATGATGATCCCTCAGCTCCCCTATACACTGTATGATGATCCCACAGCTCCCCTATACACTGTATGATGATCCCACAGCTCCCCTATACACTGTATGATGATCCCACAGCTCCCCTATACACTGTATGATGATCCCACAGCTCCCCTATACACTATGGAGATCCCACAGCTCCCCTATACACTATGGAGATCCCACAGCTCCCCTATACACTATGATGATCCCACAGCTCCCCTATACACTGTATGATGATCCCACAGCTCCCCTATACACTATGGAGATCCCACAGCTCCCCTATACACTATGATGATCCCACAGCTCCCCTATACACTATGATGATCCCACAGCTCCCCTATACACCGTATGATGATTCCACAGCTCCCCTAAACACCGTATGATGATCCCACAGCTCCCCTATACACTGTGTGATGATCCCACAGCTCCCCTATACACTGTATGATGATCCCACAGCTCCCCTATACACTGTATGATGATCCCACAGCTCTCCTATACACTATGATGATCCCACAGCTCCCCTATACACTGTATGATCATCCCACAGCTCCCCTATACACTATGATGATCCCACAGCTCCCCTATACACTGTATGATGATCCCACAGCTCCCCTATACACTGTATGATGATCCCACAGCTCCCCTATATACTATGATGATCCCACAGATCCCCTATATACCATATGATGATCCCACAGCTCCCCTATACACCATATGATGATCCCACAGCTCCCCTATACACTATGATGATCCCACAGCTCCCCTATACACTGTATGATGATCCCACAGCTCCCCTATACACTGTATGATGATCCCACAGCTCCCCTATATACTATGATGATCCCACAGATCCCCTATATACCATATGATGATCCCACAGCTCCCCTATACACCATATGATGATCCCACAGCTCCCCTATACACCGTATGATGATCCCACAGCTCCCCTATACACCGTTTGATGATCCCACAGCTCCCCTATACACTATGATGATCCCACAGCTCACCTATACATTGTATGATGATCCCACAGCTCCCCTATACACTGTGATGATCCCACAGCTCCCCTATACATTGTATGATGATCCCACAGCTCCCCTATACACTGTATGATGATCCCACAGCTCCCCTATACACTGTATGATGATCCCACAGCTCCCCTATACACTATATGATGATCCCACAGCTCCCCTATACACTGTATGATGATCCCACAGCTCCCCTATATACCGTATGATGATCCCACAGCTCCCCTATACACTGTATGATGATCCCACAGCTCCCCTATACACTATGGAGATCCCACAGCTTCCCTATACACTATGGAGATCCCACAGCTCCCCTATACACTATGATGATCCCACAGCTCCCCTATACACTATGATGATCCCACAGCTCCCCTATACACTGTATGATGATCCCACAGCTCCCCTATACACTATGGAGATCCCACAGCTCCCCTATACACTATGATGATCCCACAGCTCCCCTATACACTATGATGATCCCACAGCTCCCCTATACACGGTATGATGATCCCACAGCTCCCCTATACACCGTATGATGATCCCACAGCTCCCCTATACACCGTATGATGATCCCACAGCTCCCCTATACACTGTGTGATGATCCCACAGCTCCCCTATACACTGTATGATGATCCCACAGCTCCCCTATACACTGTATGATGATCCCACAGCTCCCCTATATACTATGGAGATCCCACAGCTCCCCTATACACTATGATGATCCCACAGCTCCCCTATACACTGTATGATGATCCCACAGCTCCCCTATACACTGTATGATGATCCCACAGCTCCCCTATATACTATGGAGATCCCACAGCTCCCCTATACACTATGATGATCCCACAGCTCCCCTATACACTATGATGATCCCACAGCTCCCCTATACACTATGATGATCCCACAGATCCCCTATACACCATATGATGATCCCACAGCTCCCCTATACACCGTATGATGATCCCACAGCTCCCCTATACACCGTATGATGATCCCACAGCTCCCCTATACACCATATGATGATCCCACAGCTCCCCTATACACTATGATGATCCCACAGCTCCCCTATACACTGTATGATGATCCCACAGCTCCCCTATACACCATATGATGATCCCACAGCTCCCCTATACACTATGATGATCCCACAGCTCCCCTATACACTGTATGATGATCCCACAGCTCCCCTATACACTGTATGATGATCCCACAGCTCCCCTATACACTGTATGATGATCCCACAGCTCCCCTATACACTATGGAGATCCCACAGCTCCCCTATACACTATGATGATCCCACAGCTCCCCTATACACTATGATGATCCCACAGCTCCCCTATACACCGTATGATGATCCCACAGCTCCCCTATACACCGTATGATGATCCCACAGCTCCCCTATACACTATGATGATCCCACAGCTCCCCTATACATTGTATGATGATCCCACAGCTCCCCTATACACTATGATGATCCCACAGCTCCCCTATACATTGTATGATGATCCCACAGCTCCCCTATACACTGTATGATGATCCCACAGCTCCCCTATACACTGTATGATGATCCCACAGCTCCCCTATACACTATGATGATCCCACAGCTCCCCTATACATTGTATGATGATCCCACAGCTCCCCTATACACTGTATGATGATCCCACAGCTCCCCTATACACTGTATGATGATCCCACAGCTCCCCTATACACTATATGATGATCCCACAGCTCCCCTATACACTGTATGATGATCCCACAGCTCCCCTATACACTGTATGATGATCCCACAGCTCCCCTATATACCGTATGATGATCCCACAGCTCCCCTATACACTGTATGATGATCCCACAGCTCCCCTATACACTGTATGATGATCCCACAGCTCCCCTATACACTATGGAGATCCCACAGCTCCTCTATACACTATGGAGATCCCACAGCTCCCCTATACACTATGATGATCCCACAGCTCCCCTATACACTATGATGATCCCACAGCTCCCCTATACACTGTATGATGATCCCACAGCTCCCCTATACACTATGGAGATCCCACAGCTCCCCTATACACTATGATGATCCCACAGCTCCCCTATACACTATGGAGATCCCACAGCTCCCCTATACACTATGGAGATCCCACAGCTCCCCTATACACTATGATAATCCCACAGCTCCCCTATACACTATGGAGATCCCACAGCTCCCCTATACACTATGATGATCCCACAGCTCCCCTATACACTATGATGATCCCACAGTTCCCCTATACACCATATGATGATCCCACAGGTCCCCTATACACTATGATGATCCTACAGCTCCCCTATACACTATGATGATCCCACAGCTCCCCTATACACTGTATGATGATCCCACAGCTCCCCTATACACTATGGAGATCCCACAGCTCCCCTATACACTATGATGATCCCACAGCTCCCCTATACACTATGATGATCCCACAGCTCCCCTATACACTATGATGATCCCACAGCTCCCCTATACACCATATGATGATCCCGCAGCTCCCCTATACACCGTATGATGATCCCACAGCTCCCCTATACACCGTATGATGATCCCTCAGCTCCCCTATACACCGTATGATGATCCCACAGCTCCCCTATACACTGTATGATGATCCCACAGCTCCCCTATACACTGTATGATGATCCCACAGCTCCCCTATACACTATGGAGATCCCACAGCTTCCCTATACACTATGGAGATCCCACAGCTCCCCTATACACTATGATGATCCCACAGCTCCCCTATACACTATGATGCTCCCACAGCTCCCCTATACACTGTATGATGATCCCACAGCTCCCCTATACACTATGGAGATCCCACAGCTCCCCTATACACTATGATGATCCCACAGCTCCCCTATACACTATGATGATCCCACAGCTCCCATATACACTATGATGATCCCACAGCTCCCCTATACACCATATGATGATCCCGCAGCTCCCCTATACACCGTATGATGATCCCACAGCTCCCCTATACACCGTATGATGATCCCTCAGCTCCCCTATACACCGTATGATGATCCCACAGCTCCCCTATACACTGTATGATGATCCCACAGCTCCCCTATACACTGTATGATGATCCCACAGCTCCCCTATACACTATGGAGATCCCACAGCTTCCCTATACACTATGGAGATCCCACAGCTCCCCTATACACTATGATGATCCCACAGCTCCCCTATACACTATGATGATCCCACAGCTCCCCTATACACTGTATGATGATCCCACAGCTCCCCTATACACTATGGAGATCCCACAGCTCCCCTATACACTATGATGATCCCACAGCTCCCCTATACACTATGATGATCCCACAGCTCCCCTATACACCGTATGATGATCCCACAGCTCCCCTATACACCGTATGATGATCCCACAGCTCCCCTATACACTGTGTGATGATCCCACAGCTCCCCTATACACTGTATGATGATCCCACAGCTCCCCTATACACTGTATGATGATCCCACAGCTCCCCTATACACTATGGAGATACCACAGCTCCCCTATACACTATGATGATCCCACAGCTCCCCTATACACTATATGATGATCCCACAGCTCCCCTATACACTGTATGATGATCCCACAGCTCCCCTATATACTATGGAGATCCCACAGCTCCCCTATACACTATGATGATCCCACAGCTCCCCTATACACTATGATGATCCCACAGCTCCCCTATACACTATGATGATCCCACAGCTCCCCTATACACCGTATGATGATCCCACAGCTCCCCTATACACCGTATGATGATCCCACAGCTCCCCTATACACCATATGATGATCCCACAGCTCCCCTATACACTATGATGATCCCACAGCTCCCCTATACACTGTATGATGATCCCACAGCTCCCCTATACACTGTATGATGATCCCACAGCTCCCCTATACACTGTATGATGATCCCACAGCTCCCCTATACACTATGGAGATCCCACAGCTCCCCTATACACTATGATGATCCCACAGCTCCCCTATACACTATGATGATCCCACAGCTCCCCTATACACCGTATGATGATCCCACAGCTCCCCTATACACCGTATGATGATCCCACAGCTCCCCTATACACTATGATGATCCCACAGCTCCCCTATACATTGTATGATGATCCCACAGCTCCCCTATACACTGTATGATGATCCCACAGCTCCCCTATACACTGTATGATGATCCCACAGCTCCCCTATACACAGTATGATGATCCCACAGCTCCCCTATACACTGTATGATGATCCCACAGCTCCCCTATACACTGTATGATGATCCCACAGCTCCCCTATACACTGTATGATGATGCCACAGCTCCCCTATACACTGTATGATGATCCCACAGCTCCCCTTTACACTGTATGATGATCCCACAGCTCCCCTATACACCGTATGATGATCCCACAGCTCCCCTATACACTGTATGATGATCCCACAGCTCCCCTATACACTGTATGATGATCCCACAGCTCCCCTATACACTGTATGATGATCCCACAGCTCCCCTATACACCATATGATGATCCCACAGCTCCCCTATACACAGTATGATGGGCCCACAGCTCCCCTATACACTGTATGATGATCCCACAGCTCCCCTTTACACTGTATGATGATCCCACAGCTCCCCTATACACTGTATGATGATCCCAAGTGCTAGTCGCTTAGTTACTTGCTGTGTACCCTGGATACCAGCTTACAGCGCTGGGCGTTTGCTGATCGCCGGTCTCCCGCCTGCCACACACAGCGATGCGTGTTGGCCAGCGAGAGACCAACGGTCAAAAAACGGCCCAGGACATTAGAGCACGATCAGCGATACCTGGCGGGAGGGCCGGTCACTGATACATGTCACACACAGCGAGATCGCTGGCGCATCACAAAACTTGTGATTCAGCAGTGATCTCGCTAGCGATCTCACTTAGTGTGACGGGGGCTTTACACTGCACAGATTGGCTCTGCAACCTGCCATTGTGCAGTCTGCCAGACAGGGGAGCCAGCATTGTGCTGCTCTCTCCCTGACACCTTAGATATGGCCAAATGTCTCCCAGTGGGTCCCTGCATGTGACTTGGCCCGGGGCAACGGCCACCTCAGTAGCTACGCTACTACCATTAATTAATCCAGAGTGTCTGACTCCAAGACTCCCACTCTGCTAGACCGGTGGGAACGTCTCTGGTCTTGATTAATCAGGGCCAGAGACTCTTGATTCCAGTGATGTGTCACTTACTGAGCTGCTTGCTGCAGTTTTGACAAAATCAATGTTTTCTACCTCTGCACAGTGTACACAGAAAGCTGCCAGTCAGTGGAAGGGGGCAGGATTATACAGGGCTCAGCAGTCTTGAGAACTGCTAGATCTGCTGCAGATGAAGCTGAGCATTTATCAAGATGTCATCAAGCAGCCCAGTAAGTGATATGCTGCTAGAATTAGGTTCTCTGCCCCTACATCAGGCTGCTCTTACATGTTGTAGCAAAACCCGGTGACTGATTCCATTTAAAAGGGATGTCTAGCTACAGTGTTGGCCAAAAGTATTGACACCCCTGCAATTCTGTCAGATAATACTCAGTTTCTTCCTGAAAATGATTGCAAACACAAATTCTTTGGTATTATTATCTTCATTTAATTTGTCTTAAATGAAAAAACACAAAAAGAATTGTCCTAAAGCCAAATTGGATATAATTCCACACCAAACATAAAAAAGAGGGTGGACAAAAGTATTGGCACTGTTCGAAAAATCATGTGATGCTTCTCTAATTTGTGTAATTAACAGCACCTGTAACTTACCTGTGGCACCTAACAGGTGTTGGCAATAACTAAATCACACTTGCAGCCAGTTGACATGGATTAAAGTTGACTCAACCCCTGTCCTGTGTCCTTGTGTGTACCACATTGAGCATGGAGAAAAGAAAGAAGACCAAAGAACTGTCTGAGGACTTGAGAAACCAAATTGTGAGGAAGCATGAGCAATCTCAAGGCTACAAATTCATCTCCAAATACCTGAATGTTCCTGGGTCTACCGTGCGCAGTGTCATCAAGAAGTTTAAAGACCATGGCACTGTGGCTAACCTCCCTAGATGTGGACGGAAAAGAAAAATTGACAAGAGATTTCAACCCAAGATTGTGCGGATGTTGGATAAAGAACCTCGACTAACATCCAAACAAGTTCAAGCTGCCCTGCAGTCCGAGGGTACAACAATGTCAACCAGCACTATCCGTCGGCATCTGAATGAAAAGGGACTGTATGGTAGGAGACCCAGGAAGACCCCACTTCTTACCCCGAGACATAAAAAAGTCAGGCTGGAGTTTGCCAAAACTTACCTGAAAAAGCCTAAAACGTTTTGGAAGAATGTTCTCTGGTCAGATGAGACAAAAGTAGAGCTTTTTGGGCAAAGGCATCAACATAGCGTTTACAGGAGAAAAAAAAGAGGCATTCAAAGAAAAGAACACGGTCCCTACAGTCAAACATGGCGGAGGTTCCCTGATGTTTTTGGGTTGCTTTGCTGCCTCTGGCACTGGACTGCTTGACCATGTGCATGACATAATGAAGTCTGAAGGCTACCAACAAATTTTGCAGCATAATGTAGGGCCCAGTGTGAGAAAGCTGGGTCTCCCTCAGAGGTCATGGGTCTTCCAGCAGGACAATGACCCAAAACACACTTCAAAAAGCACTAGAAAATGGTTTGAGAGAAAGCACTGGAGACATCTAAGGTGGCCAGCAATGAGTCCAGACCTGAATCCCATAGAATACCTGTGGAGAGATCTAAAAATGGCAGTTTGGAGAAGGCACCCTTCTAATATCAGGGACCTGGAGCAGTTTGCCAAAGAAGAATGGTCTAAAATTCCAGCAGAGCATTGTAAGAAACTCATTGATGGTTACCGGAAGCGGTTGGTCGCAGTTATTTTGGCTAAGGGTTGTGCAACCAAGTATTAGGCTGAGGGTGCCAATACTTTTTTCTGGCCCATTTTTGGAGTTTTGTGTGAAATGATCAATGTTTTGCTTTTTGCTTCATTCTCTTTTGTGTTTTTTCATTTAAGACAAATTAAATGAAGATAATAATACCAAAGAATTTGTGTTTGCAATCATTTTCAGGAAGAAACTGAGTATTATCTGACAGAATTGCAGGGGTGTCAATACTTTTGGCCAACACTGTAAAAAAAATACATAAACTCTAAACGGCATGTTACATAACTTACTAATATAGATCTGTCGATGACAGGACTGAGTTTCATTGTCACCAAGCTGTGTACGATGGGCTGGCTGCTCCTTTATGGCGATGGCCATAGTTGGGGAACAGAGCTGGCTTAGATATGGAAATGAGTAGAACGCCATCTGCCAGCCCCGGTCACCCACTGATCTGGTCGGGTGCCAACATGAGATATATATTTATGTACAGTACAGACCAAAAGTTTGGACACACCTTCTCATTCATAGAGTTTTCTTTATTTTCATGACTATGAAAATTGTAGATTCACTCTGAAGGCATCAAAACTATGAATTACACATGTGGAATTATATAATTAACAAAAAAGTGTGAAACAACTGAAAATATGTCTTATATTCTAGGTTCTTCAAAGTAGCCACCTTTTGCTTTGATTTCTGCTTTGCACACTCTTGGCATTCTCTTGATGAGCTTCAAGAGGTAGTCACCGGAAATGGTCTTCCAACAATCTTGAAGGAGTTCCCAGAGATGCTTAGCACTTGTTGGCCCTTTTGCCTTCACTCTGCAGTCCAGCTCACAAGTGTTAATTCATAGTTTTGATGCCTTCAGAGTAAATCTACAATTTTCATAGTCATGAAAATAAAGAAAACTCTTTGAATGAGAAGGTGTGTCCAAACTTTTGGTCTGTACTGTATATGTATATATATATATATATATATATATATATATATATATATATATATATATATATATAGAGCACCGCTAATGAAATAATAAGAAATAAAGGCTGCAACCAATCCCCCATGTTACAGCTGCAAGAGAGCAGCAAACAAGAAATGTACTCTTCATATAATGCTCTATTAAAAAATCCAGAAACTGTACAGAAGAAACTTTTAAAGACCAGAAAGTAAGATATTAATACTCCCATCCAGTGAATAAAGAGGAGCTGTCACCAAGTCAAAAGTGGCCAGTGTTTGCTCTTGTTTTATTTCCTCTTCTGCCCCGAATAATCAGTTTGTTTTTTAACCTTTTTACTCTGTGCTAAGTTTTGTTTTTGCTTACAGGGGGCATGGCTCCCCAAATACTCTGGGGGCCTGTCATAAGACTGCTCAGCAGTTAACCCTATTAACTATGCCCCCCTTGGTAAAGACCATAAAAATCAGCACTAAATAAAAAGGCCCATAACTCAATCATCTGTAGGGGCTGAGACCCTGATTCCAGCGATGTGCCACTTACTGGGCTGTGTGTTGCGGCTGTAAGGAGGTGAAGTACAAGAGCAGCTGGGGGAGGGCTGTCTCCTCTGCTCCTTGCACAGAACCATTGGATAGGGGAGGGGCTGAGCACAGGGGGCCAGGAGAGGAAAGCAGTGAGCGGGAGATCTGTGCAGGCTTTCTCTCAGCCTGGGGAGCTGAAGGGGGAGGACGCTGACAGACTGCAGAAGAGACAGAGCTCCCGGTCATAGAGAAAGTCCGGGGTATCGTGCATAGGGACAGCAGAACGTGAGTACGTGAGACTGTGTACTGTGGAGACCGCTGAGCTGAGACCTGTCTAGAGAGACTGAGCCATATACTAGGGGCTGTGATTCATGTGTTAATGTAGAGCCCCTGATGCTGGTGAGAGAACACCTCTGCCAAAGCAGCGAGAAGGACTTGGAGCAAAAGGGGCATTTAATCGGCCTCAGACCCTTTTGGCTCCTACGTTAACCCCCCATACTCCAGTTGGACTATACGTAGGACCCCAGAGACAGAGGACATCAAGCACTGCTTTGTGCCTCAGTGCCTACGTTGGAGAAGAGTAATTTCTGCAATCAAGATCTCCAGGAATTGATAAGTTTCTTCCCCATAAGAGAATAACTTCTTGATGTTTTGCACCTCTGTTATTTCTTCAATTTCTGATATAACCTTTTACAGCATTTTCTCTGTTATACTGTATGTTTACCAGTATTACTCCCTGCAAATAAACCTCCCCTTTAACTGTTGGTCTGCCTGCTCCGTGGTGACATATATCCCTCCTGCACGTTATTACACGGTTTCAACACAATCAGGGTAGATTATCACTACAGGACAAGATGTCTCGTGCCTCCTGGTCCAACCACGCCCCCAGCACTGACTAGCAGCTGGCTGTCACTATACAATGTAGAGAGAAAGCAGCCAATCAGTGGTGTGGGCGGGGCTATACACTGCTCAGCATTCCAAGCTCTGCTAAATCTGCAGCTGAGAAAACGGTAATTATTTCACAACTGCTGTACCCAGTAAACTAATTGATACATCGCTGGAATCGGGGTCTCTGTCCCTACATCATGCTGCTGTCAGATTCCCCTTAAAGTGTCTACAGTTTCTGCATTTTGAAATAATAAAAAGTATTCTATGGAATATGTACCTTGATCATGACCCCCATTCTTTGATGTGTTGATGTCATACATGTGCCCAACACAAGGGAGTGTTTTCTGTGTTAAAAACAGGATCTGAAGTGAAGCTGCTGAGACGCCAGAGGGTCGAGACTGATCTAAATGAACACATTTCCTATAAAATGATGCAGATATAACCTATCACTCAGATGGGGATTTCTCTTGGAACAACCCAGGTTCATTCATTGTCATGAAATCCTACTTTCCTGTAAGTTGCATCACTCGCTTGTTTTCTGCCCCTGATTACGATCCTCTTTTGCCTTTAGGGCGCTCTAGTCCATTTAGAAAAGTGTTGCAATAGGCCACGATGTTAATAAATTCTGATGAAAAATTCTTTGTCCATTTAATTCATCAAAATCCAAGGTAATATATAATCACAACAAATAGATGACATTGCGAAACCTCGTAAGTCATAGTACATGTGGTGGAGGGACGGTGGAACTATGAATCCATCGTGACTTATAAAGGGGAACCAGCACATATTCTTCTGATTTTTATCTGTTCTATTATTCATTTCCCGTCTTTATCCACAGTTTTATATTATGATAGCTTTACAAGAAAGTACCTGACGTCTACTAGTGAGGCTCATGTTCTGGCATCCAAACTATGGGAAGTGATGGGAGAATAATAATTAGATCTATTCTACAGACAGCGGTATGCTAGAGATGGAAACAAATTTGTAGGATTTAAGAAATACTGCGTGTATTATTAGTCTCTCCAGCACCAGTTTTTCTCTGGCCATTATACCTAGAAAATGCAACAAAAGTTAGAGAAGCAAATTTCTATTCACTAGAGTAGGATAGGTCATCAACCGGTGGTCACAGGGGTCTTACCCTCGGAACCCCCAACCCATACGCTGTTATTAACTCTGGCCACTTGGAATCAGTGAGTGGTTCTGTATAGAGGGCTACAGATACTCACTGTGCTGTTTGGTGACATGGTGTGTATCATACTCAAGATGGTCCAGAGGAAGGAAAGGAAAGAGTTTTCTCAGGAGATTAGAAAGAAAATTATAGACAACCATGTTATAGTAAAAGTTATAAGACCATCTCCAAGCAGCTTGATGTTCCTGTGACTACAGTTGCACATATTATTCAGAAATTTAAGCTCCATGGGACTGTAGCCAACCTCCCTGGACGTAGCCGCAGGAGGAAAATTGATGACAAATCAAAGAGACGGATAATACGAATGGTAACAAAAGAGCCCAGAAAAACTTCTATACAGATTAAAGGTGAACTTCAAGCTCAAGGAACATCAGTGTCAGCTCGCACCATCCGTCGTTTTGTGAGCCAAAGTGGACCTCATGGGAGACGACCAAGGAGGACACCAGTGTTGAAAATAAATCATAAAAAAGCCAGACTGGAATTTGCCAAACTACATGTTGACAAGCCACAAAGCTTCTGGGAGAATGTCATATGGACAGATGAGATAAAAATGGAACTTTTTGGCAATGCACATCAGACGGAAAAATGAAGCATATCAAGAAAAGAGCACTGTCCCTAAAGTGAAACATGGAGGAGGCTCTGTTATGTTCTGGGGCTGCTTTGATGCATCTGGCACAGGGTGTCTAGAATCTGTGCAGGGTACAATGAAATCTTAATACTATGAAGGGACTCTAGAGAGAAATGTGCTGCCCAGTGTCAGAACGCTTGGTCTCAGTCGCAGGTCCTGGGTCTTGCAACAGGATAATGACCCAAAACACACAGCTAAAAACACCCAACAATGGCTAAGAAGAAAATATTGTACTATTCTGAAGTGGCCTTCTATGAGCCCTGACCTAAATCCTATTGAGCATCTTTGGAAAGAGCTGAAACATGTCATCTGGAAAAGGCAACCTTCAAACCCGAGACAACTGGATCAGTTTGCTCTTGAGGAGTGGGCCAAAATACCTGTCGAGAGGTGCAGAAGTCTCATTGACAGTTACAGGAATCGTTTGATTGCAGTGATTGCCTCAAAAGGTTTTGCAACAAAATATTGAGTTAAGGGTACCATCTGAGTTAAGGGTTCTGTCCAGGTCTATTTCATGAGCTTTATTTCTTTTTTAAATTATGTGGAAGCATGGTTGAAAAACAATGTCTGACTTTCATTTGTTCATGTTCATAGATTTTTGATTTATTATTACTTTTGTCAGATTCAAGTTATTTCTATCATCATTGTGGGCTTTTCTGTCATTGAACGAGTGGTACCAAAAATTTTGACCGTGTGTGTGTATATATATATATATATATATATATATTCATTCATCTTTTACATTATAAAGATTACAAAAAGAAAATGGGATGATGCAAAAGTTTGGGCTCCTTACATGGTTAGTACCTAGTTGCACCTCCTTTTGAAGGTATCACAGCTTGTAAATGCTTTTTGTAACCAGCCAAGTGTCTTTCAGTTCTTGTTTGCGGGATTTTCATCCATTCTTCCTTGGAAAATTCTTATAGTTCTGTGAGATTCCTGGGTCCTCTTGCATCCTCTGCTATTTTGAGGTTTAGCCACAGATTTTCAATGATGTTCTGATCAGGGGACTGTGAGGGACATTGTAAAACCTTCGTCTTGCGCCTTTTGAGGTTGTCTATTGTGGATTTTGATGTGTCTTTTGCATCATTATCCATTTGTAGAAGCCATCCTGTTTTCAACTTCAGCTTTTTTACAGATGATGTTATGTTTGCATCAAGAATTTGTTGAAATTTCATTGAATCCATATTCCCTCTACCCGTGAAATGTTCCCCTTGCCATTGACAGAAACCCAACCCCAAAGCATGATTGATCCACCCCCATGCTTAATAGTTGGTGAGATGTTCTTTTCCTGAAATTCTGTGCCCTTTTTCTCCACACATACCTTTGAGCATTGTGGCAAAAGCATTCTATTTTAACCTCATCGGTCCACAAGACGTGTTTCCAAAATGCATCAGGCTTTTTTGGATGTTCTTTTGCATACTTCTGATGCTGAATTGTATGGTGAGGACTCAGCAGAGGTTTTCTTCTGACTCTTCCATGAAGTCCACATTTGTACAAGTGTCTCTGAACAGTAGAACAAAGTATCAGAACTCCAGAGTCTGCTAAATCTTTCTGAATGTTTTTTGCAGTCAATTGGGGGTTTTGGTTTGCCTCTCTAGCAATCCTATGAGAAGCTCTTGATGAAGTTTTGCTTGGTCTTCTAGACCGTATCTTGACCTCCACTGTTAATTGCCAGCTCTTAATTTCATTTCAAAATGAGGAAAGGGCAACTTGAAAATGCTTTTCTATCTTCTTATAGCCTTCTCCTGCTCTGTTGGCCTACATCATTTTCAGAGTGCTAGGCAGCTGCTTACAAGAACCTATGGCTGCTGTTTTTTGACACAAGGTGGTTAGTGGAGGCAGGGTTTTTATAAAGCTGGGAAATTTGCATCACCTGGCCTTTCCTAACGATGATATTGGACAAGCCATAACATTAACAGGCTAATTAAGGTCTGAAACATTGGTCAAAGTTATCTGAGCACACAAATCTCCAAGAGTGTGCAAACTTTTGCATCAGCCCATTTTCCTTTTAGGAATTTTTAAAATGTAAAAATGAAAAGAAAAAGAAAAAAATATATATATATACACTGCCCGGGCATAGTAACTAACTATGGTTAGTTATAAAATTATAATGATTATATCTATATATCTATAAAGCTGAGTGTATAGCCCCGCCCACTTCGCATAGCCACATTCACCATAATATCCCACATCATCCCGTCAGCCAGAGCTACCGGACTACTACCTGTTCTGAATGGGTCACCGAGGAGAAAAAAAACAAAACAAGCTAAGTCACAGAAAACCAGAGAGGATGGTAACTATGCAGATTGCAGATCCCTGATCCTAACCACACAACTAGCAGCAGCCGTGGAGCGTACCATCGATGATCCTAGACGCTTTGTCACAGCCGGAGAACTACATAAGCCTGAAGCAAGAAAAGGGGAAAACTAACTGCCCCAGAGCAGACCCCAAAGGAAAGACTGTTATGAGCTCATTTTCTGCTCCACCAGCTGGGAGTTCCCCTTCCGTTCTCCCTCTGGTAGTGATAGGAGGTAGTGAGGTTAGTTTAATTGGTAATGGTCTGCCACCTGACGAGGAGGATAGTGATTGGATTTCTGGAGTATCAGACTGGATATAAGACAGCCAACGCCCTATCCTGTTGCTGGTGATTCAGTCTGTTTCTCAGGTCTTGGACTTCAGCTCTGCTCCAGTCATCTCAAGTTAAGTTTGTTTTTTTGCTAATGTTCACACTTGCTCTTGTTGGTCAACTCAGTTTTTGTGTGGTCAGCCAGCCCGGCTGGGCTATGCTGAATTTCCACTCTTATTTATTTGCATTTGCCAATTTGCCTTTTTGTCCTTTATTAGATTGGCCTCTTTTTGCTCTGTCTCAGAATATTCCAGAGTGCTGATATAGTGGGAGAAGTCTAGTGACTTCAGGGTTAATTTTGTTATCAGAAGCGCTGGACATTATTTTTGGTAGGGTTTTTTGGCAGATTGCAGACAGTATCTTTCCTTTCCTGTCCTTTCAAGTTAGTTTGGCCCCATCGTTTGCTCAGCCTATTTTTCTGTCTTTGTTTGTGTTTTCATCTTGCTTCACCGTCAATACAAGTGGGGGGCTGTCTTTCCTTTGGGGTCTGCTCTGAGGAGTTAGTTTTCCTCTTTTCTTACTTTAGGTTTATTTAGCTCTCCAGCTGTGACGAGGCGTCCAGGACCACCGTAGGCACGCTCCATGACTGCTTCTAGTTGTGTGTTAAGATCAGGGCTCTGCAGTCTGCATAGTTACCAACCTCTCTGGTTTTCTGAGAATTAGCGTGTGTTGCTTTTTTCCTCCTCGGTGACCCATTCATAACAAAAGACAGCCCCCACACATGTATTGATGTTGAAACAAGATGAAAGCACAAACACAGGCAGGAAAATAGGCTGAGCAAACGATGGGGCCCAAACTAACTAGAAAGGATAGGAAAGGAAAGACACTGTCTGCAATCTGCAAAAAACCCTACAAAAATAATGTCCAACACTTCTGATAGCAAAATTAACCCTGAAGTCACTAGACTTCTCCCACTATATCAGCACTCTGAAATATTCTGCGACAGAGCAAAAAGAGGCCAATCTAATAAGGGACAAAAAGCAAATTGGCAAATACAGGTAAATAAGAGTGGAAATACAGCACAGCCCCAGCCGGGGCTGGCTGACCACACAAAAAACTGAATAGACCAACAAAATCAAGTGTGAACATTAGCAGAAAAACTTAGCTTTAGATGACTGGAACAAAGCTGAAAACCAAGACCTGACTAGCTGGAAGGAATCACCAGCACCAGAATAGGGCGTCGGCTGTCTTAAATCCAGTCTGAGATTCCTGAGGTCCAATCATCATCCTCATTATCAGGTGGCAGATCTCTACTGATTAAATCAGCCTCACTACCTCCTGTTACCACCAGAGGGAGCCTGGCAGAACTCACAACTGGTGGACCAGAAAATGAACTCACAACAGTACCCACCCTTGAGGAGGGGTTACCGAACCCTCATCCACGCCACCAGGCTGATCAGGATGGGCCCGGTGAAAAGCACGAACCAATCTATTGGCATGAATATCAGAGGCAGAGACCCAAGAATTATCCTCCTGGCCATAACCCTTCCATTTGACAAAATACTGGAGTCTCCGTCTAACCAAACGAGAATCCAATATTTTCTCTACCTCATATTCCACATTGCCTTCAGCCAACACAGGGTCAGGAAGTGCTGCCATAGGAACCACTGGCTCAACAAACCTCTTCAACAGAGATTTGAGAAATACATTATGGATCTTGAACGTAACTGGAAGAGTCAATCGAAAAGAAACAGGATTAAGAATCTCCAAAATCTTATAAGGTCCAATAAATCTTGGCTTAAGTTTTGGAGATGCAACCTTCATAGGAATATTCTTAGATGACAACCAAACCATATCACCCACTTTAAACCGGGGACCAATGGTCCTATGCCGGTTGGAAAATCGCTGGGCCTTTTCCTGAGAGAGTGACAACTTATCCACCACTTGGTCCCATATCTGCTGCATTCTCTCAACAACAGTGTCTACACCTGGGCAGAATGAAGATTCCACTTGCCCTGAAGAGAATCGAGGATGAAACCCAAAATTACAGAAAAAGGGTGACCTCAAAGTGGCAGAATTAGCTCTATTGTTCACTGCGAATTTGGCCAAGGGCAAAAATGAGACCCAATCATCCTGATCAGCAGATATAAAACATCTCAAGACTCCAAGGTCTGGTTTGTTCTCTCAGTCTGTCCATTGGTCTGGGGATTAAACGCGGAGGAGAAGGATAACTGAATTCCCAGATTGGAACAAAAGGCTTTCCAGAATCTGGAAACAAACTGGACTCCTCTGTCGGACACAATGTTCTCAGGAATCCCATGTAACCGAACCACCTGTTGTAAAAACAAGCGCACCAACTCAGCGGAAGATGGCAACTTTGGGCGTGGTACAAGATGGACCATCTTCGAAAATCTATCACAAATCACCCAGATAACAATCATTCTCTGAGAGACAGGAAGATCAGAAAATCAGAAATAAAATCCATTGAGATATGGGTCCATGGCCTCTTGGGCACCGGCAGGGGCATCAGCAACCCACTAGAACGAGAACAGGGTTTAGACCGAGAACAAGTCCCACAGGACTGTACAAAATTCCTGACGTCACGAGATAAGGCAGGCCACCAAAAAGACCGACTCACCAAATCTCTGGTACCAAAAATACCTGGATGACCAGCCAATGCGGAGCAATGAATTTCAGACATCACTCTCTTTCTCCACTGGTCAGGAACATACCATTTTCCCATAGGGTAACGCTCAGGTTTATCCTCCTGAAATTCCTCCAGGGCGTGTCTCAAATCGGGTGAAATGGCAGAAAGAACTACTCCCTCACCTAGGATGGTAGCAGGCTTGGTCACACTAAAGGAATCGGCAAAGAAACTCCTAGAAAGGGCGTCTGCCTTAACATTCTTAGTGCCCGGAAGAAAAGAGACCACAAAATTAAAACGCGTGAAAAACAAGGCCCATTTAGCCTGTCTAGGATTCAAGCGTTTGGCCGACTCCAGATAAATCAAATTCTTGTGATCGGTGAGGACCACAACTTGATGTCTAGCTCCCTCCAACCAATGTCTCCACTCCTCAAATGCCCATTTCATAGCCAACAATTCCCGATTCCCCACGTCATAGTTGCGTTCAGATGGGGAGAACTTTCGAGAAAAGAAGGCACAGGGATTCATCTTAGAAGTCACAGGGTCTTTTTGGGACAAAACTGCTCCTGCACCAATCTCAGAAGCATCTACCTCCACCTGAAATGGAAGTGAGACATCAGGTTGCCGTAAAACTGGAGCTGAAGTAAATCTCTGCTTAAGCTCCTGAAATGCTGAGAGGGCACATCAGCGCCCTTCTTGGTCAGATCAGTCAGTGGTTTGACAAAACCAGAAAAATTACCTATAAATTTACGATAGAAATTAGCAAAACCCAAAAACTTCTGGAGGGCCTTCAAAGAAGTAGGCTGAACCCAATCATAAATGGCCTGTACCTTGGCGAGGTCCATTTCAATAGTCGATGGAGACAAGATAAATCCCAAAAATGAAATCCTCTGTACACCAAAGAGGCATTTCGATCCCTTAACAAACAGGGAATTCTCTCTCAAAATCCGGAACACAGTCCGGACGTGTTCCACATGAGAATCCCAATCACTAGAAAAAATCAAAATATCATCCAGATAGCTGATCAAAAACTTTTATAGAAGCCTGGGGTGAGAATCAGAGTGCTGAGGGATTTACCCTAACTTCCATACCGGAGATCCCTTTAAGAAAGCCTGGGATCAGAACCAGAGCGCTGAGTAGATTTGCCCTGACTTGCATACCAATGATCCCTTTAATAGAACCCTGGGGTCAGAATCAGAGCGCTGAAGGATTTGCCCTAACTTCCATACAGGAGATCCCTTTAAGAGAGCCTGGGGTCAGTACCAGAGCATTTGAAGGCAATTGCCGTGACTTCCATACTGGGGATCCCTTTAAGAGAGGACTGGGGTCAGTACCAAAGTGCAGATTGGATTTGCCCTCACTTCTATACTGGGGATCCCTTTAAGAGAGGCCTGGGGTCAGAACAAGAGCGCTGAGTGGATTTGCCCTAACTTGCATACCGGAGATCCCTTTAAGAAAGTCTGGGATCAGAACCAGAGCGCTGAGTGGATTTGCCCTGACTTGCGTACCAATGATCCCTTTAATAGAACCCTGGGGTCAGATTCAGAGAGCTGAGGGATTTGTCCTAACTTTCATACAGGAGATCCCTTTAAGAGAGGCCTGGAGTCAGAACCAGAGCATTTGAAGGCAATTACCCTGACTTCCATACTGTGGCTCCCTTTAAGAGAGGCATGGGGTCAGAACCAAAACACTGGATGGATTTGCCCTGCCTTCCATACCGGAGATCCCTTTAAGAAAGGCCTGGGGTCTTTACCAAAACTCTGAGTGGATTTTCCCTAACTTGCATACCAATGATCCACGGGAGGGGGGATTCATTTCTGTCATGTGCTCTCTGCTCCTTTCATGGGAGCTTATGTTTCCAGGGATGCTAGATTTCTCCCACCATGTCAGTGTCTGCTGAGGTGTTGTCAAGTGGGAAAACTTGCTCATAGCAACCAATCACAGCTCAGCTTCTTTTAACCAGCTCTGGTGAAATGAGAGATGTTTAGTGATTGCTTGCAAGGAAAACTGATGCTCATAGCAACCAATCACAGCTCAGCTTCTTTTGCACAGCTCTGGTGAAATGAAAGATGCTTCATGATTGGTTGGTGATACACACACACACACACACACACACACACACACACAATGTACATACAGTATATACAGTATATTGCCAAAAAAAGGAAATGTGTCATTTTTAACTTTAAGCCTATAGAGATCATTTCATTTTCAACTTGCTTAACTGCTCACAGCAATTTTGATCAGGGGTGCCCAAATGTTTACATGCCACTGTAGGTTGGTAAAACCAGAGTAGCAATTCTGTATGTCCCCCGTAGAGTCAAAAATGTATTGCTTATACTTGGCCGTCTTGGCTCTACGAACACATTTTTGTCATGAACCGGGCTGTCTTCTTCATGTTTGCTGTGAAATTGATTTTCACACTTCAGATTACATTGCCATCGGCTAAAATCATTTGGTTAGCTCATACTTGAATTGCTTTAATATGTGCGCTTTTCTGCAGACCCCCTTAAAGATTACTGGAGAAAAAAACATGTTTGTCTTGAAGTCTCTAATGATGTCTCAAGAGACGGATTCCATCAAAACAAGTACGGTATGTTAAATACTGGCCCCATCCCTTCAGGGTTGGGATAATGTAGCATTGAGTGGTTATAGCTTCTACAGTACATGCCTAACGTGCTATTATTGTATGTATTGTGGCGTAGCGCCTACTATGTGTGTTGGGGAACACTCGCTTGGCAGCGCATTAACGTAGTCAGGCACGGTTTTTCACACAAAACAGTCCATATGGTTTATTTGAACGTCATAAACCTCCATAAGCCAGGTTTCTCATCACCAGCTTACACATAGTCCATTACTTCATCACATGTGGCTTTACAAAGCATTCACTAGACACGCCGGACTCTCTCCAGTCACCGGGTGACCGCACAGTTCAGTAACAGACCATTGTCAATGCACAAAGTTCTTTCTCCATACCCGGGGTTACCTCTCAGGAGCTCCTGCTCCACAGGCTGACTCCTCGTCAGTCCAAGGTCCTCAACAGGACAGCGTCTTTCTCAGTGTGAGTCCGTCCCAGGCTCTGCACACATATGTGGCCTGTCCGGGTGCTATTCAGGACACTTGTCCAACACCCAGGCCACCAGGTTCAATGTCTCACCACGTGCTCCAGAAATTCTATCCTACTCCCAGGATCTTTCAACACAGACCTTCCAGGACCTTGCACCCTGAACCATGCAGGTACAC
Organism: Dendrobates tinctorius; assembly: GCF_039654945.1. Classification (NCBI taxonomy): domain Eukaryota; kingdom Metazoa; phylum Chordata; class Amphibia; order Anura; family Dendrobatidae; genus Dendrobates; species Dendrobates tinctorius. The sequence continues at coordinate 34,011,213 of NW_027361697.1, forward strand.
ACCCTATGTCCTTGTGACCAGACCTCAGTCACATTATGTGGTTGTAACCACCCCCATGGATAGGCAGTACATGTGTGGTTAGTCAATTCCCGCCCAGCTCTCTGACTAACCCTATAAGCCACCCTTATAAGTAATACACAAATACTTGTGGAACTATAAGTTCCATCATAACCATAGCATTTTGGGATTACAGCGCAGAGAACCTCTGCGACACATACCGGCCATTTACAATAATGCCAGTCCCTAATTTACCATTATAATTATGCCTCCAAGCGCATCCTTAAGCGCATACACAGCGTCCCCTAGCTGTAACAGAGGTTACTGCATCACAGAATCTAAAAGAAATCCAGTGTTCTTCAGGGATCCAGGATCTATAATGGACGTGAGACAACAAAAAATGTTTATTGTAATCCCCCATGACTCAATATCTTTTAAATGGAGTTGCGGCTGATTTTCCTAATGTATGTGATATCACTTCACCTCTTTACCATGAACCGTACATGTAGCTTAACATAGGTTGAAACAAGACTCTGATCCATGAATGTCAGCCTTCCTTGACCAGTTTATCTCTAGATTAGTTATAACACAATAATTTTGGTTGTTTGAAAATCATCCAGCACTTTTTCAAATGCTGTTATGGTGTCTGCCATTACTAACTCTTGCATTATGCCATTCCACAGACTGACTCCTCTAACTATAAAGAACCCTGTCCTGTTTAGCTGCCAGAATTTGTAAGATCTTTGAAAGTTATAAGTCACGTGCCAGTCCTTTGTATTGGCCACACAAGTATTTATACATATTATTTTTATGTAACCTAAAGCTTTTATAATCTCTCATTATACAGGAGAATCCTTCCATGTAATAATCCTTCCAATCCTTCCATATAATAATCTTGTTGCCACCTTTGACCTGCCTATCTTTACAACACCCATTTTAAAATGTGCAAACCAAAATTAAATCCCATAGTCTAGATGTGGCCTTACAAGTGATATACAGGGGGTACGGAAAGTTTTCAGACCCCTTTAAATTTTTCACTCTTTGTTTCATTGCAGCCATTTGGTAAATTCAAAAAAGTTCATTTTTTTCTCACTAATGTACACTCTGCACCCCATCGTGACTGAAAATAACAAATGTAGAAAATTTTGCAAATTTATTAAAAAAGAAAAACTGAAATATCACATGGTCATAAGTATTCAGACCCTTTGCTCATACACTCATACTTAAGTCACATGCTCTCCATTTCCTTGTGATCCTCCTTGAGATGGTTCTACTCCTTCATTGGAGTCCAGCTGTGTTTAATTAAACTGATAGGACTTAATTTGTAAAGGCACACACCTGTCTATATAAGACCTCACAGCTCACAGTGCATGTCAGACCAAATGAGAATCATGATGAGATCAAAGGAAATGGCCAAGGAGCTCAGAGACAGAATTGTGGCAAGGCACTGATCTGGCCAAGGTTACAAAAGAATTTATGTAGTACTTAAGGTTCCTAAGAGCACAGTGGCCACCATAATCCTTAAATGGAAGAAGTTTGGGACCACCAGAAGTCTTTCTACACCTGGCCATCCAGCCAAAGTGACCACTCGTGATAGAAGAGCCTTGGTGAGAGATGTGAAGAACCCCAAGATCACTGTGACTGAGCTCCACAGATGCAGTAGGGAGATGGGAGAAAGTTCCACAAAATCAACTATCACTGGAGCCTTCCACCAGTCAGGCCTTTATGGCAGAGTGGCCCAACGGAAGCCTCTCCACAGTGCAAGACATATGAAATCCCACATAGAGTTTGCTAAAAAAAACACATGACGGACTCCCACACTATGAGAAATAAGATTCTCTGGTCTGATGAGATGAAGATAGAACTTTTTGGTGATAATTCTAAGCGGTATGTGTGGAGAAAACCAGGCACTGCTCATTACCTGCCCAATACAATCCCAACAGTGAAACATGGTGGCAGCATCATGCTATGGTGGTGTGTTTTAGCTGCAGGTGTAGGACGACTGGTTGAAATTGAAGGAAACATGAATGCGGCCAAGTAAAGAGATATCCTGGATGAAAACCTCTTCTAAAGTGCTCTGGACTTCAGACTTGGCTGAAGATTCACCTTCCAACAAGGCAATGACCTTAACCACACAGCTAAAATAACAAAGGAGTGGCTTCAGAACAGCGTTGTGACCATTCTTGACTGGCCCAGCTAGAGCCCTGACCTAAACCCAATTGAGCATCTCTGGAGAGACCTGAAAATGGCTGTCCACCACTGTTCAACATTCAAGCTGACGGAACTGGAGAGGATCTGCAAGGATGAGTAGCAGAGGATCCCCAAATCATTCCCAAGAAGACTCATGGCTGTAGTAGCTCAAAAGGGTGTTTCTGCTCAATACTGAGCAAAGAGTCTGAATACTTATGACCATGTGATATTTCAGTTTTTCTTTTTTAATAAATTTGCAAAAACAAAGAGTGAAAAATTTGAAGGGGTCTGAATACTTTCCATACCCACTGTATAGAGAGGTAACAATACTTTGGGGTCATAGTTTTTTTTCACTCTCTTTTTATGCACCCTAAAATATTGTTTGCTTTTACAGCTGCTGCTTGACATTTCAAAAATTGCTAATAAAAAGTACATACAGTCGTGGCCAAAAGTATTGACACCCCTGCAATTCTGTCAGATAATACTCAGTTTCTTCCTGAAAATGATTGCAAACACAAATTCTTTGGTATTATTATCTTCATTTAATTTGTCTTAAATGAAAAAACACAAAAAGAATTGTCATAAAGCCAAATTGGATATAATTCCACACCAAACAAAAAAAAGAGGGTGGACAAAAGTATTGGCACTGTTCGAAAAATCATGTGATGCTTCTCTAATTTGTGTAATTAACAGCACCTGTAATTTACCTGTGGCACCTAACAGGCGTTGGCAATAACTAAATCACACTTGCAGTCAGTTGACATGGATTAAAGTTGACTCAACCTCTGTCATGTGTCCTTGTGTGTACCACATTGAGCATGGAGAAAAGAAAGAAGACCAAAGAACTGTCTGAGGACTTGAGAAACCAAATTGTGAGGAAGCATGAGCAATCTCAAGGCTACAAGTCCATCTCCAAAGACCTGAATGTTCCTGTGTCTACCGCGCGCAGTGTCATCATGAAGTTTAAAGCCCATGGCACTGTGGCTAACCTCCCTAGATGTGGACGGAAAAGAAAAATTGACAAGAGATTTCAACGCAAGATTGTGCGGATGTTGGATAAAGAACCTCGACTAACATCCAAACAAGTTCAAGCTGCCCTGCAGTCCGAGGGTACAACAGTGTCAACCCGTACTATCCGTCGGCATCTGAATGAAAAGGGACTGTATGGTAGGAGACCCAGGAAGACCCCACTTCTTACCCCGAGACATAAAAAAGCCAGGCTGGAGTTTGCCAAAACTTATCTGAAAAAGCCTAAAACGTTTTGGAAGAATGTTCTCTGGTCAGATGAGACAAAAGTAGAGCTTTTTGGGCAAAGGCATCAACATAGAATTTACAGGAGAAAAAAAGAGGCATTCAAAGAAAAGAACACGGTCCCTACAGTCAAACATGGCGGAGGTTCCCTGATGTTTTGGGGTTGCTTTGCTGCCTCTGGCACTGGACTGCTTGACCGTGTGCATGGAATTATGAAGTCAGAAGACTACCAACAAATTTTGCAGTATAATGTAGGGCCCAGTGTGAAAAAGCTGGGTCTCCCTCAGAGGTCATGGGTCTTCCAGCAGGACAATGACCCAAAACACACTTCAAAAAGCACTAGAAAATGGTTTGAGAGAAAACACTGGAGACTTCTAAGGTGGCCAGCAATGAGTCCAGACCTGAATCCCATATAACACCTGTGGAGAGATCTAAAAATGGCAGTTTGGAGAAGACACCCTTCAAATATCAGGGACCTGGAGCAGTTTGCCAAAGAAGAATGGTCTAAAATTCCAGCAGAGCATTGTAAGAAACTCATTGATGGTTACCGGAAGCAGTTGGTCGCAGTTATTTTGGCTAAAGATTGTGCAACCAAGTATTAGGCTGAGGGTGCCAATACTTTTGTCTGGCCCATTTTTGGAGTTTTGTGTGAAATGATCAATGTTTTGCTTTTTGCTTGGTTCTCTTTTGTGTTTTTTCATTTAAGACAAATTAAATAAAGATAATAATACCAAAGAATTTGTGTTTGCAATCATTTTCAGGAAGAAACTGAGTATTATCTGACAGAATTGCAGGGGTGTCAATACTTTTGGCCACAACTGTAAATGTGGTATCACTGTAATCATACTGACCTGAAGAATAAAGCTGCTTTTATCAATTTTGCCTCATGCGTAACGGCATAACAAAACAATTTCTGAATTGCTAGTTTTTGTTCATTCTGCCAGAAAATAGTAAAAATATAAACATCAACATGTCCCGCAAAGAACAAGCCCTCACATGACTCTGTTGGCAGAAATATTGAACAATTATAGCTCTCACAATATGGCGATGCAAATACTAATGCTCCTTCCCTTCCGAGTTCTGCCATGAGCCCAAACAGTAATTTTCCCCCACATTTGGTGTATGGGCGTGTTAGTGTGGGTAGTCTGGAGCCGGAAACTCCAGGAGTGGACCTTCTGGACCATGGCACCGAGGGGCCCCGGGCAAGCTGCCAGGTGGAATCGACCCCTATACAGGGACCGTTATGAGCAGGCCCAGGGGTTCCAGTACCACAGTAGCCGGCACCGAGAGGGGCGGCTCTAGATGCACCGGAGTAGGACTGTGGGACTGAAGTATAGATGACAGAACAGAGCTGGAACCAGGAGGTAGGAATGGAGTAAGACAGTAGACTGGGACGAGGAGGGATGACAGGAGTAGGAACACAGGAGAAAGGATTAGAGGAGGACGGAAGGACTGAAGCTGGATGGAACTGGAACAGCGGAGGCAGGACTGGAGTAGGACAGAAGGACTGGAGCAGGATGGAACAGAAACACCGGAGGCAGGACTGGAGTAGGACGGCAGGACTGGAGCAGGATAGAACAGGAACACTGGAGGCAGGACTGGAGTAGGACGGCAGGACTGAAGTAGGATGGAACAGGAACACTGGAGGCAGGACTGGAGTAGGACGGCAGGACTGGAGCAGGATGGAACAGGAACACTGGAGGCAGGACTGGAGTAGGATGGAACAGGATCGCTGGAAGCAGGATTGGAGTAGGATGGAAGGACTGGAGTAGGATGGAACAGGAACACTGGAGGCAGGACTGGAGTAGGATGGCAGGACAAGAACAGGATGGAACAGGAACACTGGAGGCAGGACTGCGGAAGACAGCAAGGAACACGGGTAGCAGGACTGAGAGGCTGCTGCGGGGAGCAGACGAGAACGGAACTGCAGGAGCAGAGAGCACATGATGAAGCGAGGCCCAGTGTGCTAGGAAACACAACAATCAGGCACCTCCCTCGGGGGGAAGCGGCCTGATATGCTCCTGTCTGGTCTGCCATTGGTCAGGGAGGTGCTTCCGGGTCAGGGCATAGCCGGAGCACAAGAAGCAGGAGGGAGGCGCGGCCGCGGCCTATGGCACATGCGCATTGCATGCAGGGACGCCGCTGGCCGCGCACCTGCCAGAGGCGACCTCCGTGGATGTCGAGCGGCGGGAGGCTGCGGCATGGGAGCGGTGGCCGGGTGAGTACGCAGAGACGGCGTAACAGGGCGTACTTGGGAGAAGATGCCCAACAAATTTTGATGCTCAATTTCTCCTGTTACACTTGTGAAAATAAAAAATTGGGGCTAAACTAAAATTTTTGTAGAAAATAATAAAACATTTTTTTTCTTCCACATTACATTTATTCCTGTGAAGCACTTTAGGGATAATAAACTTCTTGAATGTGATTTTGAGGACTTTGAGAAGGTGCAGTTTTTCAAATGGTGTCATGTTTGGGTATTTTCTGTCATATAGACCCCACTTCAAATTTGTTGCAGTCCGAAAAATATTGTTTTGTACATTTTGTTGGAAAAATGACAAATTTCTGATCAACTTTTAACCATTATAACTTTCTAACAAAAAAAAAAAATTATGTTGAAAAATTATGCTGATGTGAAGTAGACATGTGGGAAATGTTATTTATCAACTATTTTGTGTGACAGAACTCTCTGGTTTAAGGACATAAGAATTAAAAGTTTGAAAATTGTGAAAATTTGCCAAATTTACGATATTTTCACAAATAAATGAAAGTCATGTCAAACAAATTTTACCACACAATATGTCACGAAAAAAATTTCTCAGAATCAGTGGGATCCATTGTAGCGTTCCAAAGTTATTACCACAGATAATAAATCTGGTCAAATTTAAAAAATGAGGCCTGGTCGTTAACTTATAAAGTGCCTTGTTTCTTAAGGGTTTAAAACATGACATATCAAAAACAGACCAAAAAAACAGTAAAAAATGTGTTTTACTTTCCCATGACGAGTATTTGGTGAGGTTTTGATGTAGCAGAGTTTCTGCACCTATTAACTAAATGAGATTACTTGTGTTTCTTACATGTATATTTTTCGCATTTTAGACGCTTTGTCTGTTTTTGTTAGGTCATGATTTAAATAAGCTGTTTTGTTCTTGATACTTCCTGTTATTTGGCTTTGACAAACTTTATTGATGTAGTCATGTGTTGATTCATTGTGCATTTACATAGCGGAAATGTACTAAAACACATATCAAATTTTTACCTGTGGTTTTTTGATATATGGTGCAATTCTATGGGCAAAATCCACACATAAAATTCAGTGCACCCGCTAGAGAGATTGACATATTGCGAACGTGAAAACGCACACCGCAGGTCAATTTGCTCAGTATTTAGAAAAAAAGGTACAGTGAGTTCAGGTTTTCTATAAACAGGGTTTATGTAGGACGCTGCGTGTTTGGGTGCAACAAAAATATGCAGCATCAAAAACTCTCAAAATACTCATCACGGGAACTTAGCGTTAGCATATGTTCACATAACTTCTTTATTCATTAGCCAAAAAATTCAGTTTTTCAAGGGAAAGTCACTTGAGGAAACTTTCCTTTTCTCTAGCATTTTTTTTCCTGTATTTTTTTGGGGGGGATGTGGGGTGGGGCATTTCCTCAGTGTTTTTTCACTTTTTTTTTTTTTTTTGTAAGCATTTTTCTAGGGCTTTTGGGGCCTTTTTTGTCCTGGCATTTGGATAATGAAGCCAAAACCCCTACAACATGTTGAAAAGGATGCCCGGCATCTTTTCAACCATCCTTTTGACTTGTATTGTAAAATACAAACCATCTTCAAAGCAGAAAACGTCTACAGAATGGTTCGCTCACTTTATTTTTAACCGCTTAGCATCTTTGGAAACCTGAAGTGGTTAGAAGACTGTCGAAAGACTGAACATATGCTCAGCAAGTCGTTTTTTACATAGAAATGAATATGTTCATTCTTTTGAGAGTTTTGTTAATGTAAGGGTATGAAGAGGAAGAAGAGCCCTAAGGGGTTGACTCCATTACATTTTATGGGGCTCCATTACATTTTATGACGGCTGTATTATATTCTATGGGGACTGGCTGCATTACATTCTATGGGGACTGGCTGCATTACATTCTATGGGGGATGGCTGCATTACATTCTATGGGGGATGGCTGCATTACATTCTATGGAGACTGCATGGCATTCTATGGGGCTGCATTCAGCGCTGCCACTAGGAATTTCGGGGCCCCATACTGGCAAAATTTTCAGGGCCCCCTTGAAACTCTACCCATGCTCCACCCTATCCTCGCCTCCTCCCCTCGAACCTTCCACAGTTCCACCAACCTCTCTTGGAAAAACTCCACTTCTGCCCACGTCCTCACCAATCACATATTAACAGTTCCCATCTCTACATACATAGCCAGCGGCTTTTGTTTTGGCAAAAGCATTTTTTAATCTGCCACGATGACTAGGTAGACTCTTTTGGCAGGCTCTACTCTACTGTAACTTATTAAACATTTGTTAAAATGTCCAATACAATTGTAGGTACATTTTTATTTATTTTTCAATGTTTAAAATCACCAATAATATTACATACAAGGGGACAAATACCACCACACCATGACCAGACACCATATTACCACCACATGGTGACTGAATAATACTACATGCAAGGAACAAATTCCATCACACCATGACCAGACCACACATTACCACCACATGTAGACCAATAATACCACATTCAAGGGACAAATATCACCACACTATGACCTGATCACAAATTAGCACCACATAGCGACCAAATAATAGCACATACAAGGAGCAAATACCGTCACACATTGGCCAGATCACATATTACCACCACATAGTGACCAAATACTACAATACTGATCATTAATAAAAAACACAATACTAATGCCATTATACACAGGAGATCTGTACTTAGTATTCAGTGTCCGTATAGTGATTACTGGTGACATTATACACAGGAGCTCTGTATATAGTGTCAGTGTACAGGTAATACAGGGATCCCCAGTAACATTATACACAGGAGCTCTGTATATAGTGTCAGTGTACAGGTAAAACAGGGATCACCAGTAACATTATACACAGGAGCTCTGTATATAGTGTCAATGTACAAGTAATACCGTAATAACTAGTGACATTTTTCACAGGAGCTCTGTATACAATATACAGTATATAGTGACTCACACACTGACTCACCAGTGACATCTCTATTTGAAGTCCCTTCATCTTTACTTTTCTTCTTCATCCAGTTCAGACCGCCATCACTTCTTCCAGCCAGAACTCATCTCTGAAGGAAACAACACAGTTATCTAGAGCACATGCCCCAACCTCTATACTAAGCCAGATGAAAAAAGCAATTATGTCGCCCTGCACAATAACAGGACCTCTCCTCCCCCACACTGAAAACAGTATCCTCTAAATTAATATCCTTTAATAGCCCCTACAGTAATATCCCACATTGTGGACTCCACATGTCCTCCCATTCTGTTCCCCACATGTCCTCCCATTCTGCCTCATGTCTCTCCATATTGCCCCATAGTCATCCATAATAGTATAATGCATTCCATAGTCATATATAGTAATATAATGCATCCTATAGTCATATATAGCAGTACAATGCAGACCCATAGCAGTATAATGCAGCTCCATAGCAGTATAATGCAGCCCATAGTCATTATATATAGCAGAATAATGCAGTCCTATAGCAGTATAAGGCAGCCTCATAGCGGTATCATGCACCGCATAGCAGTATAAAGCAGCCCTATAGCGGTATAATGCACCTCTATTATATAATGCTACCCCATAGGGGAATAATGCTCCCCATAGGGGTATAATGCTCCCCTATAATATAATTCAGCCCCATAGGGGTATCATGCTCTCCCATAGGGGTATAATGCTCCCTCATAACAATGCACCCCATAGGAGTATACTACTCCCCCATAAAGGTAAAATGCTCCCCTATAATATAATGCACTCCATAGGGGTTTTATGCTCAACCATAGGGGTATAATGCTCCCCCGTAATATAATGAACCCCATAGGGGTATCATGCTATCATGCTCATCATAATTTAATGCACCCCATATGGGTATCATGCTCCCCCAATAGGGGTATAATGCTCCCCTCACAGGGGTATAATGCTCCCCCATAGGGGTACCATGCTCCCCAATACCGCGACTTTACAAAAAAATAAAAAGTTTCTCCTTACCTGGCCAAGCTCCAGCGATGTCCTCCACCCGACACATCTGAGGCGCGCAGAGTCGTTCTGGCATATGACAATGACATCATATGCTGGCGATGTGCCCACTGACGTCAAATGCCAGCCTATGATTGGCCGGTGACTGTTAACCGTGGCCGTGTGGGAATCTCTCACACGACAACATGTTTTAACTGCCCGTGCAACTGAGGATGCACGGGCAGTTACTGAGCCGCAAAAGCCTGCTGCTGCGGGCCCAGTGAGCAGAGGAGAGGGGGCCTGATGTGGGCCCCTTCTGGTCATCGGGCCCCATACGCCAGTAAGGGCAGTAATGCCCTGATGGCGGCCCTGAATGCCTGCACGAATGTTAGTGCACAGAACGCTGCTGTATTCTTAGGTCTGTGCACAATTACAATTGGATTGTTAAAAAGGTGTAAGGCGGGCTCTTTTCTGAAGATTGCCTTAACCTTGTTACGAATAGTTTTTGCTATCAATGGGGCATGAATGCGAGCCATGGGCGATATGCAACTTCCTTTGTAAAAGTTTGTTTATCCCATGATGATGTGGCTTAACAATGTCCAGCAACAGCTAAGCATCGCTTGGGATGGCTTCTGCAGTAGCTTCACCGCTGTGCTGGAAAAAAGACACACAAACAGCCAAGAATATTTCGACTTTATATTCCACTTTTTGTAGGTCCCAGCAGGAAACAGAAATATATTTCACAGGATTCAATTGTAGAACATCTGGTAGAATCCTTGTCTTGCAGTATTAAAAACAGCTCCCTATTCTGTACACAACATGAGAGGAACTTACAGGGAAACATGTCGTGCAATCAGAAAAATGGAATATTGCAAACATTTTACTGAACAGATCTTAGGGGTCAGATGAGAAGATAATTATAGTTTTGGGTTGTGTTGTGATTCAATTGTAATGGCAAATCAAGTGTAATAGTGGTAATTATCCATTATTAATATCTTATGGCTCATATTTAGTCAAAGGGAATCTGTCAGAAGATCAAACCACATATATAGATAGGCATGCAGGCCTTTGAAATATAAATAAATCGACACGTTTGAAACCTTATGTTTCAGCATTCCTAAACAATTCAGTCAAATGCTTTTTAGTGCTTTCAGTCAAATGCTAATGAGGTTTTAAGTGCTCTGGGCATGACCACATACAGCACCAGAAATGTGTAGATGTTTGCATTTTAAACCTGTCACCAGTCTGAATTAATACTAAATTAAAGATTTCCTGTTCCGTGAAGCTGGACTAACTCCTTTCTTCCTCTATAGTATGGAAAAGGGCACAGTTCAGGTCAGCAGCTCAAACTCTCAATATTCAGGAGTGCACTGCCGGCCGGCGAACAGGAGGCCGGGAGGCAGAGGAGCGGTGCGCTCCTGAATTTCAGTAGACAAACACTTTTAAAGCATTGTACAGGTAAGCTATATATAAAGTACCAACTTCACCATAGAATCATAGAATGGTAGAGTTGGAAGGGACCTCCTGGGCCATCTGGTCCAACCCTCTGCTCAAAGCAGGATCCGCTAAATCATCCCAGACAGATGTCTGTCCAGTCTTTGTTTGAAGACTTCTAACCTTTTCTGCCATGCTTAGTTTCTCTTTCCCTACTTCCTCCACAGTGATCACCAATGTTCTTTCACCTTTATATAGTTACATTTTTGTTCGCTAACCCTAACTTTGCAGTGAAAAATGGGCCTCCACTGACTTGAACCTATCAAAATGAGGGCAAATATAAAGGGTTAATGAGAGCCTGTTACTGAAAAATTAGGTCTACTTGAGCATACTGTAGGTGTTTTGGAAATGTCTGTTTTGAAAGTGTAAGTTACAGGGGCGTAACTATGATATGTGCAAGGGTTGTAATCTTACCTTGGTCCTGGAGATTAGAGAGCCGTAAGTGTTCTTTTGACCAATATGCAAAGACTATTAGTATTACAAACCTGTGATAGTTGAGGGCTCTGGTGAGGTTTTTACATTGGGGCCCATAATCTTCAAGTTGCACCACTGCTAAGGTACATTCACATGATACCTGATTAATCCGGTGCATCTTTTGAATGGCATGAATGACAAAGAGAAGTATGGAGGGCACCACAACATTATAATGAAAAATGGGTTCTCCAAGAGCATGCTAGTGAAAACTTGAATGAAAAAAAAGAAAAAGGCAGCATGCCCAAAGTAATTGGGAACACCCAAGTGATTCAATAAAAAATATCAATGCTTTATTAGTCAAACACTCACATGTGGAAAGAAAAAAGCACAGCACAAGCAGAATAAAAACATTTAAAAATGTAAAAACAAACAATGGAAAATGTTCCAGTCATTCCCATGGTTTGGCAATGGCTGACAAACACTGGATTCCACATAGCAAAGAATATTTTGATATTAGGCTCTAGACAAAAGTGAAAGAATCAATGGTGTACAATACAAAGCCAAGAAACTGATGTGCTTGAACAGATCAATGATTAATATGAAAAAAGTTAGTACATATTTCGGATTTATAACGGACCACACTCCAAGAACCTAAACAGTCATCGCGCCTCATGGGGTAAGGATGATTCTGAGAAAGGTCAGGAGTCAGCCTAGAACTACAAGAGAGGACCTAGTCAATGATTTGAAGAGATCTGGGACCACAGTCTCAAACATTATCATTAGTAATACACTACACTTAAAATCCAGCAGGGCACACAAGGTCCACTGCTCACGCCAGCACACATACAGGCACGTTTGAAGTTTGCCAATCGCCATCTGGATGATCCAGAGGAGGCATAGAAGAAGGTCATGTGGTCAGATGAAACCAAGTAGAACTTTTTAGTATGAACTCCCCTCGCTGTGTTTGGAGGAAGAAGAAGTATAAGTACAGCCCAAAGAACACAGTTCCATCCATGAAGCATGGTGAGCCAAACATTATACTTTTGGGATGCTTTTCTGCAAAGGGGACAGGATGACTGCAACGTATTGAAGGGAGGATGGATGGAGTCATGTATTGCGAGATTTTGGCCAACAACTTCCATGCCTCAGTAAGGGCATTGAGGATCTGTTGTGGCTATTTTTTCCAGCATGACAATGACCTGAAACACACAGCCAGGACAGCTAAGAAATGGCTCTGTAAGAAGCATTTCAAGGTCCTGAAGTGTCCTAGTCAGTCTTCAGGCCTGAACCCAATAGAGCATTTTTGGAGGGAGCTGAAACTCAATGTTACCCAATGACAGCTCCAAAACCTGAAAGATCTGGTGATCGGTGTAAAACCACGGCCACCGGGGAGTAGCCTCATCAGCCGCTCCAGTACTCAACGTGCTGGAGGCTATTCCATCCCTGGTACGCTGTTCACCATTGAGGTTCAAATGACTGCAGGCAGAGGCTGGGAAAAGCTTAAACAGTTCAACTTTATTTTCTTCAGGGCACAGCACATCCATAACGCCATCAGGACTCTTAACATGATACCAACAGTACATCGTCTTCTACAGCAGAACACTACTTCTTCTTCAGTTACACACGGGTGGACCACAAAAGCAACTGAACATGGAACACGGTGAACACGGCACTACGACTCCTTCCTGCGACCGACTTCAGTCCACGAAGGTACCTGTCTACTCCGTTATAGTTCCCCCCTTTACGGCACTGGTGATCCTGTACAAGTACTAGGCTAGTGGCTCACTTGACTCTTGGAACAGCTTCCGTACTCTGGCTGTCACTTCCACAGGGACTCATTCATTGACCTCCCTGGCTTGACCGCTTCCAGACACGGGCTGGTTTCACAGACTGGCTTCAGTGTCACTTCAGCTTCTACACACTTGCTGTCCTCTCCACAGGGACTCCACTATTCTTATCCCTGGCGCAACAGCTCTCAGACACAGCCTGAGTTCTTCCATGGCTGGCTTCAATTCGCATCAGATTCCAGCCCCTAGCTGACAGCTGTTGTAGCTCTACTCACTGACTGCTGCTGTAGGAGCAATTCTTTACTTTTCTGCTCTGATATTCTGCCTCCACTTTGGTACCTTGAGGCCTAGTTAACCCTTCTAGTGTCATCCTAAAGGCCCTCATCTAAATGTGCTCAGTGCCCCCATCTTGTGTCCCTTTTCTAGTACTACACTATCTAATGTCTACATAATTATCTAACTAATTTCATGTGGCTACAAACACTTATGTACATATCACGTATACTGCACACAAACATGTCAATCACAACCAGATAAACATTGACATTAATATTGCCAGGACTATTTTCTGGCACCTTCTTACATCGGTATAGAGGAGTGAGCCAAAATCCCTGCTGCAGTGTGTGCAAACTTGGACAAGAACTACAGGAAACGTCTGACCTCGGTAAATACACAGGTTTCTGTACCAAATATTAAGTTCTGTTTTTCTATTGTATCAAATACTTATTTCATACAATAAAATGTAAATTTATTATGTAAAAATCATACAATGCAATTTTCTGGATTTTTTTTAAGATTCTGTCTCTCACAGTTGAAGTGTACATACTATAAAAATTACAAACATCTCCATTCTTTGAAGGTGGGAAAACTTGCAAAATCGTCAGCAAGTCATATACTTATTTTCCCCACTGTAGTTAGGAGACCAGTCCTAGACCAGTAAATGTGTATGACTTTAATTAAAAAGGAAACCAAACATTATATGAAAACAAAGTGAGTAATAATGGAGGACAGAATGAGTAATAGAAAGAAAAGGTAAGAAAAGAAAAGAAAGAGAAAAAAATAGGAAGAAGGAGGAAGAAAGGTGCCAGAAGGGGGACAGGGGTAAGCTAGGAAATAGGGTATAAAAGGACCTATGTAGCATTGATGATTTGATCAAATTCAGAGGAGTGCAAGAACATAATACAAGGGTTCCATGTTTACAAAAACTTTTCATTTCAATCGCTAATCTCAGCCCTTAGCTCTTCCATTTTATGAAGACGGGCCATCTCCTTGAACCACTCAGCCAAAGATGGAGGTTGAGTCTTATTCCAGTGTCTCAGAACATTTTCCTGATAAGAAAAATGTCAATAAACCTTTTCCTGGGATATAATAGAACCCGGGATGATAGACAGTAGGGCCACTTTCGGAGATTTGTCTATTCTATTTTTGTTGAGAACTTGATAAATGGAAAAAATTGAAACCCAGAACGACTATAAGATGCTGAAATTCCTACAGAATAGCATAGTGCCTTTATCTTTACCACAGCACCAACATCTATCAGCTACCGAGGGGAAAAAGGCAGGTAAAATATGCTGAGCAAAAGTATCAGCCTGAGCTGAGCATGCCATAGAGAATTTATGTGAGAATAGGAATGCCCTTCTCCACTCCCCAACTCCTCAATCCACCTCTCCATGTATTTTGGTTTTCCCGAATCCTCACTTCGGTTCAGAAATGCAAATATAAGAGAAACAACATGGGCAGGTGGCGACTTCAATAAAAATAACTTTTCAAATTGGGTAGAAGTAGACATAAGCGACAGTTCTCTACCAGAGCAGAGGAGGAACGATTTCAACAGTGAATATTCTAACTATGAGGTATTACCTTCAGAAAACGGAAGGGAAGAGAGAAGGGGCAGTGTGGCTCCCTTAAGAGTGTGGTAAAAGCAGGGGTCGTCCATTGCCTTCCAGCACATAAAATGTTTAGTATTCAAACACGGAACAAGGAGGTGTAAGCAGTCCTCTGCCAGGAGAGAGAGACATTTTTACTTGTCAGATCCCAAGATCTTAAGGCTATTTTTAAAGTCTGCTTCTTGTTCAATATGACCTCTATTTTTTTGGCTAATCCAAGGGAGGTGCGAAAATGGTAAGCTTGAGCTATCCTGTTCAATATTCACCCATTGTTTGTGTACTCTGAAACTGCCAGGCAAATATCCTCGTCAAAATTGTTGCCCTGTGTTACTGTTTGAAGATAGGAAGACCGGGCTCTCCTGCATTTCTATGTCTATATAGTGTGTTAATGCCTGTTCTTGGTCTACGGCCTCCTCAAGCAAACAAAATGACCGATTTGGAGGGAGAACTATGGGAATCATCTGAAATAGATACAGAAATCGGGGTAAGATATCCATTTTAAGGGCATTAATACGACCAAACTAAGAGATCCTCCTTTTACTGTATCTAAGTCTTCTGCAGTCCTGTACAATTAAGATTGATAATTTAAAGAATAGATGTTTGAAGAGTCCAAAGGAACTGCTACCTTCAGGTATTTTAAAGCTGTATCCTGCCATTTCAAAGGGAAATCATTGGTTATATGTTTAAGGCTACTTTCACACTTGCCTTTTTTTTGCTGTGCGCTTTTTGCGCACACAAACACATGAAAAAGACGCACCATGCGTTTGTGTGCGTTTTTTTTGCGGGTTTTGGTGCGTTTTTTTTTACGCATACGTGTGCATTACAATGCGCACGTATGCGCACCCATAGACTATAATGGGTGTTTTGCTGTAAAAAAACGCATTGCGTGCGCATGCGTTTTTTTGAGGCAAGTCGGACGCATAAAAAATGCAACAGGATGCATTTTGTGCGCCCGAGCGCACACTACAAAAAAAGCATGCGCATACAAACGCGCATAAACGCATGTGTATGCGCACCTATGCGCACCCATATAAAAAACAGTGCAAAAAAACGCAAGTGTGAAACCAGCCTTACCTCATCGTTTGGCAGCATAACATTAAGCCCCTCTGATATATATAGAATACATTTGTTTAAAAAAAATTATGAATCAAGTACACAAGCAATTTTTTTCAAACAAATTTATTCTATATCCACAACAAATTTATCTAGTGAATTTACATAAAATAATACAAATTTTTCAATCAAATATATGCCTTTTTAATTAATAAATATTTTTATCCTAATTGATAATGGTGACTTTTATTTTATTTATATATATATTATTTTTTTTTTATTATTATTATTATTATTATTATTTATACTATCATTTTTTTTATCAGATCTTCAGCCTTTAACCTGGTCCAGGGGGTTGGAGCCTCTGTGTGGTTTTTCTTTTATATTGATGAGTTCACTTCCTCGTATTTCCTTTTTTTTTTTTCCCCTCAAATCTCTTCTTCTTTTTTGGGTACCTGTAAATAGAAACATACAGTAGGTATCAGGGGCGGACCGGGACTAAAATTCAGCCCTGGCATTTGAAGTTACACAGGCCCACTAGTCAAATGGTGACTATATAATATCTTTGTACACTTGTAGGTTACAAGAAGTGAGAGGAGATTAACACGACTATATAATATGTAGTCACAGCTGTGCCCAGTATTTCAGCTCAGTCCTATTTATTGCTTTTAGGTACAGTACTCCTCCCAAAGCTCTGTCCCCTTTTGTATGCACGGTGACAGAATTCCTAGCAGAACTGCGATCCATTGGGCAACCAGACCCCGCTGCAAATTTTAGGCCACACCCTCGCCACATCCATTTCGCAAATAGTCACACCAATGTCCACGCCCAACTGCACCCATTTAGCACTGCTGATCACACTGACTGGTACTGAGGGCACAGTGGCTGGCATTATGGGCACACTGACTGACACTGAGGAAGAGAAAACGAAAACAGAGAGAGAAAAAAGAAAACAGAGAGAGAAAGAAAGAACAGAGAGAGAAAGAAGAAAGAACAGAGAGAGAAAGAAAGAGGGGAAAGAAAGAAAGAACAGAGAGAGACAGAGAAAGAACAGAGAGAGAAAGAAGTAAAGAAAAGAAAGAACAGAGAGAAAGAAAGAAAGAAAGAAAGAAAGAAAGAGAGGAAAGAAAGAGGGGAAAGAAAGAACAAAGAGAGAGAATGAAAAAAGAAAGATTAGAGAGAGAAAGAAAGAACAGAGAGAGAAAGAAAATGAAGGAAAGACAGAACAGAGAATGAGAAAGAAAGAACAGAGAAAGAAAGAAAAAGAGAGAAAGAAATAAAGAAAGATTCTATAAAGATACTATAGCAGCCTGGCTCCCATTGTAGTGCCCACCTGAGCCTCCCGATGCAGGACATATCATGATCCGCTCACATGGCCGGCATCCCCGATTCCAAGGCAATCCTGTTGCCTGCGCTGTTGGAGGAGGACAAGGTGATGGAACTGAAGCATTCCTAGTTCCGTCACAATCTCCCCATGAAATTATCTCATTTCCGGTCAGCTTCCAGCATATCACTTCCGGTGGAACGTCATGTGTGAGTTTTAAAATGCTCCTCGGGGGGCTCCGCCGTGTACTCCTGTGTCCGTATGCTTCGTACACACTTGACTCCGCTCCGTACATCCAGTACAAATATGGCTCCACTCCGCACACACACGGCTCCGCTCCGTATACCCCATACACACGCGGCTCCGCTCCGTACACCAAGTACACACACGGCTCCGGTTCGTACACCTCGTACACATGCGGCTCCTCTCTCCGTACACCTCGTACACACGCGGCTCTGCTCCGTACACCAAGTACACACGCGGCTCCTCTCGTACACCCCGTACTCACACGGCTCCGCTCTGTACACCTCGTACACACGCGGCTCCTCTCTGTACACCTCGTACACACTGCTCCGTTCTGTACACCTCGTACACACGCGGCTCCTCTCCGTACACCTCGTACACACGCGGCTCCGTTCTGTACACCTCATACATACACAGCTCCTCTCCGTACACCTCGTACACATCCAGCTCCGCTCCGTAAACCTCGTACACACGCGGCTCCGCTCCATACACCTCGTACACACACGGCTCCGCTCCGTACACCTCATATACACACAGCACTGCTACATCTACCCTGTAAACCCCTCCTGACCCCACACATACTTACCTCATCCAGCACCATGACAACCAGCACAGCAGAGTCCGGCAGACACCAAGAGGCAGGGCTGTGCGCAAAGGAACTGTGATGAGGTCACAGGAGGGGTGGAGTCAGGGGTCTGGGTCACCCTCCCAGGGCTGTGGGGTACTCGGTACCGGGCCGGTGTCAGGGGAATGTGTCACAGCAGCAGTGACCCGGTCCGTGGCCCTCGGCGCCCAAGTAATGGGGGAATGTAGTTAATGGAATGGAATAGTTTGTGACGCCACCTGTGGTGCTCGGCAAGGGAGGTGTTAAGCCGACGCTGCATGCAGATCAGCTGGGGCTGATAATAGGGTGCAGCAAGGGTGTAAAAGCTCCCCACAGGTGAAGCTATAGTCCTAGGGCAGTGTAGAGGTGGATGGCACGGTGATTTAGCAGTGCCGTAAGGGTAGGAAGCAGACAAGACACAGCGGGTGCAATTTCTGTACCTTTACTTGATAACTGCAGTCCAGGGTCCTGATTACAGATGGTAACGGAGCAGGCTATCCTGCAAGCAACTCAGGGATTCTCTCTCAACAGACGGGCTGTGCAGTCTCCTTCCTACCGCTTGTTTGAATGAAGCACTCCAGTACTAAGTTACTCTGAAGTTCCTCCTGTCAGATGTTCCCAAGAACCTTGCATGGCAGACAGCTGTAGCCTTTCTCGGGGACTCCTCTTTCTCTGAGTCCTGGCTCTCTATCCAAGCTGCTGTTGTGCCTCAAGTCTTAGATGGGAGCAGGGCATTTACAGCCTCCTACTCCTCTGGTATCTGTTGTAGGACCGTAAGTGTCCGTACAACAGTGAAGACCAGGCTCCAGTTCATGCACTCTCAAGCTGAGGGAGCTCTCCTTCCTAGCTCAACCTCCAGCTTCTCTCTCCACGTCTGCACACTTCACCCTCTGCAGACTAACTGACCACTCCTTCCTCTTGGCCCTCAGAGAGCACTCCTCCCCTTAATCCTGGTTCAGAGTTCCCCCTGCTGGCCTGGAGTGGAACTGTGTTGCATGTATGGATTGACTGTGAGAGAGACCCATCATTGCCTCCAAGCCTGGCATTACCCTCCCCTGGAGGAAGGCAAAGCCACTGTGGCGACCATACTCCTGGGGGCGCCACAGGTCACATGATCAGGGGTCTGGACAAAGGCTCCTGATCATGTGACCCCCTGATTCCTCCCCTCCTGTGACCTCATCACAGGTCCTGTGTACAGAGAAGAGAGCAGGCAAGCAATGCTGTGAGTGGCTGCTTGGGGGGTGAGCTGCTTGTCTCAAGCTAGGGCGAGGATGGGGTGCATGGTGGCTTATCTCCCTGCAGTGCGCGCAGAGGGCCGAAGGGCAGGGACAACAGCCAGGCCAGTATCCGCATCAGCTGACAAGCGGCCAGATGAGCGGGCGCTGCCGCCCACGGCCCACATGACAGTGGTCCAGCAGGAAAATGCCCGGCTGGGCATATTACCAATCCGAGCCTGGTAGGTATGAAAATAATTCTTATTATTTTAAAAACAAAACCCATTTTTTTCTGTAACTGTCATGTGCTGTACCATGTGTTACTTCCATGAACTTTGACATTTGCTTGACTTGTGATTTCCTATTTGGAGCTAGATTTGAATGCTGTACCTATTTAAATCGCATATAATGACAGTGTATCATCTCCTGAAAAAGAAGTCCTTGAGACTTTGAAACGTGTAGAGAAAGAAAATAAACCATCACTGTCATCTTTACTGTTGGATCGTGGTTTGTACAGCAGCGTGGGTTTTTCACCACGAATCTGTCCAGTTTGAATACGTTCTTTTTTTAGCTGATTTGACATTCAACATCACCCTCTATAGCTAATATAAGGAGAACATGGAGGGATTTCAGATCCTAATTTGTATCCTGTTCTTTATCAAATATCTCTCATCAGTTTGAAAAGGAATTCGTGCAACTATTTATTTGGTTTTCTATGATTAAGAGAGACCTGACGGCAGTTTCCCATTAACTGCAACTAAAATTTCTTGTACAAAACTCATCTTGTGGAATCAATTTCTGAATGTGATTGAAGAGTTGTGCAAAGTATTACATAAAATGTGCATTCCAGCTTTTATCTAAATTATCTCTGTAAACGGTCGACTTCGTCCCGCAACCGTTCTGATTAAAGTCAATACTAAATTACATCATGACATTCCTATAACTCAATATTACATATAGTGTTTTATAGTCTTTTTTCTAGAAAAGCATAAATTACAATATTTCGATTAAATAGTGCCATATGAGAAAAGGGCCATTGGTAAATGCTTTCCTTTTATAGTTGTGAATATATATACATTTGCAAATTGCCTCTTTAGAAAGGAAGAGGGCTTGAACTCTAGCGCCAGCTATTGGAAGTAACAATCCTAAAAGTCAATATCTACTCATTAACGAGCCTTACCATAAGAACTAGGATAAAAGCCAAACCAAAATCTATATGTTAGGCGTCAGATTCCTGTAGCTACACAGCAGGAGTCCAGAGCCCCACATACTGCTTTGCAGCAAGTCATTCCTGAGGCTAAGTCCCCCTGCCGCTCCACTGAGCATGCTCATGAGATGATCTCCCATTGAAGCTCGGGAGTCATGTGCTCAGGTCCTTCCCCTGATCTGATTGGACCATCTCAGAGATCTGGAAGGTCCCGGCAGCGCACGGCTATAAAAGGACCGCATGGCCGTTCGGCCATGCGCTAGTATAGACTATACTTGCTATGTGTGAAAGGTGACGGATGTGTATGATTCTGGTGACTGACTCATTTGAAACCCCTTCCGTCTGATATTACGTATGTGGTTAGGGAATTAGAGTTATAGTCAGCACCAGTCAGTGGCAAGCCATACGCCACAGTGCATACCGCACTAGCATCCGATAGTGTTATGCCTCACGGCACTGTCGTACAGCGGCAGTAGTTACCGCCGTGCTGCAGTTAGCAGCACTTACCGGCGTCCGCGGTAGCGACGCCGCACGCACGGTAGGTCAAGACGGACACCGACCTCTGCCTTGGGCTGTGTCCTGTGACCATATACCGTGTGTGCAAGCCAGCTGAGACCGGTGAAGCTAACAGGCTTGGCGTTTATGCTTTATTTATACTAAAGCACCTCTGTGAGTTTAACAGAGTCCGCTCTGCGCACCTCGGGTGACGTTTAACCCGAGCGCAGTATACCGCCATATAGCGAGTCTGCCATTACTCAGCAGCGGTTGCTACACCTACTGCACGGTGGACCCCGGGCGGCAAACACACTTCCTATTATTTATATTTAGTGCGTTCCGCCGTCCCTAACATTATGCTAGCACCAGGGTCTGGCTGGTGATGGCAGAACAGCAGCAATTACTACAGTACATTCGGCAGCTGGAGGGCCGGTTGGCTACTCTTGAGAGTGCTATCTCAGCTGCGAAGTCCACTGAGGCTGCTGTTCAGGCGATCGCAGAGGCAGTTTCTATTAGTCTACTCTGCAAATTTTCTTTTTTTTTTTTTTACAAAACCATGCCAAATTAATGTACACACATGCGATGTATAATGATGTAATCAAAAAATGTCCCCGTAATACATTACTTATTATGGTGTAAAATGTCAAAGTGAAGCCAATGGAGCTAAAGAAAACAAAGCCCAATCTGTGAAGGAGACCAGTATGTTTATGTTCCCAACGTGGCAGGCTACCAAATGGCTATTAGATCTAGTGGTGTAGATGGTCCTGGAGCTAAAACCAAATATATTTCAGGTAAACAATATGTCACTTGACAGCTACAGCAAAGCGCCTGGGCAGCAATGCAGGAAATGGGTGAAGGGATGTGTGTATAGCCTTCACATGAGTTATGAGCTGTTATAGCACCCTTCAGTTACCATACAGTCAATGATTCTACTGAGTGTCCATAAGAATTATGAGACTCTAAAATGAGCAAAAAGAAGCGAGCGAGCAAAAGGGATTCACCAGAATCGTTCTCCAGTTGGCGCCCTCCAACCTCCTTTAAATGAGAGCTATTGTAACGAAGGGGGATTGGAATACTGGGGCGGTTCGCCCCAGAACTAGTTTTTTTGGCCAGTGCTCTACGACCACCTCAACTTTCCAGGGTATTTGCCATTTCACATGAACACCACCTCCTACTTGCATCTTCCTCTTGTATTTTTTTTTACTCTCACTGCCCTTCTTTTCCAATAGTGATTCCTTTGTGTCTTTTCTATTTGTCCTCTATTTCTCCTCTTGCCCCACCAAGCACCAAAAAACACACACATAGAGTTGAATAAGGTGGCACAGTGCACACCAAGCAATACCAACGTCCATGTTTCCCTTTTCTGCCTGTATTTTTGGATAGTTAAAGTGGTTATCTGGGACTTTTGTTATTGTTTTCTATGGGAAGAACTTACCAGCAGGTAGTTGCTAACTACCTGCCTATTCTGCCCTGCGACTCTGTTCTGGCTCAGATTGGTCACCGACTGGTCCCAGGGACAATTCTCCTGCTTCTTTTGACTTCAAGTTGACAGAGCAACTCCTTCACTTCTGCTCTACACTATCAACAAGGCGTTACTGCTGATGTCATGCTGATTGATAGCCGACTCCTCGCTGAATCAGGCTGCACTTGCAGTCAGTCAGAATGATATCAGCAGTGGCATCCCCGCACCAGAGCGGCGCAGAAGAGAAAGAACTTCTGAGTCGACGTGAGGTCAAAAGAAGCAAGAGAATCGCTACGTAAGTCGAGAGAGATTGTTGCAGAGCAGATTAAGCAAGTAGTTGGTAAACACCTGACTGTAAGTTCTTTGCCCCATAGTTAAAAAAGAAAAAATGTCCTGGATAACCCCTTCAATAATTGTGTCAAAAACTTTCGCTAAATTCAAATTTCAGAAGTCTGAAGAATATTCAGAAGTCAAAAGTTTAAGATACAGAAAATTTTTCCCTTGGTTCTGTGATACAGTGATTATGTGTTCTCTTAGATTTCATAAATTATTACAACAAACTCTATAATTCTAGAACAATGACAACACCAAAGGCCAAGTGGTTTCTTTAAAAACATGTCCTACCAAATCAAGGTAATGAGAGAGATTTGAATTTCAGCTAAAGTGCAATCCCCCCCAAGACCTTAGCACATGACCTGAAGATATTTACAGCAAGATCTAAGTCTCGATGTTCTCATAGTGGAATTCTGCCTTATCCCTGCAGTAACACCAACCATCTGGGTGGCCTATGTAGTCACTTGAGTAGCCTGTGAAGCTCATCAGGAATCCAAACAATAAAGCCTGTAGAGAAAGCCAATTTATCAAAGTTAACCAAAAGTCTCTTTTGCCCCTTCTCTGTCAGTCTTTAGATGCTAATTGAGCATCAGATTAAATAAATAACAAGTATTTAATTCTATGATGGAAGAGGTTAAATCACTGATAGTTATACAGAAATACATGAGTATCATGCAATTAATTAAAATACCCTAATCACAACCTTTTGCAGTGAATTTACATGATTGAAATTGTTTGCAGAATCCCAGTACTTTCCAGCAGAGTCTAAGCCTTAAAGGAATATTCCCTTTTGGAGTACACAACAGTTGCAGGCTTTATTCTTGAACTGTATTGAGCTGACATCATATGGCATTGTTAGTGAATAGAGTTGTTAATAATATTGTGTATTTTTTCTTGTTTGAGTTGGTTCTTTTCCTATTTTTTCCATGTTGTGATAATGAACATAATAATATACTGTATGCCCTTACGTAAAAAAAAAAAATTCTCCCACAATGTCGGAATGTTTCCGCTGAAAGCTGAAACTTGCAATAGGTTATGGTATGACTCAGACACAGCCTAGTAAGAGCACAGCAAAATTCGGTGACCAGGCTGAAACAAGGATCCTACCAGACGTTCTCTGCTCCTAAATATATGTAAAAACCTCATTATATACACACAAAGAAGAGAAAGAAATTGACCTAAGTAGCTCAGAGATTCCTTACAGTGGTCAAACTAAACAATGAACTGCTATGGAAGTTTTGGCAATGGTCACACGTTGCTTTTTTGCTGCTTTTTTCCTGTGGGCAAAACCTGCTCTGTTGGAGGTAAAGAAGCTGCTTACGAAAAGCAGGTTGTGCTGCGTTTTATCTACTTTTTTGTTGCATTTTTGCTGCTTTTTTCAGGATACCAAAGTTGACTTTTGTTTGCCTCTACCTTGCAAGCAGGAACAATACAAGGTGTTAGGGCACCAATGCAAGGTGCATGTCAAACGATAAAACATTTTTGGAAAAAAGGGCAATTTGATCAAATTATATAAGGGAAACAGAATTTGATGTCTTAATAAATAGTGACTATTCTGAACAAAAAAAGCCTGGATTCATGTACAAAGTGCAGCCATGAACTAAGGTTATATGAGTTCATGAAAAAATACACAATTGCAAAAAAAACAGTGGGGAAAATTGAATTGGTAGGACTTAGTTTACTATCATGTAATAACCTGCAGGAAACGCAGGATGCAGTCACGCACGTGGAGGCAGAGCAAGGGTTAAACTGGGTTATTTACAGGGGGATGTGCTCCACGCAGGGAGTGAGGAATTGTAGGGTGACAGCAAGGAATGGGGCAGAACTGGAAGGTTGGCAGGGTAGGTGAGGGACGAACGAGAGTTCAGTAATAAAGAGGTTAAACTTATCGGACTGTAGTCTTCTGTTGTGTGAGAGTACAGGGTTCCAATGGTGGCACCGGCAACAGCGGCGCGGGTCGTCTCGTCGCAGTCTATGACAGGCGGGAATCCAACGGTGGCACCGACAACAGCGGCACATGCAGTCTCTCTCAAGTCTCTGCCCACGATAAAGAAACAGCCTCCGGGGAAACAACAGGATGCTGGGCGATGAGAGGGGGTCCTGCTCTCAACACTCTTAGTCACAAGTCCACACTCAGAACGTGTCACCGCAGGGACAGCACCTCGCTCCTCGGTCAGTCCAGCTACTAATCTCAGGGGCTCAGATCTGTCACTGCGCATGCCGGCCTGCACGCACTAGCGACTGTCTCAGGCTTGTCAAGGGAGTCTCCTCCGGTCACAGATGCTGACGGGTCCACGTTTACACAGAGGGCAAGGACGTGTACTGTCGGTCTGTCTCAGTCTTCTGCAGGAGGGCTCCTTTGAGTATACGGTCACTCTTGGGCAGAGCGGGTGTGGTACTCACTGTCTCCTAGTGTACGGCACCTGGCTTAGCTCCGCAAGCTCCTCTCTGCTGGCACGGCTCCGCACACTCCGCTCTGCTGGCATGGCTAATTCCCCCAGCACCACAGCTCCTATTCCGTACAGCAGCAGCACGGCCTGTCACAGGGCCAGCACTCTCTGGAGGGAGAAGCAGAGCGCGCTCTTCTCTACACTGCGCGCTGCACTTACTTGGCGCCAACTCCTGCAGCAGCGCACGTTTTACTTCTTATCTCCCTGTGTCAGTGTGCTCTCCCTAGGCTCTTCCTGCCCCCTCTTGTCAGTAGGAAACTCCATTTCTCCTCTCCTTCCCTCCTGCAGCAGAGGAAGGTCCCTCTACCTCAGGCTTCACTCCAGAAACAGAGGATGCAGCCCTTACAGTTGTGGACCAGGCATGCTGGTACCCACGGTTCGGTCCACCTCCTTACAATCACACATTGTAGGGCATGGAATTCCTAGGGAATTGTTTACTTTCTCCCATTGGTTGGGCATTGAGTTGGTCAGGCATTGTTTACTTTCACACATATCACTAATTTAATTAAACTGTACTAAAAGCCATGCTCATATGAGGAGACCAAGACATTATAGCTTAAACTCGGGAAAATCACAAACCTAATGGGTTTCACATCCTGCTGTACCCATTCGGTGAATAGGTACAGCAGGATGTGAAACCAATTCAGTGACATGACATTGCATTCAGTAAGAAATGACATGCTGCAGTTTTAAAAAAAACATGCTCTACATAGGCTGCATCATATTGCTATCCAGGTCAGACAGCAAGTTATTTCTGCTAAGGAAACTGTGCAAGATGAGAATCAGCAAGGAAAAGGATATGCAAGTGCATTCACCGCGGCACAACATTGCTCAGACAACCATTATTGGCCTCATTGATATCAAGACAAGGCGTGCAAGTGCTGGCATTTCTACCATGGCATTTATACTCCATGTTGAATAAATGAAGATGTTTTGGAAACTTTGTTTCAGTTTTTTCATCATTAACAGATCATTAACATAACTGATTATTTCCATGATTTCTCCTAGTTTTGCAACTTCAGTGTTGAGGATTGTATATATACACTGCGTGCAGAATTATTAGGCAAGTTGTATTTGAGAGGATTCTTTTTATTATTGAACAACAACTATGTTCTCAATCAACCCAAAAGACTCATAAATATCAAAGCTTAATATTTTTGGATGCTGGAGTGGTTTTTTTTAGATTTGGCTATCTTAGGAGGATATCTGTTTTTTCAGGTATCTATTACTGTGCAGAATTATTAGGCAACTTAATAAAAACCAAATATATACCCATCTCACATGTTTATTTTCACCAGGTAAACCAATAAAACAACGCAAAGTGTAGAAATAAACATTTCTGACATTCAAAAAAAAAAAAAAAAAATCAGTGACCAATATAGCCACCTTTCTTTACGATGACACTCAAAAGCCTTCCATCCATAGATTCTGTCAGTTGCTTGATCTGTTTACGATCAACATTGCGTGCAGCAGCCACCACAGCCTACCAGAGACGTTCTGAGAGGTGTACTGTTTTCCCTCCTTGTAGATGTCACATTTTATGAGGGACCACAGGTTCTCTATGGGGTTCAGATCAGGTGAACAAGAGGGCCATGTCATTATTTTTTCTTCTTTTAGACCTTTACTGGCCAGCCACGCTGTGTAGTATTTGGATGCATGTGATGGAGCATTGTCCTGATTAAAAATCATGTTTTTCTTGAATGATACCAACTTCTTCCTGTAACACTGCTTGAAGAAGGTGTCTTCCTGAAACTGGCAGTAGGTCTGGGAGTTGAGCTTCACGCCATCCTCAACCCGAAACGTACTCCAGTAACGTCGCAGCTCTGAAATATGGCAAAACTGGTGGCAAATGGCATCTTGGCAGCTTCACTCTTGATTTTCCTCAATTCATGGGCAGTTATTTTGCGCCTTTTTTATCAGCATTCTTCTCGCGACCCTGTTGGCTATTTGCCATGAAACGCTTGATTGTTCGGTGATCACGCTTCAAAAGTTTGGCAATTTCAAGACTGCTGCATCCCTCTGCAAGACATCTCACAATTTTTGACTTTTCAGAGTCCGTCAAATCTTTCTTCAGACCCATTTTGCCAATGGAACGGAAGTTGCCTAATAATTAAGCACACCTTATATACTGTAGGGTGTTGATGTCATTAGACCACACCCCTCCTCATTACAGAGATGCAAATCACCTGATTTATATAATTGGCAGTTGGCTTTCAAGCCTATACAGCTTGCAGTAGGACAACATGTATCAAAAGAATGATGTGATCAAAATACTCATTTGCCTAATAATTCTGCACACAGTGTAGGTGTTACCTTTCATCATTATTCTGCCTGTAATAATAAGATGACTGCTAAAAAGGATATCTCTGCGCCATCTTCTTGTGACTTTGTAAACAGGTTACTAAGATGCAACACACAGACAAGGATAAGGCGGAAGTAACCAACTAAACTATTCTCTAAACACGGGAATGAAACGGTTAATTTTGCAAGTAATCAATACAAGGTATTAGGTAATACAATATTAGCACAAATGACAATAAACACAATTTTTAACAGTTACAGTATGGATTCTCTATCCCATACGACTCTTTACAAATAGGAGTGATGCCCTACAGTCCCTTATATGACAACTTCAAAGGTTGACGCTGAAAACTATACGGCCACATGAAAATGTCTCTTCAGCACATTTACACTTAGATTATAGGCACTAAAGGGGGTCACCAGTATTTCCCTCTAGGCCGCAAGTCCTCCTGACAAAGTCAAGCTATGCTCTCTGGGCCCTTCTCACACCGGCCGGTACCTGACCTATCTGCTGCACAGCCCCAGACCAAATCCTGTGTTGTACATTAGCGTCAGAAGTAGTGTTGAGCATTCCGATACCGCAAGTATCGGGTATCGGCCGATACTTGCTGTATCGGAATTCCGATACCGACTTCCGATATTTTTTCAATATCGGAATTCGGCATCGGAATTGGAAGTTCAAAGTTGATTGACGGCCTGACGTCATCATGATGCGCGGTGTGTGCGCATCATGATGCGCCGTCATTTCGGGCCTTCCGGGGGTCTCTGCCGGCCTGCCGGGGGGCTGTGTGGACTGCCCGGGGTCGGTACCGGCCTGCCGGGGGGCTGTGCCGGCCTGCCGGTGGTCTGTGCACCCTGTGGGGCTCTGTACCGGCCTGCCGGGGGGCTGTGCCGGCCTGCCGGTGGTCTGTGCACCCTGTGGGGGTCTGTACCGGCCTGCCGGGGGGCTGTGCCGGCCTGCCGGTGGTCTGTGCACCCTGTGGGGGTCTGTGCCGGCCTGCCGGGGGGCTGTGCTGATGTCCGGGGGTCTGTGCAAGCATCGTCCGATGGGACTACAAGTCCCATCTGGCGATGCCTGCTACCATGACAGTGATTGACACATTAGCCAATGATGGGACAGTAGTAGTCCCATCATCCGGCTAATGTGTTAAATGTTAAAAAAAAAAAATATACTACATACATACTACATACATACTACATGCTACATACATACTACATATATACTACATGCATGCTACATACATACTACATGCTACATACATACTACATATATACTACATGCATGCTACATACATACTACATGCTACATACATACTACATATATACTACATACATTCTACATACATGCTACATACATACTGCATGCTACATACATACTACATACATACTACATACATACTACATACATACATACTACATGCATGCTACATACATACTACATGCATGTTACATGCATGCTACATACATACTACATGCTACATACATACCACATACATACTACATACATGCTACATGCTACATACATACTACATACATACTACATGCATGCTACATACATACTACATACATACTACATGCATGCTACATACATACTACATGCATGCTACATACATACTTCATGCATGCTACATGCATGCTACATACATACTACATGCTACATACATACCACATACATACTACATGCTACATACATACTACATACATACTACATATATACTACATGCATGCTACATACATACTACATACATACTACATGCATGCTACATACATACTACATGCATGCTACATGCATGCTACATACATACTACATGCTACATACATACCACATACATACTACATACATGCTACATGCTACATACATACTACATACATACTACATACATACTACATGCATGCTACATACATACTACATACATACTACATGCATGCTACATACATACTACATGCATGCTACATACATACTACATGCATGCTACATGCATGCTACATACATACTACATGCTACATACATACCACATACATACTACATACATACTACATGCTACATACATACTACATATATACTACATGCATGCTACATACATACTACATGCTACATACATACCACATACATACTACATACATACTACATACATACTACATACATACTACATGCTACATACATACCACATATATACTACATACATACAATACATCCATACAATACATACATAGACATACAGTACATATAACATAGAGTAACATACTTACCAATACTTGTCACATTGTTCCCCGAAGCCATTGTCTTTTCCGGAATAAATATTAACATAACAAACCACAAAAATACTCACCCACGATCCGAAGCAGTCCACGAGTGTGTCCCACGACGATCTTGGGTAGAGAACTGCAGCATCAGATGATGCTGCCGTTCTCTACGGGCTGCAGGAATCCAATGACGGAAGGTAGGTATCCTTCCGCACTGTATTCCTCCGCCACTTAAAAAAAAAAAAGTCCCTAGTCTCACTTTATGCCATTGCTGCGTGGGAATTTCCCACACAGCAATGGCATAAAGTGAGACTAGGGACTTTTTTTTTTTAAGTGGCGGAGGAATACAGTGCGGAAGGATACCTACCTTCCGTCATTGGATTCCTGCAGCCCGTAGAGAACGGCAGCAACAGCTGATGCTGCAGTTCTCTACCCAAGATCGTCGTGGGACACACTCGTGGACTGCTTCGGATCGTGGGTGAGTATTTTTGTGGTTTGTTATGTTAATATTTATTCCGGAAAAGACAATGGCTTCGGGGAACAATGTGACAAGTATTGGTAAGTATGTTACTCTATGTTATATGTACTGTATGTCTATGTATGTATTGTATGAATGTATTGTATGTATGTAGTATATATGTGGTATGTATGTAGCATGTAGTATGTATGTAGTATGCATGTAGCATGCAGTATGTATGTAGCATGCATGTAGTATATATGTAGTATGTATGTAGCATGTATGTAGTATGTATGTGGTATGTATGTAGCATGTAGTATGTATGTAGCATGCATGTAGTATATATGTAGTATGTATGTAGCATGTAGTATGTATGTAGTATGTATGTGGTATGTATGTAGCATGTAGTATGTATGTAGCATGCATGTAGTATGTATGTAGTATGTATGTAGTATGTATGTATGTAGCATGCATGTAGTATGTATGTAGTATGTATGTAGTATGTATGTGGTATGTATGTAGCATGTAGTATGTATGTAGCATGTATGTAGCATGCATGTAGCATGCATGTAGTATGTATGTAGTATGTATGTAGTATGTATGTAGCATGCAGTATGTATGTAGCATGCAGTATGTATGTAGCATGCATGTAGCATGCATGTAGTATGTATGTAGCATGTAGTATGTATGTAGCATGTAGTATGTATGTAGCATGCATGTAGTATGTATGTAGTATTTTTTTTTTTTTTTAACATTTAACACATTAGCCGGATGATGGGACTACTACTGTCCCATCATTGGCTAATGTGTCAATCACTGTCATGGTAGCAGGCATCGCCCGATGGGACTTGTAGTCCCATTGGACGATGCCTGCACAGACCCCCGAAGCCTGCACAGACCACCGGCAGGCCGGCACAGCCCCCCGGCAGGCCGGCACAGCCCCCCGGAGCCTGCACAGACCACCGGCAGGCCGGCACAGCCCCCCGGCAGGCCGGCACAGCCCACCGGAGCCTGCACAGACCACCGGCAGGCCGGCACAGCCCCCCGGCAGGCCGGCACAGACCACCGGAGCCTGCACAGACCCCCTGGCAGGCCGGCACAGCCCCCCGAAAGGCCCGTACAGACCCCAGAGAGGCTGTACAAGGCAAAAACAGGGTTTTTCTTATTCCGATACCGGAAGTCCCATAGACTTGAATGGGACTTCCGGTATCGGAATCGGCGATACCGATACTTTTTTTAAAGATCGGCCGATCCATTCCGATCCGATACTTTGAAGTATCGGACGGTATCGCTCAACTCTAGTCAGAAGTAATGGCCCGGTTCACTCGCACCTTCGGATCATCACAATGGACGTCCACTTCTTGATGACGGCCCACACTCGGTCATCGGTACTTGACCTTAAACGGTCAACTATCGGAACATGATGGATAAGGGCTGGGCCTCCGGTCTCGATTGGCGTAGCCTGGATCCCAGGCCTTCACTGGCTTCATCTGTTGTTCATCTGTTCACGCTGTTGTACATATATTGCAGAGTACAAGTCTGCATAGACTTCAGTCTGCATTGTGATTGCTATAAGTGTGTGCTAGAAGTGTGAAGATTAATTTAAGAATTAAAACCAGAAGGATGAATACAGACTGTGCCCTGCTACCTGCCACCATCGCACTCTAACAAGCATCTCTATTCTTCCGACAGGTATGTCCATCCACCCAGCTCTCCTGCTCTCCTGCTGTCTGTCTATGAAGGACACACAGTGCGTCACCCAGCTTTGCACATAGACTTGCCTCTGCACCTAGCATTCACATGGTATGTCCATCCACCCAGCTCTCCTGCTGTCTGTCTATGAAGGACACACAGTGCGTCACCCAGCTTTGCACATAGACTTGCCTCTGCACCTAGCATTCACATGGTATGTCCATCCACCCAGCTCTCCTGCTCTCCTGCTGTCTGTCTATGAAGGACACACAGTGCGTCACCCAGCTTTGCACATAGACTTGCCTCTGCACCTAGCATTCACATGGTATGTCCATCCACCCAGCTCTCCTGCTCTCCTGCTGTCTGTCTATGAAGGACACACAGTGCGTCACCCAGCTTTGCACATAGACTTGCCTCTGCACCTAGCATTCACATGGTATGTCCATCCACCCAGCTCTCCTGCTCTCCTGCTGTCTGTCTATGAAGGACACACAGTGCGTCACCCAGCTTTGCACATAGACTTGCCTCTGCACCTAGCATTCACATGGTATGTCCATCCACCCAGCTCTCCTGCTCTCCTGCTGTCTGTCTATGAAGGACACACAGTGCGTCACCCAGCTTTGCACATAGACTTGCCTCTGCACCTAGCATTCACATGGTATGTCCATCCACCCAGCTCTCCTGCTCTCCTGCTGTCTGTCTATGAAGGACACACAGTGCGTCACCCAGCTTTGCACATAGACTTGCCTCTGCACCTAGCATTCACATGGTATGTCCATCCACCCAGCTCTCCTGCTCTCCTGCTGTCTGTCTATGAAGGACACACAGTGCGTCACCCAGCTTTGCACATAGACTTGCCTCTGCACCTAGCATTCACATGGTATGTCCATCCACCCAGCTCTCCTGCTCTCCTGCTGTCTGTCTATGAAGGACACACAGTGCGTCACCCAGCTTTGCACATAGACTTGCCTCTGCACCTAGCATTCACATGGTATGCCTTTCAGCTAACCCCAGCTTACCCCAGTGTTATTTATGACCTTGTTTACTCTGGCTTGATCATATACATCTGGTCCACTCTTAATTGTCTGGCCAAGATGAGCAGAGACCACTCCTCTCTGCTTCACACCTGACTGCACTTAGTTGTACATATATTGCAGAGTACAAGTCTGCATAGACTTCAGTCTGCATTGTGATTGCTATAAGTGTGTGCTAGAAGTGTGAAGATTAATTTAAGAATTAAAACCAGAAGGATGAATACAGACTGTGCCCTGCTACCTGCCACCATCGCACTCTAACAAGCATCTCTATTCTTCCGACAGGTATGTCCATCCACCCAGCTCTCCTGCTCTCCTGCTGTCTGTCTATGAAGGACACACAGTGCGTCACCCAGCTTTGCACATAGACTTGCCTCTGCACCTAGCATTCACATGGTATGTCCATCCACCCAGCTCTCCTGCTGTCTGTCTATGAAGGACACACAGTGCGTCACCCAGCTTTGCACATAGACTTGCCTCTGCACCTAGCATTCACATGGTATGCCTTTCAGCTAACCCCAGCTTACCCCAGTGTTATTTATGACCTTGTTTACTCTGGCTTGATCATATACATCTGGTCCACTCTTAATTGTCTGGCCAAGATGAGCAGAGACCACTCCTCTCTGCTTCACACCTGACTGCACTTAGTTGTACATATATTGCAGAGTACAAGTCTGCATAGACTTCAGTCTGCATTGTGATTGCTATAAGTGTGTGCTAGAAGTGTGAAGATTAATTTAAGAATTAAAACCAGAAGTGAACCAGAAGGGAACTGAAGGTAACTGGACACAGTCACTGTAAACAATGTTTCTGTTTGTTTTCACTTTCACCCCAATAATCCTTCACTTTCTGCTAATTCCCCTAATCCCTACTCCTAGTAAGGAACTGTTCATCTCTTCTTCAATCCTCCCCATCCACCTCACCTCCGCCTCAAAACTGTTCCTTAACATACAATCCTCTGTCTCCAAACACAGACAGCCCCCTCATGCCCTCTCCTGCTCCCACCTGCTAACACTTTCTCTGCTCCTTCTCACTGCTGGTGATATCTCTCCAAATCCTGGTCCTCCTCACCACATTCCCACAGTCATTTCTACCTCCCATCCACGCTCTATCACAACCTTCCGTAACCTCTCCAACCTTATACCCATTCACCCAGCCCCCGCTTCCCCAGTCCCACTAACAGGAGCTCTGTGGAACGCTCGCTCTGTCTGCAACAAGCTTTCCTACATCCATGATCTTTTTGTTACTACCAAACTCTCCTTCCTCGCCATCACCGAAACCTGGCTCACCCCTTCTGACACAGCCTCTCCTGCTGCACTTTCGTATGGCGGCTTCCACCTTTCTCACACCCCCCGCCCCAGCAGCAAACATGGTGGAGGAGTTGGTTTTCTCCTGTCAGATACCTGCTCCTTCACCCCAATCCCACTGCCACCCTCTGTTACCCTCCCTTCCTTTGAGGTGCACTCTGTGCGCATCTACTCCCCCTCCAACCTCCAACTGGCTGTCATCTACCGCCCCCCAGGGCCAGCCACCACCTTCTTTGACCACTTCACCACCTGGTTACTTCATTTCCTTTCCGCGGACATCCCTACTATCATCATGGGCGACTTCAACATCCCCATTGACACTTCCCTCTCAGCTGCCACTAAACTTCTATCTCTCACTTCCTCCTTCGGCCTCACTCAATGGTCTTCTACAGCCACCCACAAAGATGGCCACACACTGGACCTCATCTTCACCCGCCTCTGCTCCCTATCTAACCTCTCTAACTCACCTCTTCCTCTCTCTGACCACAACCTGCTCACATTCTCTTCCCTCTTCACTCCATGTCTACAATCCCCACCCCACAAACTTTCACACCCTCGCAGGAATCTTAAACACCTTGACCTACACTCATTCTCCGAATCCCTCCTCCCTCTTACAGATATAAGTTCCTTACACAATGCGGATGACGCTGCCGCTCTATATAACACCACAATAGCTGTAGCTTTGGAATCCGCTGCCCCACTTACACATACCAAAACTCGCAAAATCAACAGACAGCCCTGGCACACCAGCCTGACCAAAGAGCTGAGGCGAGCTTCCAGGGCTGCTGAGCGCAGATGGAAAAGATCCCACTCCAACGAGCATTTCATCGCATTCAAACAGTCCCTCACTACTTTCAAGACCACACTCGCCACAGCTAAACAAACCTACTTCTCATCTCTCATATCCTCCCTGTCTCACAACCCTAAACAGTTATTCAACACCTTCAATTCTCTCCTCCGCCCCCCAGCACCTCCTCCCTCCCCACTCATCTCAGCTGAAGACTTTGCCTCATTTTTCAAGCAGAAAATTGATAACATCAGGGACAGTTTTGGTCAACAACCCCCAGAGCCCTTCCTCCCGACTTCCCAGCCCTCCACCTTCAAAACCAACTTCTCCACCATTACAGAAGATCGACTCTCCACTCTACTCTCAAGATCACATCTCACCACCTGTGCACTCGACCCGATCCCATCCCACTTCATCCCAAACCTCACCACAGTCTTCATCCCAACCCTAACCCATCTCTTCAACCTATCACTAACAACTGGTGTTTTCCCCTCAAGCTTTAAACATGCCTCCATCACACCTATCCTCAAAAAGCCCTCTCTTGACCCATCCTCTGCATCTAGCTATCGCCCTATATCACTTCTCCCATACGCCTCCAAGCTACTGGAACAACACGTCTACCTTGAACTGTCCTCCCATCTCTCTTCTTGCTCCCTCTTCGACCGCTTACAATCTGGCTTCCGGTCACACCACTCCACTGAAACTGCCCTTACTAAGGTCACCAATGACCTCTTAACTGCCAAGAGCAAGCGACACTACTCTGTCCTCCTCCTCCTGGACCTGTCGGCTGCCTTTGACACAGTGGACCATTCCCTATTATTACAGACCCTCTCATCCCTCGGCATCACAGACTTGGCCCTCTCCTGGATCTCATCATACCTAACAGACCGGACATTCAGCGTCTCCCACTCACACACCACCTCCTCACCTCGCCCCCTATCTGTCGGAGTCCCACAAGGTTCAGTCCTAGGGCCCCTGCTGTTCTCTATTTACACCTTTGGCCTGGGACAGCTCATAGAATCTCATGGCTTTCAATATCATCTTTATGCTGATGACACACAGATCTACATCTCTGGACCAGATATCACCTCCCTACTAACCAGAATCCCTCAATGTCTGTCCACTATTTCATCCTTCTTCTCCACTAGATATCTGAAACTCAACATGGACAAAACAGAATTCATCATCTTTCCCCCATCTCACGTGACCCCCCCTACGAACCTATCAATTACAGTAAATGACTGCCCACTCTCCCCAGTCCCACAAGCTCGCTGCCTCGGAGTAATCCTTGATGCTGATCTCTCCTTCAAACCACATATCCAAACCCTTTCCACTTCCTGCCGACTTCAACTCAAAAATATTTCACGCATCCGTTCATTCCTCACCCAAGAATCTGCAAAAACCCTAGTCCATGCCCTCATCATCTCTCGCCTTGACTACTGCAACCTCATGCTCTGCGGCCTCCCCTCAAACACTCTCGCACCCCTCCAATCTATTCTAAACTCTGCTGCCCGGCTAATCCACCTGTCCCCCCGCTATTCCCCAGCTTCTCCCCTCTGTCAATCCCTTCACTGGCTCCCAATTGCCCAGAGACTCCATTACAAAACCCTAACCATGACATACAAAGCCATCCACAACTTGTCTCCTCCATACATCTGTGACCTCGTCTCCCGGTACTTTCCTGCACGCAACCTCCGATCCTCACAAGATCTCCTTCTCTACTCCCCTCTTATCTCCTCTTCCCACAATCGCATACAAGATTTCTCTCGCGCATCACCCCTACTCTGGAACTCTCTACCACAACATATCAGACTCTCACCTACCATCGAAACCTTCAAAAAGAGGCTGAAGACCCACCTCTTCCAACAAGCCTATAACCTGCAGTAACCACCGATCGACCAAACCGCTGCACGACCAGCTCTACCCTCGCCTACTGTATTATCACCCATCCCTTGTAGATTGTGAGCCCTCGCGGGCAGGGTCCTCTCTCCTCCTGTACCAGTTATGACTTGTATTGTTTAAGATTATTGTACTTGTTTTTATGTATACCCCCCTCACATGTAAAGCGCCATGGAATAAATGGCGCTATAACAATAAATAATAATAATAATAATAATAATCTGTATCTCTCTCACTAGTTCATGACGTCACGCCTGGCTCGTTCTCCAAGTGCTTCCTGGTGACTCACTTGCGTAATCCCTTTGCACAGACGTCCCTCTGGTTTCACTTGTTGGCGCCAACTGACTTACCACCTTTTTATATTGGGTAACTGCGCCACAAGTGTCACCTGACCCAGTGCTCGCTTTTGTTGCGTGATTCCTGAAACACTTCTACCATCCTTCTGTTCCTCTAGGTCCAGTTTGCACAGTAGGCGGCAGTCTCCAGTCACAAATGCTGCGCAATGGAGAGGAACTTCATTTTTCATGGCACACACCCTTAAAACCGCAACTTCTGACTGGCCAGAAGTTAGAGATAATGGTCACAAGTTCTCAATGTAAGTCTATGAAATCCTCATTCTGCCCTTGTTCTGGCTTTCATAGACTTACATTGAGGTGTGACTTCCAGATAAGCAAACACTGGAACGTTCTGCAGGTCACAAACAACCGGAGTGGTGCTGATAAAAGATGAAGATAAAGTATAAGACTAAGTGCTGAGATATTAGGTTAGTGGCAATACGCCAGCGCTGTTATAGAAAAATCACTAGAGTCTACAGAAATGTGCTTTAACAAAAATCACAAACATTTAAATTGTGCACATTTGTTATGGACAGCTTTCTGCTCTGGAGGACTTCACAGGTCCATTAAAATTAAGAAATACCCATTTATTTAATGGTAATGCTTTATTTTCCCTGCAGAGCTGGACCCATATTGCAGTTTTCAACCATTCTAAACATTACAACTGGTCCAACATTGTCCTTAAAATGTTCTTTATTTGTAACAGAGAAAAGTATGTCTGTCCAGTGTAAATAACATTTCTGCTCTGTTTCTGTATTCTGCCTTTGTTTTGTATGTTGCTTTTGGCAAGAGCGGCACGCATCTGTGCACACTACAGAACAATGGTCTTTTCTTGACAACATCCTATGTCATGGTCAGATATATGCTATGTGCACCCCGGGAACTTCTGTACAGTTTGTATGGTTATATTGTGGATGTCACTTTATCCATATAGAAGTCACAGACACGTGAACCCCTCATCCAGGTATGCCAAGTGCTGCAGCGTTGGACTTCTAGGGATGTATACCTTCACTTCCTATTACGTTGATGTGAGAGTACATCCATAACATCTCACAGCACAAGCATGGAAGCCGAACAGAGACATCATGCTATATTCAGTTTCGATTAGGTCTGAGCAGACATTATAACAATGACGATCGCCCCCATAGTCAGCTGCTTACTAATGTAAAACAGAGTGCATGAATATACATACATATATAGTATATACAGTACTTTGCAAAAGTTTTAGGGAGGTGGGGAAAAATGTTGCAAAATAAGAATGTTTTCCAAAATAAAAGTGTTAATAGTTTATTTTGGGAGTAAATTTACATACACAAGTGGATACAATCATTAATACCCCTCTGTTAATGCAAGAAAACCCACAATGGTCACTGAAATAACTTGTAAATGACAAATGTCATCATCCAGACCGGGTTTTGGGGCTTGTCTCTCCTTTTCCGGTCTGGTCATGTCAGGGGCTAACTTTCTCTGCCTCGTTCCGGTGTTGGGTCTGCTATTTCTCTGTGCTGCACCCTGCAGGCAGTGCCAGTTATGTTTCCTGCCTAAGGTGCGTGTAGCTGGCTCTGGTGAAACCCTGATTTGTCCTGCTGCATTTAGCTGACTTTGCCCGTGTCTGTGCACTCCTGTCCTACCTGTCCCAACTCTGTGTGTCCCTGTGTGTTTGGATTCCCCGGTTCTCGAATCTGCTTTGGCTCTGACCTGATTCTGTCTCTTCTTTCTGGTACTTCTGCTGACCTCTTGGCACTCCTCTGACTCTGTGTTTGGGATTCCCCTTGGTACTACGCTACTCTCTGGTATCGACCCGGCTTGTCTAACTATTCTGCTGCCACCTGGTGGTAGCCTCGCTGCAGTACTGCTGGTCTGCTCTGAGCAGGAATTCAGCCCTCTCTCCACTCTACTACCATCTAGTGGAGTTTGCGTTACTCTGCATTTACCTGCAGTGCTGCAGCATGGCAACAAAGTCATTTTAAATTTATTAAATATTAACTAAACTAATGACAATCAGATATTGCTTTTCAATTTTGCTTGAACAGAAAAGTAAAACAAAATAATGAAAATGGCCTGGACAAAATATAATGATGCCCATAACATAATATTTTGTTGCATTGCCTCTTGAGGCAATCGCTGCACAAAAATGATTTTTGTAACTTTCAACAAGACTTCTGCAGTAGTCCACAGATATTTTGACCATGTCCTCATGAGCAATCTGCCCCAGCTATCTCAGGTGTGAATGGTGCCTTCTGCAGATTTCAGATCTTTCCACAGATGTTCAATAGGATTTTCGATCAGAAGGCCACTTCAGAAGAGTCCAATGCTTTGCTCTTAGCCATTCTTGGATTTCTTCTGCTGTGTGATTTGGGTTCTGTTGGAGGACCCATGACCAGCTACTCTGACCAAGCTTTCTGACACTGGCAGCATATCTTGCTGCAGAATGCCTTGATAGTGTTGAGATTTCATTGTACCCTGCACAGATTCAAGACCCCCTGTGCCAAGTGCAGCAAAGAAGCCCCAACATAACCAAGACTCCTCCATGTTTCACAGTAGGTACAATGCTTCATTTTTGCATCTGTTAACTGTGAACATTAAGCTGATGTGAGTTTTGTCTCTTCTGTCCAAAGGACATGCTCCTAGAAGTTTGTGGCTTGTCAATATACATTTTGCAAAATTCCAGTCTTAGTTTCTTATTTTTTTGTTTTCAACAGTGGTTTCCTCCTTAATCATCTCCCATGACATCCACTTTATTCAACACCACGTCGGATGGTGGGCTCTGACACTGATGTACTTTATAGTTTACCTTTAATCTTTTTGTGATTTGTTTCAGACTTTTTGGTTAGCATTCGTATTATCTGTCGCTTAAATTTGTCATCAATTTTCCTATTGCGGCATAGTTCTTAAACGTCTGAATAATATGTGCATCTATAGTAATAGGAACATCAAGCTGTTAGGAAATGGTCTTATAGCCTTTACCTTTAACATCTAAAATATTTTTTCTAATCTCCTGAGACAACTCTCTCCTTATCTTTCTTTAGCCAATGTTCAGTGTGGTGCACACCATGATACCAAACAGCACAGTGACTACTTTTTACCCTTTAATAGGCAGACTGACTGATTACAAATTTGTAGATGCCTGTGATGCTAATTACAGGACACCCCTTAGTTTAACATGTCCCTATGGTTAAATTATTTTCAATCTCTTCTAAGGGTACCATCATTTTTTATCCAGGTTATTTTTATTAGTTTTCTTTTCTTTTTACTTGAACCACAGTTCAAAAGCAATGTTTGATGTGAATGAAATGATATATTCAGTCAGCTAAAATTGAAAATTACTTTTGTCAGTCTCAAGTTATTTCAGTGACTATTGTGGGTTTTTCATACTTTACAAGAATGGTACCAACAATTTTATCATTGTGTACATATCCAATTACAAAGATTTAAATTGTCTGTTCATAGGCCCCCTGCTGCAATCAAACAACCCGCCAGGTAACCAAGATCGCGTAGCCGTTGTCCAATGGGAGTGACAAAGAAATCCCTTTCTAACCACTTAGATGTTATGGTCTCTATTCACTTAGGGCCCCGTCACACATAGCGATCTCGCTAGCGAGATCGCTGCTGAGTCACAAGTTTTG
This sequence comes from Dendrobates tinctorius, assembly GCF_039654945.1. NCBI lineage: Eukaryota > Metazoa > Chordata > Amphibia > Anura > Dendrobatidae > Dendrobates > Dendrobates tinctorius. The sequence goes on from NW_027361697.1 coordinate 34,052,503, forward strand.
TAACACAACAGCGATCTAACCAGCGAGATCGCTGTGTGTGTGTGACAGCGATCAGCGACCGGCCCCCCTGCCGGTACCGCTGATCGCTGTAGGAAAGCCCTGGACATTTTTTTGGTCGCTGGTCTCCCGCTCGCCAGCACGCATCGCTGCGTGTGACAGGCGGGAGACCAGCGATCAGCTGGTAACTAACGTACACATCGAGTATCCAAGGGACGTGCGTCCCTCAGATACCCGATGTGTATGTTAGTTACCAGCGCGCTGATGCAGGGAGCTGGTAACTAACGTACACATTGGTTATCTAAAGGTCGCACGTCCCTTAGATACCTGATGTGTACCTTAGTTACCAGCTCCCTGCATCAGCGCGCTGGTAACTAAGGTACACAGCGATGCCGGGCGCTCGGCGTCGCTGTGCTGATTGCTGGTGAAGCTGTCTGTCTGACAGCTCACCAGCGATCACATAGCGACTCACCAGCGATCCTGACACGTTGATATCATTGTCGGGATCGCTGGTGAGTCGCTATGTGTGACTCCAGCTTAAGGCATCTAAGGTATTAAACAGCTGTGATCAGAGCTAGCTCTAATCACTTCACTTAATGACAATAACCTGTTATGTAAAACAGCCGCCACCCGCCAGGCATAGAGAGGGCTCAGCATATAAACCCATTTCATACAAAATCTCCCAACGTCTGTCATACATATTCTGCAAATATCGGGAGAAGTGGGTGGACGTCAGGGTGGAGGTGAGGCTGTTCAACATTGGGCTCCAGAACAGTGGGGTGCCTTCTGCCATTGGTGATAAGCCACTGTAAAGGTACTGTCACACTAAGCGATATCGCTAGCAATATCGCTATAACTTGTGACGTTACAGCGATATTGCTAGCGATATCGCTTACCTCCGACCGCTCCCCCACTGGTTATCGCTGATCGCGCGAGAACGTTCAGGACCGCTTCTCGTCTTCAGCTTCCTGCGGCGCTTCCTGTGGAGAGACGAGCGACGAGCGTGGAACCGGGCGGGAGGACGCAGGATCGCCTAGTGTGACAGGTAAGTAGCGACCCCTGTCCCCAGCGATGTCGCTGGTGAGATCTGCCTGTGTGGCAGCTCACTAGCGACCACTTAGCGATGTACCAGCGATCCTGACCGCGTCATATCGCTGGTCGGGATCGCTGGTACATCGCTAAGTGTGACAGTACCTTAACTTCCTAGAAATTTAACTTCCTAGATTTTCCTTTTTTTCTGTTTTACATTTACTCAGCTTTTTTCCTGAATACCTTGGGGAGGATAGTAAAGTACAAATGACTCATTTTACAGCGGTAGCGTCAGCTTAATACAAAACAGAGTAATGAATACATAAAAAATGGGGAAAAAACTCATGGTTTTTAATAAGACCTGTCATGTTGGAACTCGCTAAAGATGCCAGAAGTGGCAATAAACAATCATTGCTTTTAACATAACTTTCCTGTGTATGCATCATTGAAAACAGCCTTTATGTAGAAATGGGCCATTAGACCTCCATAGCAGATAATGCTGGTTTGAAAAACAAGAGGCCCCAGCTGCCTCTCATAATGGAACAGGATAGGACTTCTTCTCTCTCACGTGTGTTTACGTATAATGAATGCTATTTATAGTAGTAAGAAATGTATTTTACAATGTCACAAAGCTCGATGTATGTAATGCCTTGAAGTGTGAGAACCAAAACTCAATAGAGTCAAATATTGTCTTGTGTGGAAATTATCCAGTGCTTGGTAAGCTTACTCAGATGTGTACACCATCAAAGCTTGCAGATTTGGTTCCTGGTACCATCATTCTTCTGATGGAAGGAAGTCTCAGAGTGGGGCCTCCACCTATCAGAAATTTGAGCATACAGATTTATTCTGCAGTGCCAAACAGAGGCACCTAGAGGACCTATGGCTCCATAACACTGAATCACAGGTACTGTAGGTACCAACATTTGAGGGTCTATTCACACAGCCTTGTTCTGTGCATCTGTGGTGCCCCTGAGGCTTCAGTCGCCACAGAGGTACTGCACATCCTCCTGAGGTGTGGTACCCCACCATCCAGGTAAGGTGGAGACTCCTGACCACGCTCCAACACCTGCACCCCACATCACAAAGTAGTGTAGCAAAGCACCATCGGAGGCTCCCTGCTTGGAGTGTAGCATAGCACCCCTTGGTGGCTCCCTGCTTGGAACACGAAACGTGCTGGGAGGTGGGTGGAGTGTAGTTCACATAAAAGAGCGGGAAGAGTTGAGTGAGGAGGTCAGTCAGTCATTCACTCAGTCAGAGAGTGAGAATGTAGACGTACAGAGTGTGAGACAGAGAGAAGATCCCCGGGAGAGGGACGGAAGAAGGAAGTGCTGCAGCAGGCCACAGTGATCTGGGTCTGCTGGCACAGGAAAGAGACAGAGAAAGGAAGCTTGATTCTCCATTGGGAAGAAGGATTAGCACGGAACGTGAGGAGAATAAGAGAACAAGGACCAGGGTTAGAGGAGAACCCTTTTCACGTTCTAAGCGCAAGGCCGGGGTCCGGTCCCTGAGGTTGTACAGATACTAATGGTCCTGCAGCAGACACCGGAGGAATAGAAGTAGTGACCACTTTATTCCCACACAAGACTTGGGGGCACAACAGCAACATATTAGTGAGCCGGGACTTAGTAGCAAGGAGTCCCCGAAGCAGGCTACAGCTATCTGCCGTACAAGTAGTGTTCATAGGATCATCTGACAGGAGGAACTCCAGTGTAACTCAGTACTAGGAGTACTTCATTCAAAGGCGCTATAAGAGGAGACGTTCAGAAAAGGCACATATGTTGGCGGAGTGTTGGAAAGGAGTACTTCATCTTGCCTGGATGTTGGCTGAGCTCCTGACCCGGAGGACATGGCACGGATGCGGGCACCTGTACCTGCAACAGACTGTGAGTAAAGCTTTGGAACTACATGCCCTGGTGTCCTCCACTTATTCCTGCGCCAACCTGCCCAGCATTGCTACATCCCTCGCGCCTGACACTACACCATCTAAGTGTCACTTCACCTACACTGCCCTGGAACTGCAGCCCTGACTGTGGAGGGCTATAACATCACTGCTGCACCACACCATCTGTCCCAGAGGATCTGTCTGCAGCGTCGGCTTGCATCTCTATTGCCGAACACCACAGGTGGCGTCACGAATCACTTATAAACTTTCACCACCATAAGCACACTGAAACAACCACTTTTGTAATGGAGCCCCAGGGTCACGGACCGGGTCACTGCTGCCGTGACAACCCCCGTTGAGAAGATCAACCGGCCCGGTACCGAGTACTCCACGGCCCTGGTGAGTGAGGGCACTCCATATCATGTATGAAAAGTTAAAGGGTATTTCCACCTGAAATCAAAATGGTATTGTAGGGTCAAGCAGGTCCTCAGGATGCAGTGACGAGACACGAGACAGGGTATGATTTGTATAATAAACTTTTATAAATTGGAGCCACTAGGGCTATGCTGAACAGGCAAAAAGGGGTAACACGGATCTGTCCTCGCAGGGACTCAATAAAATAATCAATACTTTTCTAAGAAACTGGGAGTAACCCGGCTAGTCCAGGTGTTGACGGCCGGAATATGGCCAAACTATGGTACTTATTGCTATAGTCCACTTATCCCTCCATGCGTCACTCGGGATCGCAGATGCGGCCGCTTAGAGATCGTTGATGTGGCGGCCTTGACGCCTCGATATTCCGGGAAGGTTTAGGCTCGACAGGCCCTGTAGAAACGATGACGGTGGGGTGTAACAGGCCCTGAAGAAACGATGCCGGTGGGGCGCAACAGGCCCTGAAGAAACGATGCCGGTGGGGCGCAACAGGCCCTCCCTGAAGAAACGATACCAGTGGGGCGCAACAAGCCCTGAAGAAGTGATGCCGGTGGGGCGCAACAGGCCCGGAAGAAACGATGCCAGTGGGGCGCAACAGGCCCTGAAGAAACGATGCCGGTGGGGCGCAATAGGCCCTGAAGAAACGATGCCGGTAGGGCGCAACAGGCCCTGAAGAAGTGATGCTGGCAGGGCATAACAGGCCCTGAAGAAAGCGATGCCGGTGGGGCGCAACAGGCCCTGAAGAAGTGATGCCGGTGGGGCGCAACAGGCCCTGAAGAAAGCGATGCCGGTGGGGCGCAACAGGCCCTGAAGAAAGCGATGCCGGTGAGGCGCGGTAATGACGCAGTTCCCCCAAATGGCCGGTGGCTGTCCTCCGCTAAGGGTCCCTCTGTAACTGGGACATGCGCCTCTAACGTCGCCTAAGGCAAAGTGGCATCCCCTGAGGCCGGTGATGACGGGGTCGCCGCGGTGGGAGAAGGCCGGGGGGAAGTGTCCAGGCCTTAGTGGCCGTTTTATGTGTCATCACAGCCGCGACCAGAGGTACAGGATCTCTTCCACAAGGGCGGGCGATGGCGGGCGTGGTTCTCTGAGAAAGTGGGCGGGAAGCGGCCTCCGGTACAAGTCTCTCACGTCTCACTTGTCAGAGTGAGTGCACAGTCTCCTTCTCACAGGCTCCTGTCAGTGTCCCCTCCAGTCACCCGGCTTCCTGCCTCTTGTCACACTCGCTCCCAACTGCCAACTCAACGCGCCCCCTGCTCCTTTTATCCTCGCCCCGCCCCCTGTTTCCCTGACAACTTTGGTCATGTCTCTCCCTTTACTGTTCTCCCAGTATTGTTCCCTCAGGAACCCTGATGGCGGTCCCCTGGGTACCGGCCCGGTCACTGTCTGGGAGTCCTCCTCCCCACATTATCATAATAAAAAACTTAATTTCCTAAATCATTAATTTGCCAGCATCACATGTAAGGATGAGCGAGAACAAAAATGCTCGGACGCTCGTTGCTCGAACCGAGCAATTCCTAATACTCCCATGTTTTCAGTAACGAGTATAATTGGAGTCAGCGGCAAATTGAAGCTTTTTTCCAGAAGACACTAGAAAGAGGTCAGGGGGGCAGTGAAAATGTTCAAATGGATGGGAAAAGTGCTGAATGGAAGGAGAACAGCATGGGGAAGACCCCTGGAAGCATCTCAGATCACTGCTGAGGACAATGGTATCACACTTTTACTCAACTTTAAGGGCTGAGAATAAAAAATTTGAAACTGCCGAGAAACATTTTTTTCTGTATAATGACTGGTATGTAAGGCAAAATTGAAAAAGAATTTAAATAAAATATAATTAGCGTAAACCAAAATTGATTTTTTAAAAATAAAAAAATAGGAAATTTCTGTTTAATTTATGAAGGATGCAAGAACTGCCAAAAATAAGGGACTCAGATATACCCTGTATTAGACATAAAGGAGGGCCTCATACACATTCTGTTCAAATTGTGATGTATTGGTAGTCCTAGACTCATAAAGGCTATGCACTTTTGAGAGTTATAAACCAAGGAAATGTACTCCAGACCACAGAATAGTATATGGGTGAGCAGTATAATACTGATAAGGGTATGTGCACACCTAGAGTTAAACTTCTGCACCATTTCTGCATCTGTTGGCAGGAAAAATGCAGCTGCAAAAACTTGTTTTTTGGTGTGTTTTTGCCTATGATTTTGATTGATTTGAGTGAAGTGAATGGTGAAAAATGCAGGGCAAAAACGCACAGAGAAATGACATGCAGCAAATTATTTTCTGCACCAAATCTGCAGTTCAAAAATACTCAACGTGTGCATGACACTTCAGGTTTCTCATTCACTTTGCTGGCATCAGATTTTGCCACAAATCTGCGCAGAAAAAAACAAGACAGAAACGCACCAAATCTGCAATGTGTGAACACAGCCTAAATTTTTGAACAAGTTATTTGAGGCTTTTATCACAACGAAATGTACCCAAGAAGAAATAATACCCTATGGGTGAGCAATACGATACCGATAAATTTTGAACACATTTTTTGAGGGTTATATACCAAAGAAATGTACTCCAGATGATGGAATAGTCTATGGGTGCTGAATATAATATCAATAAAATGTTGAACAATTTTTATGAGGCTTAAATAGCAACGAAATGTACCGAAGAAGATGTAAGACCCTATAGATGAGCATAATAATACCGATACATTTTTTAACACGCTTTTTGAGTTATATACAAGCAAAATGTACTCCAGGCCACGGAATAGTCTATGGGTGAGCAACATTATACCGATAAATTTTGAACAAGTTTTTGGGGCTTATATAGCAACGAACTGTACCCAATAAGATGTAATACCCTATTGGTGAGCAATATAATATTGATACATTTTGAACAAGTTTTTTTGAGGGTTCTATACCAAGGAAATATAACCAAGAACGTGTAATACTGCATGGCTGAGAAATGTAAACAAGCAAAATTTTTAAACGACTTTTTTTGAGTCTTTTATATCACAAAAATGTACTGCAGAACACGGAATAGTATATGGGCAAGAAATGTGAACAAAGAAGCAAAATTTTCATTACCACCAAAATGTGACATAAGGCATGTAATACTCTATGGATGAGTAATCTAATCCTGAAATATTTTGTTACACTTTTTGTAAATTTTACATACCACCGTAATGCAACAATAACCATGTTAAACTGTATGGATGAGTCATTGAATCCATTAAAACATTTTGACCAAAAAAATTTGTAAAGTGTAGTTAATGTACTTATGCAGTCATAAAGTCTTTGCAGAAAGTGCAAAGCCAGATAGAAATTATGAGGAGGGTCATCCATAGACCCCTGAAAGGTAACAACTGGTGGGCCTCATTATAATTTTGAATATTACAAACACTTTATGTGCTGCAGTCATCTGGTGGTGTGAAAAAGTGTAGGCTAATCCAGGCTTTGTTCCTTTTTATGAGAGTGAGCCTGTCTGCATTCTCTGTTGACAGATGAAAGTGCCTGTCTGTAATGACCCTCCAGGAGGCCATAAGATGGCAATAAAAACCCGCTCAGACAAGACACTAGCGGTAACAAGACTTAGCAGCAACTGTGTCTCATCATCATCATCTTCCTTATTCCAAATTTGCCATTCCCTTCTCTATGTCTGAGAAATGGAAGCCTAATTTTTAAAAGTTTTATATCAGTTTTACAGATCACAGAAATGTTCACAGACCACGTAACAATGTATGTCAGAAAAATGAAAACCTACAAAATTTTTTAACGCTTTTGTTCTTTTTTAGAGATCACAGAAATGTTCACAGACCAAGTTGTTCTGTCCCCACATGAGGCGAATGGAGGTGTAGTTGAGTGGGGCTGGGAGAGATTCCTACCTTCCGTTTCCTCAATGCAGAGCAGACAGGACCATTGTTGCTGTTTTGCTGTTCATGCGTCCGGAGAGATGATACACACCAGATATTGTGAAGTCCAGACTTGTTTATTGGAAATCTGGACATACAGCGTATGATTGGTAAAGCAGTACTCCTCCAGAAATGCAGGTGTAATGACCAAGGTGGCACAGCAATGTGTGTGCAGCAAGTTGGTAGCAAGATGATTCAGCAAATTGAGCAAATTGTGTGAATTGTGGTAAAAAAACTGATGCCTTTCACAGCCTGGTAAGCGTGTCTCTCCCAGGAGAAAATGAAACTAATAATGGCCACCAGCAGGAAGAGAAGGAGTGACCTGACCTGGAAGTGGAAGGCATGTACTAAAATTAATTAGCTGCAGTCTGCTATACAGAAAAAGGACAGCAGGTGGTAGCAGGCCAAATGCAAAACTGAACCCAAAGAATGGTAACATAACACAATATATATAAGCATATAATCATAACTTTAGATGGAACAGCACACAATTAACACTCTATGGATGAGGTCACACATGCGAGAAACTCACATTCTTGCATTCAATACCTGGCACTGCTGCCGGCACTCGGGACCGGAGCGCTCAGCTGCATGTATTTCTATGCAGCTGAGCGCTCCGGTCCCGAGTGCCGGCATCAGTGCCAGGTATTGAGATGCGAGACTCGTGTGAGTTTCTTGCATGTGTAACCCCGGCCTATGCCTGAGAAATGGAAGCCTACAAAATTTTTAGAAGATTTTTAGCAGCTTTAGAGATCACAGAAATTTACTCCACGCTACAGAATAGTGTATGGCTGAGAAATGTAGTGCAGAAAGTGTTTAAACGATTTTTGGCTGTGTTATATTACACAAAAAAGGACCTCAAAGCATGTAATACTTGATGGATAAAAATATATTTAATTTTTTCAGCCCCCACAAAAGAAACTGCAGCTATATACTGTATTTGCAAACGGACTACACAGGCTTAATCCCTGTCTACAGACTGGATTCTGTCACTCTTCTTCTCCTGCGACTCTCTCTCCCTCCCGATGCTAAATACAGATTATGTGTGCTGCAAATGATTAGCCCTTAGAAGGGCTGTTTATATGATGGCTCAGCTTCAGCACCAGTATCAACTCTACAGGCCTCTGATTCATTATACTGTGCACACAGGCCTGGACAAGCACTCTCTTCCTCCAATGCGAAGTGTCACCAAGCTGTGCAATAGAGTCAGTGTGCCGAACTGGGCAGCGTCTGTCCTTTTATAATCCCTGATGATGTCAGACGGCCAGCCAATAGCAGTAATCCATAACCAAGATGGCTACGTCATTACATTGACTCACAGGCAATCCCCTTGCATGCTTATTGGCTGCGTAACAGGTGCCAAAGATGCGGCATGGGGATTTGAGTTTTACATTGAGCACTGCCCATTACTCGTCAAGTAACGAGCACAGGGTCGGTCTGGCCTTTCGGGGTACCAGGGAAAACCCCGGTGGGCCCTTGGCTGTGGGAAGGAGAGGAGGAGGAGATGAAAAAAAGTCTACAGCTTTTAGAGGCACAGGCGTATGTGCAGGGGCGCACGCACGCAGCGTTCATTACCTGAACCGCTGCAGTGCAATTCCCGATCGATACTGGCAACTACGCGCCCGTCGTCACTGGTGTATGACGTCAGTGTTAAGCGCCGCATGCGACGGGCGCACACATTCACCGCCAACCTCTACTATGTCAGCGGCCATTTTACTATGAGCGCACTGACCTGCAGAGTAGGAGGATGCCGCCGGGAGCGCAGGCAGGTAAGAGGAATGTTTTTTCTTCTCTCTCTCATATGGTGGGGCCAGGATGGATACACATACAGGGGAAGGGGGCCAGGATGGATACACATATGGGGGAAGGGAGCCAGGATGGATACACAAATGGGGGGAAGGGAGCATGGATGGATACACGTACGGGGGAAGGGGGCCAGGATGTATACTCATACGGGGGAAGGGGGCCAGGATGGATGCACATACGGGAGGAAGGGGGCCAGGATGAATACACATACCTGGGAAGTGGGTCAGGATGGATACACATACGGGGGAAGGGGGCCAGGATGAAAACACATACTGTGGGGAAGGAGGCCAGGATGGACTTACATATGGGGGAAGGGGGCCAGGATGCATATACATATGGAGGAAGAGGGCCAGGATGGATACACATACGGTGGAAGGGGGAAGGAGGCCAGGATGAATACATATACGGGGGAAGGGGGCCAGGATGGATACACATACGGGGGAAGGGGGCCAGGATGGATATACATACTGGGGGAAGGGGGCCAGGATGGATACACATATGGGGGAAGGGGGCCAGGATGGAAGCATATACGGGGTAAGGGGGACAGGATGAATACACATACCTGAAGGGGGCCAGGATGGATACACATACAGTGGGGAAAAAAAGTATTTAGTCAGTCAGCAATAGTGCAAGTTCCACCACTTAAAAAGATGAGAGGCATCTGTAATTTACATCATAGGTAGACCTCAACTATGGGAGACAAACTGAGAAAAAAAAATCCAGAAAATCACATTGTCTGTTTTGTTTTTCATTTTATTTGCATATTATGGTGGAAAATAAGTATTTGGTCAGAAACAAAATTTCATCTCAATACTTTGTGATATATCCTTTGTTGGCAATGACAGAGGTCAAACGTTTTCTGTAAGTCTTCACAAGGTTGCCACACACTGTTGTTGGTATGTTGGCCCATTCCTCTATGCAGAACTCCTCTAGAGCAGTGATGTTTTTGGCTTTTTGCTTGGCAACACGGACTTTCAACTCCCTCCAAAGGTTTTCTATAGGGTTGAGATCTGGAGACTGGCTAGGCCACTCCAGGACCTTGAAATGCTTCTTATGAAGCCACTCCTTCGTTGCCCTGGCGGTGTGCTTTGGATCATTGTCATGTTGAAAGACCCAGCCACGTTTCATCTTCAATGCCCTTGCTGATGGAAGGAGGTTTGCACTCAAAATCTCACGATACATGGCCCCATTCATTCTTTCATGTATCCGGATCAGTCGTCCTGGCCCCTTTGCAGAGAAACAGCCCCAAAGCATGATGTTTCCATCACCATGCTTTACAGTAGGTATGGTGTTTGATGGATGCAACTCAGTATTCTTTTTCCTCCAAACACGACAAGTTGTGTTTCTACCAAACAGTTCCAGTTTGGTTTCATCAGACCATAGGACATTCTCCCAAAACTCCTCTGGATCATCCAAATGCTCTCTAGCAAACTTCAGACGGGCCCGGACATGTACAGGCTTAAGCAGTGGGACACGTCTGGCACTGCAGGATCTGAGTCCATGGTGGCGTAGTGTGTTACTTATGGTAGGCCTTGTTACATTGGTCCCAGCTCTCTGCAGTTCATTCACTAGGTCCCCCCGCGTGGTTCTGGGATTTTTGCTCACCGTTCTTGTGATCATTCTGACCCCACGGGGTGGGATTTTGCGTGGAGCACCAGATCGAGGGAGATTATCAGTGGTCTTGTATGTCTTCCATTTTCTAATTATTGCTCCCACAGTTGATTTCTTCACTCCAAGCTGGTTGGCTATTGCAGATTCAGTCTTCCCAGCCTGGTGCAGGGCTACAATTTTGTTTCTGGTGTCCTTTGACAGCTCTTTGGTCTTCACCATAGTGGAGTTTGGAGTCAGACTGTTTGAGGGTGTGCACAGGTGTCTTTTTATACTGATAACAAGTTTAAACAGGTGCCATTACTACAGGTAATGAGTGGAGGAAAGAGGAGACTCTTAAAGAAGAAGTTACAGGTCTGTGAGAGCCAGAAATCTTGATTGCTTGTTTCTGACCAAATACTTATTTTCCACCATAATATGCAAATAAAATGAAAAAAAAACAGACAATGTGATTTTCTGGATTTTTTTTTCTCAGTTTGTCTCCCATAGTTGAGGTCTACCTATGATGTAAATTACAGACGCCTCTCATCTTTTTAAGTGGTGGAACTTGCACTATTGCTGACTGACTAAATACTTTTTTTCCCCACTATATGGGGGAAGGGGGCAAGGATGGATACACATACTGGGGGAATGAGGCCAGGATGGATTTACATATGGGGAAGGGGGCCAGGATGGATATACATATGGGGCGAAGGGGGCCAGGATAGATACACATGAGGGGGAAGGGGGCCAGGATAAATACAAATATGGGGGAAGGGGGCCAGGATGGATACACATATGGGGGAAGTAGGCGAGGATGTATTTACATACAGGGGAAGGGGGCCAGGATGGAAATACATAAGGGGAAGGGGGCCAGAATGGATACACATATGGGAGGCCAGGATGGATACACATATAGGGGAGCAGTATGAATGCACATACGGGGGGCCAGGGGCAGGACAAGATGGATACATATGAAAAGGCAGGACAAGGGTCGGATGTTTACATATAGGGGCCAGGATTGAGATATGGGGGGCCAGGATGCATATATTGGGGGGCGCAGGACAAGGGACCAGGATGAATACATATGGGGGGCCAGGATGAAGATATGGGGTGCCAGGATGGATACATGGGGAGCAGGAAAAGGGAACAGGATGGATATATGGGGGGCAGGGCAAGGGACCAGGATGGATATATGGGGTTCCAAAATGGATATATGGGGGAGCCAGGATACATATATATGGGGGCCAGGATGGAAATATGGGGGAGGGGCAGGACAAGAGGCCAGGATGGATGTATGAGGAGCCAGGATGCATATATATGGTACAGCCAGGATGCATATATATCGGGGGCCAAGATTGATTTATGGGGGAGGGGGGCAGGACAAGGGACCAGGATACATATATATGGGGGGCCAGGATGGATATATATGGGGGGCAGGTTGCATATATGTGGGGCCAGGATAGATATATGTGGGGCAGTACAAGAGACCAGGAAGCATGAATATGGGGGGGGCAGGATGCATATACATGTGGGAGCCAGGACAAAGGAACCAGGAAAGATATATGGGGTCCAGGAGAGATATATGGTGGGGCAGGACAAGGGACATATGAGGGCCAGTATGTATAGCTGGGGAAGCGGGATAGATATCTGGGGGCCAGGCTGAAGCATATTATAAAATAAAGGGGGCCAGGCTGGTGCATATTATAAAATATAGGGGGCCAGGCTGGGCGAGATTATTAAATAAAGGGGGCCAGGATGAGGGACTTAATTACTGTTAGAGGGCCAGAATGAGGAACATAGTATTAGTTTATGGTGACAAGTGGGGAACATAATTTCTTTAGGGTCCAATGAGGGACATTATTACTACTGTAATATAATTTACTTTTTAGGAAACTGTTTTCCATGGAGAGAACAAAAGAGAGGTCCTGTTACTGTGCTGGGCGGTACTGTGTCGCTTTTCTTCTTCATCTGACATAGTGTAGAAGTCAGGGAAAAAGTGGGGAAAGTGCTCTGGAAGCGATCAGCTCTTGATGAATGTGTTATTTTTTGCAGAAACGAGTCCTGGCTTTAAGAAGTGACGGTGGTCTGTGCTGGTTGAAGAAAAAAAGCAAAGATGAAGGACTTCAACTGCAGACGTCACTGGTGAGTCAGTGTATTGCATGTACATGCACACTATATACTGTGTACAGAGCTCCTGTGTATAATGTCACTGCTGATCACTGTATTACCTGTACACTGACACTATATACAGATCTCCTGTCTTTAATGTCAATAGTGATCACTGTATTACCTATACACTGACACTATATACAGATCTCCTGTGTATAATGTCACTGGTGATCCCTATATTACCTGTACACTAACACTATATACAGATCTCCTGTGTATAATGTCATTAGTGATCACTGTATTATCTGTACACTGACACTATATGCAAAGCTCCAGTGTATAATATCACTGGTTATCCCTGTATTACCTGTACACTGACACTATATACAGAGATCCTGTGTATAATGTCACTAGTGATCACTGTATTACCTATACACAGACTATATACAGAGCTCCTGTGTATAATATCACTGGTAGTCACTGTATTACCTGTACATTGACACAATATACAGAGCTCCTGTTTATAATGTCACTAGTGATCACTGTATTACCTGTACACTGACACTATATACAGAGCTCTTGTGTATAATGTTACCTGTGATCACTGTATTACCTGTACACTGACACTATATACAGAGTTCCTATGTATAATGTGCCGGTGATCACTGTATTACCTGTACACTGACACTGTATACAGAGCTCCTATGTGTAATGTCACTGGTGATCCCTGTATTATCTGTACACTGACACTATATACAGAGCTCCTGTGTATAATGTCACCTGTGATCACTGTATTACCTGTACACTGACACTATATACAGAGCTCCTGTGTATAATGTCACTGGTGGTAATAACAGTGTTGTTAGTATTGTGGTTTGTATTCATAATCAGTATTGTAGTTTTCGGTAACTATGTCGTGGTAATTTGTGGTCTAGTCACGGTGTGGCATTATTTCTCCTTGTATGTGGTATTATTTGGTCCCTATATGCTGGTAATATGTTATATTATTTGGTCACTATGTGGTGGTAATATGTGGTCTGGTTATGTTGTGGCAGTATTTCTCCTTGTGTGTAGTATTATTCGGTCACTATATGATCTGTTCATGGTGTGGTGGTATTTCTCCCTTGTATGTGGCATTATTGGTCTCGGTATAGTGGATCGTGTTGTATATGGCGGACATTTGTTCTCTCTGATATTAGTTAGGAGAAGATTCTTTATTTCCATTAGAGATTAAATACTTTGTACACAGCGGCAGAGATGTACATACTGGGGTTTCCCGTGGAAAAAAGTAATCACCTATCCACAGGATAAGTAATAATGTATTGATTGGTGGGGGTCTGACTGCTTGGACCCATTCAGAAAAATGTGGAACTTTTTATCCCCATTAGACTGGAGTGGCATGTCTGACTTGACCACTGATCTATTCTTTCCCTCAGTGGCTGCACTTTTTTTTTCTTCTAGAAGCCTCAAAGAGAAAGAATGGAGCCGCGGTCAGACATCTCACCTGCCGTGCCATTTTAAAATGGGGATAAGTGTCCTATCAGCGATAAAGCTTGATCATTCTTCCGATCGGAGTAGTTTCTAATGGTCGGATCTAAGCGATCACCTATCGTGTGGAGCCCATGGATCGGTGATAACGTGTTTTAACCAAAGAACCCCATTAATGTAAACTACCATAATTATACATCCCAGTTATGGTGGCGCACAGTAGATGTGCAGGAGCCGCCTGTGTTTTACAGTCGATGCTTCACTATAATGGGGATAACGACTGACAGATATTTGCATATAGCTGTATGGTGGGCCCCTGGTTTCCATTTCCCTGGTGGGCCCCAGACACCCCAGTCCGACCCTGAATGAGCACATTCGTGCACCATGATACTCGAGTGATAATCGAGTATCAAAGAGCACATTTGCTCATCCCTAATCATATCCATAACTTGCTCCGTGTATTCTCCAATTGTGGCTCCCATTTAGTAATGATCAAAAATCGTCTTGCATATAACAGCGTGGCAAACACTAGATGTTCTGGCCCCCTCATTCAAGAGAATGAGATTTTTGGTTCAGGTACTGTTCTGGTACCCAAACCTTTTTTTTTTTAACTGTGCGTCAAACCCAGGGGTTCGCTCATCTCTAGTTAGGACCATCCCAATGTGCCAAATTTAATTGTGTGCCTCTTAATTTTAGTTCAGCTGACTTTGCATTAAAACTGACATCAGTCTTAATGTACAGTATTCCCTTCAATGTCGAAAGAAACCAAAACCAGCTAAGAGAAAAAAAAGTTTTAGGAGGTCGATATATACAGAGAGACATCTCTAGGCAGTTTAAGTACCACTCTGTGTTTTTTTTATTTCAGTGTTGGAGTGGTGTTTCTAATATGTTTTCTGACCCTAGTATTATACTTACCAGGCGCTGTCTTCAGCTCTTCTTAGCGTCACTCCTGTCCCACGCTGCCATATTGTAACAGGAACTTTAACTGACCGGAAGTCAGGTATAACAGTCACAAGTTCTCTATGAATGTCTATGAGAGCATCGATTTGGCTTTGTTCTGATTCTCATAGACTTACATTGGGTAGCAACCTCCGTATCACCCAACAAACACTGAAGCGATCTGGCAGGTCATAACCTGTAGAAGACGACTAAAGTGGCGCCAATAACAGATGAAGATGGTGGCTGGAGTGGTGCATGAAAATTATTTCTTCACCGTATAGTAGCAGTTAGACAGTCTGTTAGACTCTGGCGTTAAACTTGTTTTTATGGTATTAGGCACCATAACAGATGTCTTTTGCAAGCTAATTCCCTCCAAGACCATAAATCAGTGTCAGGTGTAAGGAACATTAGCTGAAGCAAAAACCTGGAGGACTCCAGAAAAGCAGTGATTTAATGATGGGAAAAACTCTGACACACAAAGCAAGCAGTAATCGTGAAAAGTTTGGGAAAACAACAAATTTTTGGCAATTTTTGAACTAAATTCGAAATCTACTTTTGTTTTACAAGAATATAAAAATAAAGTGAGAAAGCTTTATAAGATGTCACACCCATTAGAAAAAAAGATGAAAGTTCTAAAAGGGTTTAATCTGAGTCATGCAAAGAAACTATGAAACATTAGAAGAGCGTTACAAAACAGTAGTGTTTATGTTTGCTGTTGCCAATGGAATGGATTTTTTTCTGAAATTAGATTGGAAAGGTAAAACTAACACTTAAAAGTTATCCGGAACTTTTTTAAAGAACTTACAGGCAGGTACTTACTAATAACCTGCATGTTTTGCACAGGAACGATCTCTTCCGGCTTATACAGTGACTCCTGCTTCATTTCACCTCTTGTCAACAGAGCAATGTCTTCTCTTTCACTCTGCTCTGTCGACAAGGCATCACTGCTGATGTCATGCTGATTGACAGCTGCCTCCTCACTAACTAACTGCAGGAAGCCGGCTGTCAATCACCATGAGATCTGCAGTGACACACCATTGACAGAGCAGACCAGAAGAGAATGTGCTGCTGTGATGCTGACTGTCATCACTCCTCGCAGACAAGCTGTGTCATCAGAATCTCCATCATTACATGAATACATCACCAGAACCACCATAAGAACATGAATACATGGCCAGAACCAAAAGTACTTGAATTCAAGATCCAAACTTAGCACAAAAATCAATGGTTATATCAACTCTGCTATTAGAAGTGGAAAGAACTCTGCTATTAGAAGTGGAAAGGAAGAACAAAGACGAAAGAATCTAATTAATAAAAATATTGGAGAAAGAGAAACCAATCACAAACTAAAATGTTTCTATACTAATGCACAAAGCATGGGCAACAAACAAGGAGAATTGGAACTACTAACACAGGAAAAGAAATATGATGTCATTGGAATCACTGAAACTTGGTGGGACAATACACATGATTGGAATACAAGACTAGAAGGATACAACTTATTTGCAAGAAACAGACTTGATAAACGAGGAGGGGGTGTCGCATTGTATGTTCGAAACGCGTATCTCTGCACAGAGATTGAAGCTTCAGAGACTGGGAGTTCTGTGGAAACTGTTTGGGTAAGAATACAAGGACAGAACAATGGAAAGGACACCATTGTAGGCATTTACTACAGGCCGCCTGTGCAAGCCGAAGATATAGATGAACTCTTTATGCATCAGATGGCCAAGTTCTCCAAAAAATATGACATAGTTGTCATGGGAGATTTCAACTATCCAGACATTTGTTGGGAATCTCTCTCAGGCAAAACTAACAGGTCAAGGAAATTCTTATCCTCTCTTGCTGACAACTTTATCTTCCAAAAGGTAGGGGAGAAAACAAGGGGAACTGCTACCTTGGATCTAATCCTTATAAACAGGGAGGAAATGGTTGAGGAGGTAAAAGTGGCTGGGACCCTAGGAGGTAGCGACCATGCTATTTTAGAATTTTGGATAACTAGAGGTGGAAGACCTGTGAAGACTCAGACGTCAAGGTTAGATTTCAGAAAGGCAGATTTTAAGGGATTCCGAAAGAGAATTGGAGGGATCCAATGGCTGGATATCCTTAAAGACAAAAATGTCCAGGAAGGATGGGAAATCTTGAAAAATGAAATTCTCAAAGCACAGTTGTTAACAATTCCGAAAAGAGGGAAGAATAGGAAGCATTTAAGGAAACCAGGATGGATGAACACAGAACTTAAGCACATGCTAAAAAGGAAGAAAAAAATGTTTATAAAATGGAAAGAGGGAGGCATATCTAAAGAAGAATATAATGCTGTCTGCAGAACCTGCAGGGCACAAATCAGATTATCTAAAGCTGAAAATGAACTGAGGCTTGCAAGAGATGTCAAAAGCAATAATAAAGGATTTTGGGGATATGTCAAAAGTAAAAGAAAAGTCAAAGATGCTATAGGATTTTTACAGGATGAAAATGATGAAATGGTAAGACAGGATGTTGAGAAGGCTGAACTTTTAAATTCCTATTTTGCATCTGTTTTCTCTCAGAAAGGAAATGCAACATCAACTGTTATTCACTGTCCTATTAAGGGAATAGAAGAATCCAGGATATCTATAAACAGAAAGATAGTGAGGAAACACTTAGCTAACCTAAATGAATTCAAGTCTCCAGGTCCAGATGAATTACACCCCAGAGTACTGAAGGAGATAGCAGAAGAAATTTTTGAACCCCTCTCCATAATCTTTGAAAATTCTTGGAGAACAGGAGAAGTGCCAGAAGACTGGAGAAGAGCAAATGTTGTTCCTATCTTCAAAAAGGGGAAGAAGGTGGACCCAGGCAACTATAGGCCGGTGAGTCTAACTTCTATACCAGGAAAGATCTTTGAACAAATTATTAAACAACATGTATGTCAATACCTGGATAAGAATGAAGTGATTAAACAGAGTCAGCATGGGTTTGTAACTAATAAGTCATGTCAGACTAACTTAATTTCCTTCTATGACGGTATCACTGATTGGGTGGATCAAGGAAATGCTGTAGATATAGTATATCTTGACTTCAGCAAAGCATTTGACAAAGTCTCTCATACAATCCTTATTGAAAAAATGACTAAGTATGGAATGGACAAGGCAACTGTTAGGTGGATTCATAACTGGCTTAGTGATCGGACCCAAAGAGTGGTCGTAAATGGCTGCACATCCAGTTGGAAGAATGTCTCAAGTGGGGTACCACAGGGCTCTGTCCTGGGCCCTGTATTGTTCAACATCTTTATCAACGATTTAGATGAAGGAATTGAGGGTAAACTGATTAAATTTGCTGATGACACAAAGCTAGGAGGGATAGCTAATACTAGAGAAGAGAGAGAGAGGATTCAAAAAGATTTAAATAAACTGGAGAAGTGGGCAGCAACTAACAGAATGGTTTTTAACAGGGAGAAATGCAAAGTACTACATCTGGGCAATAAAAATGAAAAAAGCATATATAGAATGGGAGGAATAGGGCTAAGTGACAGCACATGTGAAAAAGACTTGGGTATACTAATAGATCACAGACTGAATATGAGTCAACAGTGTGATGCAGCAGCAAAAAAGGCAAATGCAATTCTAGGATGTATTAACAGAAGCATACAGTCTAGATCACGTGAAGTCATTATTTCCCTCTACTCCTCTTTGGTCAGACCTCATCTGGAATATTGTGTCCAGTTTTGGGCACCACATTTTAAAAAAGACATCAACAAACTGGAGCAAGTTCAGAAAAGAGCGACCAGAATGGTGACCGGTCTGCAAACCCTGTCTTATGAGGAAAGGTTGCAGGATTTGGGAATGTTTAGTTTGCAAAAGAGAAGACTGAGAGGAGACTTAATAGCTGTCTACAAATATCTAAAGGGCTGTCACATTGTAGAAGGATCAACTTTATTCTCATTTGCACAAGGAAAGACTAGAAGCAATGGGATGAAACTGAATGGGAAGAGACACAGATTAGATATTAGAAAAAACTTTTTGACAGTTAGAGTGATCAATGAGTGGAACAGGCTGCCACGAGAAGTGGTGAGTTCTCCTTCAATGGAAGTCTTCAAACAGAGGCTGGACAGACATCTGACTGGGATGATTTAGCGAATCCTGCTTTGAGCAGGGGGTTGGACCAGATGGCCCAGGAGGTCCCTTCCAACTCTACGATTCTATGATTCTATGATTCTATGATTCTAACTCAGCCCCAGAAACAATTATATTGCATGAACCTACAACTCAATGTATATCCTCAACAATGGTAAGGAGATACTGGTAGTTGTTATTTACAGCCATCATCAGACTGTGGACCATACATCAACCACAGAACTGATGAGAATTAGTCAGTAACACAAATAAACATTTTCATCCATGTACCTTATAGATGACATCTTCTCTGGAGAGAAATCTTTCTTTTCATCTCCATCTTCTCTAGATGCCATGATGACTTCACATCCACAACTAGTCTCTGCAGACCTCCCTCTTCTCTGGTCTTTTGCAGCACATCCCCACACAGTGCCCTTAAAAATAAGAGTTAAAATGCCCTATGCATAAAAATATATGTCCATCTGTATCCTAAAGAAATCAAAATAGTCCCTGAAAAAAGTTAAAAGCTAGACACTTCACCAAATATATATTCCCCAAAACAACTTGGGAGCAGTATACTCAAATCCCGGGATAGGAAGAGTTTCAAGCAATCATCAATTCAAAAACAATTTTTTATTGAATAGATACATAAAATTAAATGCTAAATATAAAATGACAGGAAAAACCTCCACAGAGACACAGAATATGCCTGAAGAACCAATGATCATGATCTAGAGATTCCTACATAGGAAAAGCCAACGGTAGTAGATCATAAAGTGCCAGTGCTGTACCGTAATGAGGGTTAAGATAGCCTAAGGTAATTTCTTAGGATGTAAAATTTGACTAGATTACATTCCACCTGCTGTGGTGCAGGTGGTTTCACACACTCAGCATTTTTTGGAGAAATACCGCACTTCTTTAGTCATTTTTTACTTTTTTTTGTTGCCTTTTTTCAGCAAAAAATGCTGCCGCCAGATGTTGACTGAAAGTCAATAGGAAATTATAAAACACCACAAACAGTAGGATTGTTAATCTGCTATAATTCTGGTTTAATTTGTGCCAAAAAAACTGACTTGCATGGTATTTACCACTTTTATTACAGTGGGGTAAAAAAGTACTTAGTTAGCCACCAGTTGTGCAAGTTCTCCCACTTAAATAGATGAGAGGGGCCTGTAATTGACATCATAGGTAGACCACAACTATGAGAGTCAAAATGAGAAAACAAATCCAGAAAATCACCTATGTCATTGCCAACAAAGGATAGATAACAAAATATTGAGATTAACTTTTGTTAATGACCAAATACTTATTTTCCACCATAATTTGCAAAATAAATCTTGCAAAATCAGACAAGGTGATTTTCTGGATTTGTTTTCTCATTTTGACTCTCATAGTTGTGGTCTATCTATGATGTCAATAACAGGCCTCTCTCATCTTTTTGCACAATTTGTGGCTAACTAACTACTTTTTTTCCTACTGTATGTGTTTTTGACACTTTTTCCAATGCACACAACAATTTGGAGTGGCTTAATAGAAATGGATCGTGGTTTGCTTAAAAAATGAACATGGCCTAAATTTTGATTGCCCCAAAAATAGTGTGCTATTAGACCAAAATAAGACAACTAATTGTGATGGTAAACTTACATTAGACAGTCTAAAAATACCCAAAACTATCAAACTACATATGCAATTTGTGTTTTTTTTATGAGGCCCTTATTTACACTTTTGGTGTGGTGGCCTTGTTTTTAGAGCTTGTCTATCACAAAGGAAAAAATTAAAAGAAAATCAGTAGATATCTCAATTTAAAAACGTGCCTCACTAAATAATTGTAAAAAAAAACCCTCATAAAATTCCAAAACTGAAGGTGTAATAGACTAACACTGGAGGATGAACAGGTTACACAGTGTTGGCATGTGACTCACACACCAATTACAGTCTTAAGTTTTTCCAGTGCAGGATTTTTGCCACTTTTAATGCCAGTGTATGTATTGGATTAACTAGAAGATTCTGATGCCAAAAGAAATACATCAAGTTAAAAAAGTCAATTCAAATGAAAGTTTACATTTTCAGCCAAGATATAGTTGTGGAAAAAAGAATATTTTTTTTAGTATTTTCCCAAAATACAACTCATTATACATTCTACATTAGAAATTCCAGTAGATTGTGATAATCGTCTTTAGGGGGGTTTCCACAACATCTTTTCAAAATAAACCAGAGAAAAGGGGCTTAAGAAAAGTAGGCAATGAGTGTTTCTTACTTAGCGAGACCCATGCCAATCCAGTGCTGCCCTTCTGGTGGTCGTGACTTTAACCGGATGTAATGATCCTTACCGTCACATGACAACTCAGGCCATTGATTGGCTGCAGCATTCACTAACCAATGGATGGAAAGTCATAACTTCCAGCAGAGCTCGATTGGCATTGGTTCACTAAGATAAGAAATATTTCATTCATTATTTTAATGATCGCTTTTCCTGGCTAGATTTGAAAGAGAGGAGCAATACCCTTAAAGCTCCAACTAATGCTATAATAATGCTATGCTAAAAGTAGCATGCATCTAAGTGCGATTCCCATAAAACCCTTTTTTTGCACAAGGCTATCATAGATTATATTAAATCAGCAACATTTATAATGTTATATTCAATAGCAGTGCAGGACTGCAATTCAACAGCAATGATACAAACAAATGCCTAGTGAAAGGTAAAGAGTATAACCTAGGGCATAAAGTAGGCAACACAAACAAATCCCTGAAAACATTTTTTATCAAGTTTTTATAGAGCTAAAACACTAAAAGCACCAGGTGCCTTACAGAATAAAACACTAAATAGGACTATTCAAAACATATACAGTGGATAAAAAGGAAGCAAGTTCTATAATCCCCAACTACTCAAACCCATATACATCATTTTAGTTCATCAATAGTGATAAGACATAAGGTACATACAATTAATAGTAACAATTGCAAGTAGAAGTAGTACTTTGTTGTACTGCTGCTGCTGCTGTAAATATAGCTCAGGCCTTGTGTCTCTCCACCCCAACGCATGTTTCACCTTGCTTCATCAAGGGTCAATGCCAAATAGATTACATTAAGCGTAATAACGCACAATAAATGGATCTGAGGAGCAGATAGCGGAAATCATACATCTTTTTAAAGCTTATATAACTCTATTCTTTCAAGAGGTTTTCCTGGAATAAGTTTATTGAGCCTATCAACATGTGCTAATGTTAAAATAAAAAATAAAGTGTTCTTCTATAGGTCAAGCACTGCCTCTCCGCTGCTACTCCGGTCTTTGTTTATAGGCTGCAGTGGTGACTAGTGGCATAACTATAGTCCTATGGGTCCCAGTGCAAAACTTGTACTTGGGACCCTTCCATCTTGCTGGTCAGATGTATGTGGCCTTGTAATAATGTCCTCTGGTAGCTCTCTACACTGCAATACATTTAGATGCAAATTTCACCCCTGTAAAGAAAGTATAATGGAAAGCTAATAATAATGAAAGGAAAACTATGGGTAATACTGAACTACTGTATATTATGCCAACTGCAGTGCCTAAGGGGCAGGCGCATGATTCACAGAACACCTAATGTAGAAGTCATGTAGCAACCGTCAGGCCTGCACCCATCATAACAGGGTTGAAGATTTTGTAAGAGTATATTAAAGGAATGTCATTGCATTGTAAAACTGGGACTCCTCAATTTTTTTCTAACGGTGCCTAAACGGTAGTCTAGTCCCATGCTAAAATTATAAATATTGCTCAATTTAGATTTAAAAAAAAAATGCAGAGCTAGAAATGAAATGCCACCTGAGGAAGACAGCTTCTATCTGTCGAAACGCGTTGTGGATATTTAATAAAGGACTGTAATTTTTTACTTCTAACACCCTTCCAGTGTGTGCGCTCCTTTAGACCGGGTTCATTTCTAGCTCTGCATTTTTTTTTCCCTCTGTTGAGGTTCCTGGCTGGAGTTACACCTTTCCCTTAATCACGCCTGGCTGGCGCTCCTTTTTGGACTGTCTCACTTATCACCTCAATTTAGAGTAAAGGCCCCGTCACACATAGCGACTCACCAGCGATCCCGACAATGATATCAACGTGTCAGGATCGCTGGTGAGTCGCTACATGATTGCTGGTGAGCTGTCAGACAGACAGCTTCACCAGCGATCAGCACCAGTGACGCCGAGCGCGCGGCGTCGCTGTGAACTTTAGTTACCAGCGCGCTGATGCAGGGAGCTGGTAACTAAGGTACACATCGGGTTTCTAAGGGACATGCGTCACTTAGAAACCCGATGTGTAAATTAGTTACCAGCTCCCTGCATCAGCGCGCTGGTAACTAAGGTACACAGAAGGTTTCTAAGCGCCGCGTGCCGCTTAGAAACCCTGCGCTTACCTTAGTTACCAGCCTGTCACACGCAGTGATGCGTGCTGGCCAGCGGGAGACCAGCAACCAAAAAAATGTCCAGGGCTTTCCTACAGCGATCCCGGCAGGGGGGCCGGTCGCTGATCGCTGTCACACACCGCGATCTCGCTGGTGAGATCACTGTTACGTCACAAAACTTGTGACTCCACAGCGATCTCGCTAGCGAGATCGCTATGTGTGACGAGGCCCTTAGTTTGTCTCCTAAACTCAGTGCTACAGTTAAATATTAATAGGAAAACAAACATAAAAATAGTATGTTGCCAAACATAAGATTGGAAGTGACAATGGAATTGATGGGTTTTTCCAGCCTCAATTTTTTTTCTTCACCAAAACCCCCCCCAAAAAATTAAAAATAAATGGTGGCTTTAAAAGCTTTAGAATCGGGGCACCAGAGCCTTAGGAGATTACTAAGGCGAACATGACTTTTTTATTTTTTTTTTTTGCTGAGAACATTGTAAGCTGTTTACAACATTTTTTATCTTAAGGCTGGACAACCCATTTAGGGTTTGAATCAATGAAGAACATTTTTCATGATATTAAGCTCGGATACTAAGCTCATAATTGCTGAAAATATCAGAAAACAGAATCCAGTTATTGGTGTTTCCAATCGTGGAGTAACTTAGGACAGGTACAGTAAATACATAGTCTCATTTTGAAAAAAAAGGGACCATAAAGGCCTAAAAAGTTACCAATGTTTTTTAAAATAATAATAATCTCTTTACTTATATAGTGCCAACATATTCCGCAGTGCTTTATAGTTTTTTTGCGCACATTATTGGCACTGTCCCCGATGGGGCTCACAATCTAAATTCCCTATCATTATGTCTTTGAAATGTGGGAGGAAACCGGAGTACCTGAGGGAAGAACAAACAAGGGAAGAACATACAAACTCCTTGCAGTTGTTGTCCTTGGTGGGATTTGAACCCAGGACTCCAGCGCTGCAAGGCTGCAGTGCTAACCACTGAGCCACCGTGCTGCCCATCGAATATAAAAAAAGTCCTTAATGAAAAAATATTGATAAATAATTACAAATAAATTCAAATTATTCATATACCGTAATCTCCTACTCAAAGCAGTTTGCTTCTGCTACTACTATTATTAATAATTCCGGATGATATCTCAGGCTTTTAGTAACTTAACTCCTGCTTTGCTCTGTCAACAACCCCAGAACAGGCTGTTTTCATGATGATTTAGCTTTCTTGAGAGCAGCAAACTCCCAAACACCAAGAGGCTGCAATATGAGCTGGCTCCAGGCATGGTGTCACTCCACAGTTCAGACACGGGAGTCTGGAAGATTCCTGTCATTTTATCTATCCCCTTTTTTCGTCACGCCCCCACACCATCCCTCATCCATCCTCAGCGTATAAAGGAGCTGTGGAGGTGAGCTTCCCAATACACAGCAGATTGCAATAGTTTAACTTAGTTTAGAGCAGCAGATCTTGACTGGGATATTTGTCTCTGAGTCTGAACTTTTTTTTTGGAGACTTATTTTTACTATTTCTGAGCAGCTTGGCAGGACAAGGGGCCGCACAATGGGGCATCTTACTCTTCCTATTTTGGTATCACTTCTGTTTAGTTTGGCCCAAGGAAGTCCCCAACTCCGAAGAGCGAATGATCGTCAAGGACAATGCACCTACACGTTCACGGTTCCAAGCCCGAAGGAAGGCACCTGTACAGAACCTGGAGAAGCAATGACAGCAATTGGTGAACTTCAACGTGAAAACGCAGCTGTCAAACAAGATACAGACGCTTTGAAAATTAGGCTGAGCTTATTGGAGAAGGTGGTGAACCGGTTATTGGGAGGTGAAGGAACCGGACGATCAACTTCTTCACCCCACTCTTTTACTGATGCTCAAATAGAGGTGCAAAGGCTGACGCTTGAAAAGGTTGAATGGGAGAGTCAGAGGGGAAGTCTGGAGATGGCTTATTCAGACCTCCTGAAGGAGAAGTCTTCTTTGGAAGAGGAAAAACAGAGGCTGACCGAGAGGCTGGAAAAGGTGCAGCAGAGACAGTGTCCTCAAATTGCTGAGACATCTAGGAATAGAGAGCAGCCAATATCTCCAAGACAAGGTGAGTCCTAGAGTCATGCAGAAATTGCTATAAGGCTAAGTTCACACAAACGTATTTCCGCCATAAAAAATAACTGACAGCGCTCCGAACAATGTTATTCAATTGGGCTGTTCAGATGACTGTTTTTTTTCCCAAATGTCCTTGCAAAAATGCAGTAGTCCCTTCCACTTTTTGGATGAGATTCACTTATTCAATTCTATGGTTGGGGAAAAAAAGTCAATCCCACATGGATCAAACCTATAGTATCCGAGTTTTACAGATATATTTCACATGGTATACATGCTTGTGTGAACTTAGGCCAGGAGCAGGTGCACAAGACCGTTTTCCTCTCTGTCCGAGAAAACCGATCTGATTATCAGAGTTTGATCATAGTGGGATCAGTTTTTCTCATAGATGGAGAGGAAAAAAGTTTCTCAACCTTTTCCATTCTGTCAGTCAGTAGAAATTGGACCATGCTAAATCGGACCACACTTGGATGTCATCCGATTGGGGTTCCATGTTTTCCACAGACCCATACACTTGCATTGCTGACACTTGGATGAAAATCAGACAAAATCTATTTTTTTCCTTTACCACTCGGTCTGAGGAAAAATGACAGACATGTGCATGACTCCATAGAATAATATGGGTAAGAGTGCTATCCATGAAAACCACAGATAGCACTCGTCCGATATAAACCTACCCTAGCCGTGATTTACGCTAGACTAATTTAACTTTACTGGTTGCTAATTTTAATAAGAACCTAATAAATTAATATTTTATTATGTTGGAGCTGGTTGGGAGAAATGAAAGGACATGGAGGGTGTTGACTAAGAATATGGATAGGATTCAAGACTTAATAAAGCCATACACTCATAAGTGCTGGGGTCAAACAAATAACACATAATCCGTAATACCACAAGTGAGCACTATAACTTGCAATTTTCTTATTAACATTCAGTATTTCATCTGCCAAATCAGAAGACATCTGGATCATATTTAGCCACTGATACTGTATGTGCGTTGGATGAAGAAGAGATTACATCTTTTCTTCTTCATTGTATCCTCTATTCTTTGTAAGGGAGCGAGCTTGTTACCATTCAATGCCTACATACAATAGGGGAGCAGATTTTCAGAAAAAGTGAATTTTTCAATCCAGCGGAACCCTGCTGGCAGTGGTCTTCTCAAGTTTGAATGTTATCTCCTATCCAAAGTATAGTGGATAATTTTCCAATCCCTGAGGGTCTGAATGCCATAGTCCCCACCACTCCTGAGAAATGGGGCTCAGAAGGGGTTGATCATGTGCACTGTCTCTCCAGTCATTCTAATAGATGCACGGACGATCAGCTGAGTGCTGCACTCTGCAATCTCCTGGCGCTCCCATTAAAGGGAATCTGTCAGCAGGTTTTTGCTACCTCATCTGAGAGCAGCCTGATGTAGGCAAAGAGAAGCTGAATTTAATGATGTATGACTTAGATTACTGGGTTGTGCCTTTCTGACACAATCAGAGTTTTTAGACTTAGCAATGAAGCAGGGCTGAGAAAGCTAACCCTGCCCACACCAAACTCTCTGTGTACAAAGTTCATAGACAGAGAACTTCTTTTCACAGGAGGGGGCGTGTCTGACCAGGGCTCACACAACCAGTTAGTCACAGAAATGATAAGCTACTGGTGCTAAAACAATTAGGCTGAGTTCACACGTGGCGTTTTTTTTGCGTTTCCGTGGCGGTTTTAACCGCGCGATTTTGCCGCGAAAACACGAAAAATAAGCATCCCATGCATTCCTATGGGATTCCGCAATGCTGTGCTAATGCTGCGGTTCTTACCGCGGCAGAATTGCTTCGCGGTAAAAAACGCAGCATGCTCATTAATTTCGCGGAATCGCGGTGATCCCGCACCCATAGGAATGCATTGTTCCGCTTACTTCCCGCATGTGGCTGTGCCCACCATGCGAAAAGTAAGCAGAACATTTGCGGATGGTACCCACGGTCCGAAGGAGAGGAGACTGTGCTCCGGGCTTTGGGTACCATATCCCTGTAAAGAATAGAATTTAAAATAAAAAATATTGTTATTCTCCCCTTCCGACGTCCCGCGCAGCCTTCCCGCCTCTCTCCACGCTCTCGGTCCCAGTAAGCCTTTGCGAACAATGACGTCCGTTCTCGTGGGATCGCGAAGTCTCGCGGTCATTCGCGCGACGTCATCGCGAATGACCACGAGATGTCGCGATCCCGCGAGAACAGACTTCATCGCGGTAATTGTCGCAAAGGATTACTGGGATCGGGAGCGTGGAGAGAGGCGGGAAAGCTGTGCAGGACGTCGGAAGGTGAGAATAACAATATTTTTTTTATTATTATTATTTTTTACATTCTATCTTTACTATTAATGCCGCATAGGCGGCCTCAATAGTAAAAAGTTGGTCACACTCGTCAAACACTATGTTTGACGAGTGTCACCAACCTGTCAATCAGTTTTCCAAGCGATGGTCCAGATCGCTTGGAAAACGCTAGCAATTCTGCAAGCTAATTACGCTTGCAAAATGCTAGTTTTTCCGGAATTTAAAATGCGATTTTACCGCGGAATGGAATTCCGGAATTCTCGCGGTAATTTCCGTGAGAGTTCCGCTACTTGTGAACCCAGCCTTATGGTAAGCAAGCAAAACCTCTGCGCTTGATAACAGAGGCATTACTAAAGTCTGTGTTTTAACCCCTACAGCATGCTGTCTTTAGATTACATAGCAAAAATCTGCTGATGGATTCCCTTTAAGAATGAATGGAGCTGTAGTGCACGTGAATGACCTCTCCTCCATTCAGCTGGGGCTCTTCAGAATCCCATTTCTCAAAATTGATGTGGGCAACGTCATTCCAACCTCCAGTGATCAGAAAGTTTTCCCTTTCCCTTTGGATAAAGGATAACTTTAAAACTTAGCAACATCCTTTTAAACTGTCAATACTTAACTCTTAGGCTGGGTTCAGACAGCCATATTGAAAATTAGGCCTGTCATAACTGCAAAAATCAGTGTTGCTTGGCTTTGTGTCCAGCTCCATATGTTTGCCTTGTTGTGGATGACTCATAGAAGGGCAGAGAACTTGACGTTCGCCAGGCTTTAGTCTGAGCCATACTGTCCTGTAAATAAATCCCATTGATTACCCCTTTAGGTTATGTGGAAAAGATCATGACCTGCTCTTCAGTCTTATTCAAGTGACAACATATTCAATAGGTTGCAAGGACTGGTAACATGACACAGGACATGCCAAAAGAGATAATCGGATCTAGTGTCAGCAAAGAATTTATAGTCTTCGGTGATAAGTGGCCAAGTCCCCGAGGAGCAGAGTGTCAGCAGCTCATTTAAAACCCTAGTTATAAAAATGTAATGGTATTAGGATGGCCATCTGACTGCCGCCTGATATATCTTTTTTATGCCAAATATCCTATCAAGAACATAACAGATTTTTTTTCTAATAAACCATCGTCCATTTAAATTTTTTTTGGTTATGTAGCATATTTTCTAGATGACAAGTTACAGTAACATGACCTTAAAGTTTAGCTAGATTGAGGGTCATAGACTTGTGATGCAATTACTTTATTAGGCTTCATTCAGATATCCCTTTTTTCACGTACGAGAAAAACAGTCTTAGTTTCATCACTGACTTTGCTCACAGTTTTATGAAATTTTCAACAGAGTGTTATAAGAGTCTCATCCGAGTTTGGTTTGAGTTTTATCACTTTTCCCGGGTCAAAAAAAAAGTTTCTCTACCTTCTGCTATCTAGCACTGCGTGAAAAATGGACAGCACAGGCATGGGATCCGGTTGCGGTCCGATTTCTTCACTCGGATAAATATCAGACATGTTTCCATGATTTTGGGCTAAACAATTGGTCCACACAAACAAAAAAAAATCGGATACATGTATGTCCCCATTGGCTGTAATAGATATGAGTTCTGTCCATGAAAAACACGGCTAGAGCTCATGCGTGAAAAATGGATGTCTGATTGAGGTCTTAGGGTCCATGTGCATGATTCCTTGAAGCTCCAAAAGAGAATATCTCCTTATTTGTATGACATAAAATGCAGCATGCCAAGAGTTGTCTTTATATAAAGACCTGAAAATATGGGAGTAAGCGCATCAAAAACATTCTCTTCATTTCTCTGGTGGCCTTTATTACATACATGAATTACCACAGTTGTCCTATCAAACAAATATGTCCAAATTCCTCTTCTCAGCTCAAATGATGAAAGAGAAGGGAATCCTAGTAGACGGAGTGATCGGGCTTAGAATAACTTGCGGGTTTTCTCTATTCTGCTACTTACATAACTCACTAAATAGACCATGTTGTTAAGTTATTCAGTCATTGTACTAATTTGCAATTATTTCATTTTTCAGCACCATATGTCACTGATAGTCATGGAGGATCTGCCAGGACATCCTCAGCACAAGGCAAAGGCGGACCCTCTGAATGTAAGAAAATCTAGATGTTGTTTACCATCAATAAGGCAAAGTGGACACCGAGTCTGCACTAAACTGTTTGTAATCATGCAGTGTGTGGTGGTGCTACAGCAGTCACCTTGTTGTGTGCCGGCGGACACTGCTTGAGTCACACGTAGTGATTGTAAAGCTCCATGGCTCCCTGTCATTGCCCAACCTGTCAGCTTCATGTGCGGTGCAAACTAGGAACCTCTAAGGCAGTCCAATAATTCACCAATCACTGCAAAGCAGAGTGAGAGAGTAAAAGCATCAGCCAATCACAGCATAGCATATTAGAGCCAATCAGAAGAGCTGGTAGTGTAGTGGTCACTGATGAGTGGATGAGCAAGGAAACATGAAAAGCTGAATCTTCTCCACAGAGAGTCAATTACAGAAGGCTGCAGAGCCTGGAGGGCAGGGGCAGGGCTGCTCACATCCCCCAAGGATGTGGAGAGTAGATGTGGGTTAAATAATGTCACCTTCTAATTAGCTATTTTTAATCTCATCACCAATGCCAAAAAAACGAGATCTGGCAAGCTTGCAATCTGTATATAAAGAGGGTGTGAAAAGCCTGCTGTCTGTATATAAAGAAGGGGTGAAAAAGCTGCTGTCTGTATATAAATGAAAGAGTCAGAAGCAGGGCTGTACCTAGAAATCATGGGGCCCCATAGCAGAAATTCTAATTGGGCCCCCTCCAACAAAAAAAAAAAAATATTCAGCTGGGTCACAGAAGAGCATATCTCACAACTTTGGATCCTTTACAAAGTAATTTTCCTCCTACTGAAGGCCTAGATTTCCATTTCATTGCACCCATAAAGTATGATGCCAACAAATGTGCCTCACAACACACAGTATGATACCCTCAAAGTGAATTCCTCCACATGCACAGTATGATGACCCTACTGTACCCCATCTCAACGCCTCCTGCAAAGTATGGTGGCCAAAAAACAGTAAGATCCCCTAACTGTAACCCCCACAAAGCCCACAGCCCTCCATGCAGTATAATGGGCTCACACTTCACCACACTGTATAATGGAATCCATTAGCCCTTCGAACAGTATAATGGCCCCCACACAGTATGATGGCTCCCACACAAATATCATACTTTATAATTGCTTGCATACAGTATAATTGCCCCACACATTGCCCTGCATAAAGCATATAGCTCCCACATAGCCATCCAAATATCATAATGACCTCCACATAGCCCTCCAAATATTATAATGCCTCTCACATAGCTCTCCACATAGTGTAATGAAACCCATATTGCACCCCATAGTCCTCTGTATAGTATACTGCACCCCATAGTCCGCCATATTCTATATTGCACCCCATAATCCTTCATATAGTATACCGCACCCCATAGTCCTCCATAAAGCATATTGCACCCCATAGTTCTCCATATAGTATAATACTTTTCCCATAAACTTCCATATAGTATAATGCATTCCCCATAGTCCTCCTTAAAGTATAATGCATGCCCCATAGTACACCATATAGTCTAATGCACCTCAACAGTCCTCCATAGAGTATAATGCAGGCTCCAACAGTATAATGCAGCCCCCATAGTCCATCATACAGTATAATGCACTCGCCGTAGTCCTCCTTACAGTATAATGCACTCCTAATAGTCCTCCATACAGTATAATGCACTTCTCATAGTCCTCCATACAGTATAATACACTCCTCATAGTGTATACAGTATAATGCACTCCCCATAGTCGCCAATACTATTTATTATTATAGCGCCATTTATTCCATAGAGCTTTACATGTGATGAGGGGTATACATAATAAAAACAAGTACAGTAATCTTAACCGAAACAAGTCACGACTGCTACAGGAGGAGAGTGGACCCTGCCTGTGAGTTCTCACAATCTACAAGAGATGGGTGAAAAAACAGTAGGCGAGGGTAGAGCTGGTCGTGCAGTGGTTTGGTGGATCCGTGGTTACTGCAGGTTGTAGGCTTGCCGGAAGAGGTAGGTCTTCAGGTTCTTTTTGAAGGTTTCCATGCAGTCTGATATGTTGTGGTAGAGCGTTCCAGAGTAGGGGTGATGCGTGGGAGAAATCTTGTATTGGATTGTGGGAAGAAGAGATAAGAGGGGAGTAGAGGAGATCTTGTGAGGATCGGAGCTTGCGTGCAGGTAAGTACCGGAAGAAGGAAGAGGTCACAGATGTATGGAGGGCGCAGGTTGTGGATGGCTTTGTATGTCATGGTTAGGGTTTTGAACTGGAGTCTTTGGGTAATGGGGCGCCAGTGCAGGGATTGACAGAGAGGAGAGGCTGGGGAATAGCGATGGGGACAGGTGAATTAGTCAGCCAGCAGAGTTTAGAATAGAATGGAGGGGTGCGAGAGTGTTAGAGGGGAGGCCACAGAGCAGGAGGTTGCAGTTGTCAAGGCGGCAGATGATGAGGGCATGGACTAGGGTTTTTGCAGATTCTTGGTTTAGGAATGTACGGATCTGGGAAATATTTTTGAGTTGAAGTCGGCAGGAAGTGGAAAGGGCTTGGATATGTGGTTTGAATGAGAGATCAGAGTCAAGGATTACCCAGAGGCAGCGAGCTTGTGGGACTGGGGAGATTGAGCAGCCATTTACTTTAATGAATTGGTCTGTTGGGGGAGTCAAGTGAGATGGGGGAAAGATGATGAATTCTGTTTTGTCCATATAAAGTTTTAGAAATCTGGTGGAGAAGAAGGACGAAATAGCAGACAGACATTGTGGGATTCTGGTTAGTAGGGAGGTGATATCTGTTCCAGACATGTAGACCTGTGTGTCACCAGCATAGAGGTGATACTGAAAGCCGTGAGATTCTATGAGCTGTCCAAGGCCAAACGTGTAAATGGAGAAGAGCAGCGGCCCTAGGACTAAACCTTGCAGGACTCTGACATATAGGGGACGAGGTGAGGAGGTGGTGTGTGAGTGGGAGATGCTGAATGTCCGGTCTTTTAGGCATGACAAGATCCAAGATAGGGCCAAGTCAGTGATGCCAAGAGATCAGATGGTCTGTAATAATAGGGAATGGTCCACAGTGTCAAAGACAGAGGACAGGTCTAGGAGGAGGAGGACAGAGCAGTGTCGCTTGGCTTTGGAGGTTAATAGGTCATTGGTGACTTTAGTTAGGGCAGTTTCAGTGGAGTGATGCAGCCGGAAGCCAGATTGTAAGCGGTCAAAGAGGGAGCAAGAAGACAGGTGGGAGGACAGTTCATACAGTATAATGCGCTCTCCGTTGACCTCCATACAGTATAATGCACTCTCCATAGTCCATACTGTATAATGCACTTCCTGTAGTCTTCCATACAATATAATGGATTCCCCATAATCTGTCATGCAGTATAATATTCTCCCAGTAGTCCTCCATACAGTATAATGCACTCTCCATAGTCCTCCATACAGTATAATGCACTCCCCATAGTCAATACAGTATAATGCCCTCCCTGTAGTCCTCCATATAGGATAATGCACTCCCCATAGTCCGTTATACAGTGGAATGCACTCCATAGTCCATAAAGTATAATGCACTCCCCGTTAGTCCTCCATACAGTACAATAAACTCCCCATAGTCCATACACTTTAATGCATTCCCCATAGTTTATGCAGTATAATCAGTATAATGCTCTGCCCATAGTCCTCCATACAGTATAATTAATTCTCCATAGTCCATACAGTATAATGCACTCCACATAGTCCCCTATACACTAATATGGCCACCACAAAGTACTTACTGATTTTTTTATTTTTAAAAACTACACTCACCTCTTCTTATTGTTCCCTCACTTCTCCAGTCTCTGCAGCGCCCGCACATCTCAGTGGAGTGGGCACCTTGTACTGACATCATTGCACCTGGTGCGCTGAGACATCAGACACTGAGAGAGAATAATGGAGGAGGGGACATCAGCTGGTGCTCCCTCTTTCACCATTACTTTCAACTGTATCAGCATCCAGTTTATATCCACTATATAAATTGATGATCCGGTTGGAATAAAAAAAATCGCCTTTTATTGTCTCAACATAAGAAATATAAAAACTGGCTACCTAAGAGGATGACATGTATAGAAACTGACGCGCTTCAGTGAAGTGCCTTAATTATGGTGTGCACCAGGCACCCCCAGTTCATGGGCCCCGTAACAGCCATGTGGCCTACCACCATTGGCGGTACGCCACTGGTCTGAAGCTTGCGGTTTGTATATAAGGAAGGGTTGAGAATAATGATAATATATTCTGCAGTACTTTACAATTCTGAGGGGACATGTACAGACAATATCAGACATTAATGAGAAACACATACAGTGTCATGTAAAAGTTTGGGCACCCCTGGTCAAAATGACTGTTATTATTAGCAGTAAAGAAAATGGAAGATGAACTGATCTCTAAAATGTCTAAGGTTAAAGATGACACATTTCCTCTGTATTTAAAGTTAAAAAAATAATAAAAAAATAATAATAATAAAGGAAAATTACAAAAAGGAAAATGGGCCAATGTAAAAGTTTGGGCACCCTTGCATATTTGTGTGCTTAGATAACTTTGACCAAGCTTTCAAACCTCAATTAGCCTGTTAGGTTTATGGCTTGTTTACTATTATCATTAGGAAAGGACAGGTGATGCAAATTTCCCAGCTTTATAAAAACCAAGTCTCCTCTAACCTTGTGCCAAAAATCAGCAGCCATGAGTTCTTCTAAGCAGCTGCTTAGCACTCTGAATATGAACATGGTGAAGGCCCACAAAGCAGGAGAAGGCTATAAGAAGATATCAAAATGTTTTTAAGTTGCCATTTCCTCAGTTCGAAATGTAATTAAAGAATGGCAGTTAACAGGAACAGTGGGGGTTAAGATAAGGTCTGGAAGACCAAGCAAAATTTCAGTGAGAGCTGCTCGTAGGATTGCTAGTGAGGCAAATCAGAGTTCCCCCGCTTGACTCCAAAAGACCTTCAGAAAGATTTAGCAGACTCTGCAGTTGTGGTACATTGTTATACTGTTCAGAGGCACTTGCACAAATATGGCCTTCATGGAAAAGTCATCAGAAGAAAACCTCTCCTGCATCCTCACCATAAAATTCAGTCAGTAGAATGCAAAAGAACATCTAAAAAAGCCTGATGCATTTTGGAAAAAAGTCCTGTGGACCAATGAGGTTAAAATAGAACTCTTTGGCCACAATTATCAAAGGTATGTGTGGAGAAAAGGGGCACAGAATTTCAGAAAGAACATTTCGTCAACCATTAAGCATGGGAGTGCTTTGGGGTTGTGTTACAGCCAATGCAAGAGGAACATTTCACCGGTAGAGGGAAAAATGGATTTAAAGAGAGCTAGAAACCTTGCCGCCAGGTGCTGGCACTGCAGCACCACAGTCTAGTAGACACAAGTGCCCATGGGACATTACATTCTGGGTGCAACCTGCCCTGTCTGTTTAACTAGTGTATGCCCATAGCGCCACCCGAGAGGAGCCTGTGGATGCATCACCGCCAATTCCAACTGTGTGAGATGGGTGGAGGGTTGATTACTCTCTGTAAGTAGTATGTGATAAGCAGAGCTGAGTTATTTATTACTGTAATAATGGGGGGAATGGCAAGTGTTAGATTATTTCTATGATAATATGATAATAAACCGAGGAGTAGGTTGGGGTAAGGAAATAGTATATAATGGCCGATTAGTGGAAATTATGGTTACTGTGATAACAAGTGAGGGTTGGACATGAAACATCGTACAGGTCACAGGAATATATCATTCAAGTTGGAGACATGTTTTAGTACAGTTGGTATGAATTGATTTACAGCACCCTGTCCATTGGCCATGGCAGCAATCTGAGGTCCCTGCCCTCAGAAATACCTCTTGTCTGATGGGTATCTTGATTACTTGGCCTGGCGCAACGTCACATGTGCATCACGGTCGTAAGAGCTCCCATCCGGCGGCCACAGATTCCTGCCATGGCCAATGGACTTGGGCCTGCCAATCGATGGGAACCAACTCTAGTTTATAGATTATATTTTTATTTTTAATACTTATTTTTTTTGCATTTCAATTTTTGCTTGAGTGCAGGGAAGTGAGAATTGCCACTGACTGTCAGTTATATATCTCATGAGCGTATACGCAGGACTGTAGCCACAAAAGCTACGTGCACTGACACATTGTCAATTGAGATGAGAGCAAGCCAATGCCATATTTACATGGGTCATTCACACAAAATGGAATTTTTGTACATATTATGTCTGGAACTCCCAGTGCAGACTCAGGCCTAAAATTAAAATAGTCAATAGTTTAAAGGGGTATAAATACCGTACATAACGTCATAATTAAATTTTCTCAAACCTAAAGTCGTCACATAAGATGTATTATACAGTTTTTACATAAAATTTTCCATTTTAAATGTTTTTACAGTCTTCTAATAGTATGTTTTAATATTTTAGTGTCTCCCTGGGGAGCCGATGGGGTGGGGTACCAAGAATTGAAATCAGAGCTTACAGCACTTCCTGCATCTAGAATGTTTCCAGAAAGTCATTCAACGGATCAAGGCTCAGAGACCATGGGGATACCTGGTACAAATATTTTTTTTTTTAATTAATTTGTGAAACATGCTTGCACCACCCTAATATTGCATTACACCAAACTTTCATTAAATTTTCCATTAACATTTTCCAAGAAGACCATTAAAATGTTGGCCTTCACTAATTAATGCTACTGCATGCGTGAGGAATTAGGTTTAATTTCCGTTGGCAGGCGCCATGAAGTAGTTATGTTTACTATGTCTAGGCAACAGGTCAGTCTGGCAGTCATCATAATCAAGGACGGCTCATCAAAATTGTTTGTCTGCAAATCTCATAACTAAAAGCCAATTGAGAATTTTGAACTAATTTTGGAGATGCAAGATTATTTTTTTATTGCAGGATTTGAAAATAACAAAAAAAGTTGATTTCTTAGGCTACTTTCACACTAGCGTTTCACTGACCTGCATCTGTCTGCACACGGCCGCCGCTAAGCTCTGCCCCGGCCATGCCTCCTCCCGGCCGCTCCGCCTATGGGCGCATGATGCTGCATACGACCTGCGTACCCTATCTTTAGCATTGGGTACGCAGTCCGTGCGCAAGTATGCGTTTGCCTGCACATGCGTCCCTTTGACGGTGCGCCAAGCGCACCAAAATGCAACACGGTGTGTTTGGCGCAGGTACCCTATCTTTAGCAATGGGTACGCAGGTCGCATGCAGGATCATGCGCCCATAGGTGGAGCAGCCGAGAGGAGGCGTGGCCGGGAGCGGAGCTTAGACCGACACAGGTCAGTGAAACGCTAGTGTGAAAGTAGCCTAAGATATTGCATTATTTAAAAAATTCTAAATATGAAAGCTTTGGCATGGTGCCGTTTCGGCCTTTTTCAACCCAAAAAACAAAGATAAAAAATCTTAGCAGATTTGAAAATAAATTAACATATATCTCTTTTTCAGGATGTGGTGAACTTACATGGGTCGGAGAACCTACTACTTACCGAAAGGCAGATAATATTGCTGGTAAATATGGAGTTTGGATGAAAGATCCAGAACCAGTATCTCCTTTTACATTGGACACCATTTGGAGAATCAATACTGTTGGGGCAGATATTCGGCAGGTTTTTGAGTATGACAATCTTGACCAATTAGTGAAAGGTTATCCTACCAAGGTATACGTTGTGCCTCGCTCCATGGAGAGTAATGGGGCTGTGGTATACAAGGGTTCACTATACTATATACGCAAAAAATCTAGAATAATTGTAAAATATGACTTCAGGACCGAAACAGTCGCAATCCAGAAGGAACTTGTTGACGCTGGATATCATGGTAAATACCCTTATTCTTGGGGAGGCTATACAGATATTGATCTGGCGGTTGATGAGATGGGTTTATGGGCAATCTATAGCACAGAGAATGCTAAAGGGTCTATAGTTATATCTCAGTTAGACCCCAGAACATTAGAAGTGAAGCAGAGCTGGAACACTACAATTCGAAAGCAGTCAATGGCCAATGCATTCATGGTGTGTGGCACGCTCTACACCATCGCAAGCTATTCCTCGCCAACCACCACTGTCAGTTTTGCTTTCGATACTCACACTGGTGTCCAGAAGCAATTGAGCATCCCGTTTCAGAATCAATATGGCTACGCTAGCATGGTAGATTACAACCCAACTGAGAAAAAAATTTATGGCTGGGACAATTTTACCATGGTGGCCTATGATATCAGGCTTTCCAAAATGTGAGGAGAGATGGAAGTGGAAGGATTACACGTGAAAAGGGCAGGGTGGGAAGACTGCCAGTTGGCATGGGGTACATTACGAGGGAAGGGTAAGCTTTGCAGACGTAGAAAGAACTAAGAGGAACTACCTCTCATGCACTGTCTCCCAATAATCTGTGCTTCAGCCACTGGAAATTGTTCTTTCTTGCAGTTAAGTACCATTTACTCACATAATGGGAAACAAATAATGCTTTGCATGGTTAGTGGCATTATGAGATACTGGCAGAATGCAGAATCTAGAAAGAACACGTTTGCACTCTTAATTTGAGATTATTTTCCCATGGGTTAGTCATAATAGCTCTGTAATGATTGTATATGCATAGAGAACTGGAGCAGCAGACTACCAGGTTACAAATATGTACCGGACTTACAGGTTGGGATGGAAAAAGCTGTCCACTCGGAATAATCAGGGTATACATATATGGATTTTTGCAATTGCACATATGATTAATTGGATTTCAATACAGTCTCAGGTTCTTTTATTACCAAAAGATGCTTGGGCAAGGTTTCCACACTGCGACACATGGCCGAAACCACGTGGCTGCACGATCTTAGAAGTAACAGCTTCACTTACTCAGAACATGGTGTCAGCCATATGCAGTAGCATGGAAACCCACCCCGAGGGTCTTTCACACATCAGGTTTTTGGTACGTGCCATTTTATTCTTGCGGATGGATCACACGTTAATTACAATAAATGTGCCTTTTCACTTTTTTTTTTATTTTTGTTGGCTGAAAACTTCCCCCTACTAAAAAAAGAAATCAAGAAGCTCAACTTTGATTGGTGATGTGGATTAAACTTTCATGTACAAATCAATTGCCCAGTGAAGAAAATAAACTCAAATAGCACACAAATGTCATCCCTGTGCTGCCCCTATTTTACTGTTTTATTA
Organism: Dendrobates tinctorius; assembly: GCF_039654945.1. NCBI lineage: Eukaryota > Metazoa > Chordata > Amphibia > Anura > Dendrobatidae > Dendrobates > Dendrobates tinctorius. The sequence goes on from NW_027361697.1 coordinate 34,091,836, forward strand.
GTAGGAAAGGATAAGAATATGCTTGTTCCTCATTTGTGAACAGAATATCGGATGGTGAAAATGAACTCAGAATAAAAATGGAGCTGGTAGAGTGAAAACCCCCAAAACACAACTCATAGCACATAGACTGTTCTTTCCATGTACGGAAAACAAATTCTGATGTGTGAAACCGTTCTTAAAGAGAGCCTGTCATCAGGATTATCCCTGTTAAACTAAAGATACGGCTATAATGGCGCTGTTATACTGATTTAATAGATACCCTCAGTGAAGAAATTCGTAGCCTGGTTTTTGTTGAATCATCATTATAAGTTTTGGGTTCCTAATCTCTTCATGCATTTGGCAGGGACCGTGGTCATGGTCTTTGGCTCTGCCATGGCCCCTCTGCTGCCTCTGGTGTATTTTTCTTCTTCCTCATTCAAATTTCTTGCTGATGCCGTCTTAGCTGAGGGCGTCTCTTGCGCAGACTGATTCGGTGGCTGGCTTCAGGAAAATGGCGCCGGTAGTAACACACGAACAGACTTTCCTACGGTATTCATTAAAATGGCGACGGTAGCAGCACATGTGCGGAATGAGATATCAACTCCTCACTGAGCCGAGATCCAAGTCTGCGCATGAGCTGCCACCGATACCACTGTCCTGAAGCCCGCCACGAGATTAATCTGCACAAACGCTGCAAAATTAAAATTAGGAATAAGATAAATACACCAGTGGCATCGGAGGAGCCGTGGCAGAGCCAAAGACTGGAGAGATTAGAAAACCGAAACTTATGGCGATTTACCAGAAACCAAGCTGCAGATTTCTACACTGTAGGTATGTATTAAATCAGTATACCAGCGCCATTATGGCCATATCTTTAGTTTAACATGGATAATCCTGATGAAGGGTTCTCTTTAAAAAGGGAACTGGTCACCTGTTTTATACCATATAAACTATTCCTGTCACCTTTTAAATCATGTAAATGGGGTTACTCCAACCCCTAAATTCCTTCATTGGTGCCCTGGCACATCTCCAAAAGTGTTTTATTCACGGCTCGTGCTGTATGCAAACTGCGTAGGCCTGTCCGACGGGTGTCTCCAGATCCTGCTCAATGGCGCCTGCGGTTCTTCAAGTACCTCTGATAATTATGGAAGCGGAAGCCATCTTGTACATCATCCACACTGTGATCTGTGACCCTCACAGGCACGCCTCACTTTGCCCTATTGAACAGCTGGTGATGTAGACGAGAAGCCGCTACCTGTGCATTACATGACTTTCCTTTGCCCTAGGGCAGAGTGACGTGCTCCTGCACTGATCTCTGATTCAGCTGCGCACGTGCAAGACTGATGTAGAATATGTAATCCAGAACCATCAAGGTGCAAGAGGTGGTGTTTGAAGGGACTGGAGGCAAATCTAGATTTGCCCATCAGACTGGACTGTGCATACACTTTTGGAGATTTGCAAGGGCACTTATGAGGGTATAACAGGGTTACTAGAACCCCCATTAACCTGCTTTAAAAGATGAGGACCATTGTTAATAAAAGGTATAACACTGGGGGCCAATTTCCCTTTAAAAGGCCATGTAGAAGGTTCAGAAAGCCACCGATGGGGCAGTTTTGGAAAGATACCAGACATCCATTTTTATTTTAGAAGGTGCAGTCCAGCATTAGGCTAGCTTCACATTAGCGTTAACGGCCGCCGCTAAGCCCCGCCCCCTGCTGCTCCTCCGCCGGTAGCTCCGCCTACAGACGCATGACGCTGCATGCATCCTGCGTCCCCTATCTTTAGCACTGGGGACGCAGGCCGTGCGCAGTATGCGTTTGGCGGCGCATGCGTCCTTTTGACGCTGCGCCGAGTGCACCAAACTGCAACCTGTTGCGTTTGGCGCTCGTCAGCGCAGCGTCAAAAGGACGCATGCAGCGTCATGTGTCCATAGGCGGAGCTACCTGCGGAGGCGCGGCAGGGGGCGGGGCTTAACGGCGGCCGTGCGCAGCCCGACGCTGTGGCCGTAAACGCTAATGTGAAACTAGCCTTAGAAAGGCAAGCCGATCAAGTTTTGCTGCGTGTGTTCAGATGATCAATCAACTAATTCTGAAAGCAGTAGTGCAATGCAGATTAATAAAAGCAGCCATCTGATGGTCTCTCTGAATTTTACTGTCATTTCAGTCATCGGTTCCAAGTAGATTCATTATTTTATAATTAGACCATTTCTCTTTCAATGCGCCAGCTAAAATCTATTTCGAGAAATGTTTCCCCACCATTGCAACTAGTTACCGGATGGCGAAGTACGTCCAGAAGAAACCGCAATTCTGCATTTTTCCCACTAGTGTTTTTAGCTTGACTAGAGGATCCCTACTAAACTTAACACTGTGGGAGATCCGTATAGCACAGGATTTAGGATACACATAGGGAAGCACACGCCACTACACACATATATGAAGTGCACTGTCAATGTACGACTCCGAATGTAAACTGTCTCAAGACAAGGTAGTGAACATCTATAGGACGACATGATCTTACATTACACAGTCCTGTATGTCATAGAATTCTTTCACTCCATGACTTTAATACCTTGTTTTTTAATCATACAGGGAAAAGTGTTAATCTTACATTCCAATGTAGTGTTACATGATGCAGATATTTTCCTTACAATTCTTTTTGATATATAATAGTCTATTGTCAAAATGTACAAAAACAAAACAGCTGTCACTCTTAAACTTTGTATGTTATAAGAGTAATAAAATATTTTCTACAGTTTATCTTGAACGTTGATGTTTGTTGTAGTGTCATTTTAGGTTTTGTAACCCATTACCTACATAACATGAAGATGTTACTAGATACACATTGGGTGGTGGAGAGGGCGACAGGCAGGGCTGCGGATGGAGACAATTTACTTGATTTTTAGTTCTTCATTTACAAAAAAAAAAAAAAAAAAAAGCAGCATGCCAGTTATTCAGATCACGCTCCACCATGCAAGTCAATGAGTGAGTGGATATTGTTGGGCTGCACTCAGATGACACCTGAGTGCAGTCAGATCTGTGGCCTCTCAGAATGGAGAAAGTTTTTTTTTTCTTCACATTCTTCTTTCGAGAAAATCGGATCACACTCTCATACTCGGATCAGAGTGTCATTTGCATAATCGTCCTCAGACCGGACAATCTAAGGTCGTCTGCACCTGCCCTTAGGCAAGTTCACAAACAGATTTTTATTTATTTATTTTTTTAAGTATGCAACATATCAATTTCCCTTGCAGTAAATATGCATTTTCTTTTGTGGATTTTCCCCCTTAGGCCAGAGTCACACTTGTGATAATGTTATGCGCATCTCTCACATCAATACCTGGCACTCGGGACTGGAGTGTGCAGCTGCATAGAAATACATGCAGCCGCACACTCCGGTCCCGAGTGCCAGCAGCAGTGTCAGGTATTGATGCGAGACTCATGAGAGTTTCTCACATCACACTCACAAGTGTTAGCCCGGCCTTAGACTTGAAGAAAATCTGCAAAGAAAAAAAAAAAAAAAATTCTGAACTTGTTTTATTAAAAAGTTTGTATTTGGTTTGTACAGGTTTTGCTTCTTTGCACACTTAGCTGGATGATGGTCACAGCCCATATGAAAGTTGAGATGAGCTCTGACAATATTCAAGTTATAAACTCACCTGTCAAATTAGAGGGCAGAGTTCACTGATGGATTGTCAGTTAGCTCATTCTGTGGACAGTAATATAGTGCAATGCAGATGTTATAGAAGCCAAGTGCAGCAAAGTTTTTAACCAAAACGCAAAAAAAGTTGCTTTTCATGGCCAATTTTTTGGTTTAGAAGATATTTGTATAGTTATTTATACTGACGGCTATAAGAACACGTTGGACAAGACCTTCAGGTCGTGTAAATTCAAAAACCTTATAAACCTGTTCATTGGGTCATTAAAACAGCAACGGTTTGTATTAAATATTTATTAAGTCAAAATTGCTAACAAATTAAAAAAAAAAAAACAAAAAAAAAAAAAAACAAGACAATGAGAATACGAAATGTTGGAGGACTGTCATTCACGCAGCAGGATAGGTTCTTGTACTTTCTGTGGTGGTCATGTCAGCAGGCGATGGGGGAGGAGGCGGCGGCAGGAATGTGATTGGGGATGGAAGACTAGGAGATAAAGTAACTTCCAAGCGACTGACGTACAAGGGCTTGATGCGATCCAACCAGCAGGGACGATTCTCAAAGTTTCCATTTTTGCCACTGTACCTCATGATCCTTAAAATAAAAAAAATTTGCAATTAAGGAGAAGCTGCCTATAATGAGCTTACAGTGGAAACTAAACAGGACAAATATCTGAACGTAACTTGTAGAAAGTTGGTAAGAATTATTCATCTTCTGGTTCTCTCCATATTTAATTGAAAACCCATCAATGGTTCAGCGGAAGAAAAATCCCACTTGCTTGGTCGTTTTACCACCAGTGAAGATACAGTGATGCACAGGAGCGTAGGTACAGAGGGCCCACCTGGAGCTACGCTACTGTAACCATCAGTGTGCACAGCGTACTTGTACAGTTCAGTTTCTCCCTGCTTTGTGGCAGTGTATCGATCTCGCTGCAATGCTACCCAGCCACATTGAGGCCACCGAGCTGGAGGGGAGGTCCGGTGCTAGTAGTGCCCCCCGCCATCGCAAGTTCAACTGTAAGACGCGATACAGTTGACTGCATTGATGAGTGGGAGCAACAATTTCCCTCTCGCATCATTCCCCCTCAGCATCTGACGTCAATGACAGCGGGCGTGATGTCATTACCTGGTGCCCGCTGTCCGGAGATGTGCTGGGAACTTGGAGCGGGGTGACGAGGAGGAGAGGCGAGTGTTGTAGTTTTTTTTTTTATGGGATGCATTGTGTGTACCTATGGGGGGGTGGGGGGTGGAGAGCTTTATACCATATAGTGTCAGTTGTTTTACAGAGCATGAGGGGAACTCCGTGGATTAGTGTACATTCAAAATAGTAGATCCGTCTATTATATTTCTAGCTATCCACACCCAAGGGAGTGTAACTATGACGATGCACCATATCAAAAGATGAGAACAATAGGGAGGGAATATAAAGGGTGCCATCATGGGTTATGAAAAAGAAAAAAAAAAAAAAAACCCCACCAACACACAACCTGGTAAGTAATACCTGTGTTTTCCAGTCACCCATTACGGCACCACGAGAGAATTGCAGACAGGGCCAACATTAGGGGCAGGCAGACCAGGCATCTGCTTAGGGCCCCTGCTCCCCCAGGGGCCTCCAGCTAGCAGCACATCATGCAGCCACTATGAGGCCTGTGAGGCAGTGGGGGTCTGCCTACCGCGAGCGCCGATTCCTGCCGCATTGAACTATACTGGCATCTGCCGGTACAGTTCAAAGCAATGATGGAGGAGAGAGCATCAGCTGACACTCCCTCACCCATCATTTCCATCTGTCTCTGACATACAGCGAGTGCATGATGATGTCATCGCGCACCCACTGTGTGCCAGGCAGTGCAGCTGAGACCGTAGCCAGCTGGGAGCAGCACTGGCACGAGGAAAGGCGAGGATAGTGTTTTTTTTTGTTCTCTTTTCTAATATAAGAGAGTACAGGACTGTGGGGCCATTCTCGGGGGGGGGGGGGGGGGGGATGGGGGCTGTGCTATATACTATGGGGAGCACATTGTACATTTCATTCTATGGGGGGGCTGTATTAGATTTTATGAAGGAGGATTGCATCATACTCTGATGGGGCTACATGATATATTCTATTGGGAGGTGGGCTGTATTATATTCTATTTGGGCTACGTTATATTCTGTGGGGAGCTGTATTATATTCTATGAGGGGTGATGCATCATACTATATGAGGGGGGCTGCATTATACTGTATCGAGGACTATGGGAAATACATTATACTATATGAAGAACTATGGAGTGCATTATACAATGGGAAGTGAATTCTACTACATGGATGACTGAGTCCTAAAGAGGTCTAAATATATCTCACCCTTCCTACTATTCGAGACAACCAAAGAAAACGGAAGAATATGGCGCACCACAAGGATACATGCAAATATATTTTTATTAATGCCCAAGTAGCATAAAAAAAAAAAAAAAGAAAAAAAAAAAAACAGGAGAAGAGACATGTAAACACCACCAAATAGTAATGCATAAAGTCACATCAGGAGGTCATAAGATAGAAAGATGTACATAAAAACAATGAAGTACATGGACCAAAATGTATTATAAACGCATGTGCGTTAGGCCATGTACTTCACGGGCAAAAAAAGGAATGTAAAAATACAAAGTGCTAAGTGCATACTTATATAGGATACATGGACTGCATTCAGGCTTTATTTGCCAAGAAAATGTACCTGAATGAGCATATATAAAGCGTCTGTCAAAAAAAATCCAATAAAATATCTTTAAACAGAGAATTACCTCTAAAGGGTTAAATATCAAAATGCAATATATACATGTCAATGCGAATAGACAGATGCAAAGATGTATATGTACTTACCCATAATGGCCTTGAACGCAATCCATGGCAAGCTTTATGTAAAATGCCCACTGAATGTTAGAGTGCATGCATATGAGCAACAAATTATACCTAAACACTGGCACATAAAGACTCACAACATATCACTATTGCACATTGCCCACTGAAAATAGAGACCATCAACTGACCAAAACAATAACAGCAAGTGCTGAATGCATACCTGGGGGTGTGAAAACTAAGTTTATGCATGTGACTTTGTGCATTAATATTTGGTGGCGTTTACACCTGCATGTCTCTTCTCCTGTTTTTCTTCTTTTGTTTTATGCTACTTGGGCATTAATAAAAATATATTTGCATGTATCCTTGTTGTGGTGCGCCATATTCTTCCGTTTTCTTTGGTTTACATGGATGACTGATGGTGCATTATACTACACTGCTCAAAAAAATAAAGGGAACACTTAAGCAGAATATAATGCCAAGTAAATCAAATTTCTGTGAAATCAAACTGTCCACTTAGGAAGCAACACTGACAATTTCACATGCTGTTGTGCAAATGGAATACACAACAGATGGAAATTATTGGCAATTATCAAGACACACTGAATAAAGGAGTGGTTCTGCAGGTGGGGACCACAGACCACATCTCAGTACCAATGCTTTCTGGCTGATGTTTTGGTCACTTTTGAATGTTGGTTGTGCTTTCATACTCATGGTAGCATGAGACGGACTCTACAACCCACACAAGTGGCTCAGGTAGTGCAGCTCATCTAGGATGGCACATCAATGCGAGCTGTGGCAAGATTTGCCGTGTCTGTCAGCGTAGTGTCCAGAAGCACTACCAGGAGACAGGCCAGTACACCAGGAGGCGTGGAGGGGGCTGTAGGAGGGCAGCAACCCAGCAGCAGGACCGCTACCTCAGCCTTTGTGCAAGGAGGAACAGGAGAAGCACTGCCAGAGCCCCGCAAAATGATCTCCAGAAGGCTACAAATGTGCATGTATCTGCACAAACTGTTAGAAACCGACTCCATGAGGATGGTTTGTGGGCCTGATGTCCACAGATGGGGGTCATGCCAACAGCCCAACACCATGCGACCCTCCAAAGAAATGCCACCCCACACCATTACCGACCCACTGCCAAACTAGTCATGCTGAAGGATGCTGCAGGCAGCAGATCGCTCTCCACAGCGTCTCCAGGCTCTGTCACATGTGCTCAGTGTGAACCGGCTTTCATTTGTGAATTGCACAGGGTGCCAGTGGCGAATTTGCCAATCTTGGTGTTCTGTGGCAAATGCCAAGCATCCTGCACGGTGATGGGCTGTGAGCACAATCCCCATCTGTGGACATCATGCACTCAGACTATCCTCATGGAGTTGGTTTCTAACCGTTTGTGCAGACACATGTACATTTGTAGCCTGCTGGAGGTCATTTTGCAGGGCTCTGGCAGTGCTCCTCCTGCTCCTCCTTGCACAAAGTGGAGGTAGCAGTCCTGCTGCTGGATTGTTGCCCTCCTATGGCCCCCTTCACATCTCCTGGTAGCGCCTCCAGCCTCTGGACACTACTCTGACAGATACAGGAAACCTTAACACAGCTCGCACTGATATGCCATCCTGGATGAGCTGCACTACCCGAGCCACTTGTGTGGGTTGTAGAGTCAGTCTCATGCTACACCGAGTGTGAAAGCACAACCAACATTCAAAAGGGACCAAGACAGCCTGAAAGAATTGGTACCGAGTTGTGGTCTGTGGTCCCCAACTGTTGAACCACTCCTTTATTGGGGGGGGGGGGGGGGGGGTCTTGATAATTGCCAATAATTTCCATCTATTGTTTATTTATTCCATTTGCACAACAGCATGTGAAATTGATTGTCAGTCAGTGTTGATTCCCAAGTGGACAGTTTGATTTACTTGGAATTATATTCTGTTTAAGTGTTTCCTTCATTTTTTTGAGCAGTGTATATGGAGGACTATGGGAAATGTATAATACTATATGGAGGACTGAGGAGTGTATTTTAATATATTGAGGACTATAGGGTGTATTATACTATATGGAGGACTATGGGGCATGCATTTTACAATATGGAGGACTATGGGGTGTATTATGCTAAACAAGCAAAATGCTGCCTATTCATCAATTGGATTGTTTATGGCGGAACAGAAATCATTGTTCTCAGCAGCACATCGACGGTGTAAACTGTAGATGTGCTGCTGATAACATGACACTGAATGGGGACAGATTGTTCTGTCCCCATCAATCTTTCTCAGAGGGTGGAAAGAGGCCGGGAAACAAGTGTTGAACGATTTCTATATTGTCGATCACACTCATTTAGCGTCCTGAACTCAGCGCATGTAAATACAACTAAAGTGCTTCTGTGTGATGTGCAATATGTTAGCATTTGGGGCCCCATTTAAAACTGCCTAGATCCCCACTTTGCCGAAAACCAGCCCCGATTACAGAGACTTGTAGTTTTTTTTTTTTTTGGGAGGGATCACAGCCTGCTGCACCCTTCTCCCAAATGTGAAGTCAGAGGAAGCAGACAGATCTAACCTATAGTGTCTGAAGAAAGTAGAAGGAGAGGACCACGTTGCCGCCTTACAAATTTGGTCGATGGAGGCATCTGCTCTCTCCGCCTAGGATGTTGCCATGGCTCTCGTGTAATGGGCTTTCAGACCTCCAGGAATAGCTCTGCCTGCACTAACGTAAGCTACAGTAGCTTAATGGCCTCTTTCACCCATCTAGCTATAATCTGTTTGGACACCCCAAGGCTCTTCCTTTACCCCTGAAAAGAGAAACAGGGCCCTCTGCTTCCTCCAGGGCTCTGTTACTTCTAAATAATGTAGGAGACACCTCCTAACATCTAAACAATGAAGCCTCCTCCTGGTTGCTTGGGTTAGGACAGAAAGATAGTAGGACTATTTCTTGAGTCCTAGGAAATCTTGACACCACTTTGGGAATGTAAGCTGGGTCTAAACTTAACACTATTCTATCATCCATGACCTGAATGTAGGGAGGGTCTGCTGATAAAGCTTTCAAATCACCTACCCTATGGGCTGAATTGTGTGCTACTAATAAGGCTGTTTTTTAGTGAAATAACTCTGAAACCGTGTCTAATGGCTCAAAGGGACTCTGCTAAGGCCGACAACACTAGATTTAGATTCCAAGGAGGAGGTGTTGGAGATGGGACAGTTTGCTCTACTACAGGCCCTGATGAACCAGGCCATCCATCTATCATTCGCCAGGTCAGTTATATAGGGCAGCCAGGGCTGAAACTTGCACCTTTAGGGTACTAACTGCTAACCCAAGCTCTTGCTCCTTCTGCAGAAACTCCAGTATGGCCACTACCGGGACCTCCCCGTCCAGAGAAGGATAAAAATCTTTTCCAGATTCTCCCATAAAATTCTAGTGGTTATCGGCTTCCTAGTACTAAGTAGGGTGGAAACTAACTCTGCTAAGAAGCCTTTCTCCTCTAGAAGTGCCCTCAAAATTCCAGACTGTTAAATGCAGCCCAGACAGCTGAGGATGAAGGAAGGGTCCTTGTGTCAGAAGATCTTTATGCTCTGGGAGGACCCACGGATCCATCAGACATCCTGAGCCAGTAAAATCTGCGATCCTATTTGCGGATAGGGACTCAGTATGAGTCCTTGAGGTCGGGGACTGCCATCTAACACTGTGGAAAGAGGAGTTTCACCATCGAGCTTACTGTTTCCATCTTGAACGAAGGAACTATCAGGTAGCTGTTCAGACCTTTCAGGTTTATAATGGTTCTCCAAGAGTCATCCGTTATTTCTTGTCAGCATTAGGGGGGGGATAAAATCCCTTCCTTTCTCTTACAGGAACCTCTTCCAGTACATGTTTCTCTAATGGCAATATCACCTCTTTTTCCAGGCCCCGTTTCTCACGAAAGGGTTTTACTGGGGTCTGTATGTATCTGAGGTGGCAAACTGCAGAAGTTTAACTTTAGGCCTGATCTCACAATCTGTTGAATCCAGGCACTGGATGAGATTCCTTCCCAGGCTCCTCAGACTCCACGCACACCTGGCATTCCATTCCTGGTGCGTGCTGGGTTCACATCCAGTGCGCGCTTCCACTGTACCTGCCGACCACACTGTACCCGCAATCCATAGCGGAGCTGGAGGGCCATGCCAGCTCAGTCCTTGTAAGCAGATGAAATCCATGAATCAAAGCGTGTTCCAGGAGCAGGGTAAGCCAATTTCCAGTGTGTGCCCACTCCACGTTCCTTAACTGGGATTAAAGCAGCCTTGTGCTTTGTCCCCCAACCAATTGCTCAGGGTGGGCAGGGAACTCCTGGCCTCCGTGGCACCCCTGGGGCTCTGGTCTGCAGTTATAGCCACCATACTAAGAGATTCACCAAGACACCGATTTGTTCACAGGCTGCGTGGCCTGGCCTAACTCCTACCCACGTCCGATCAGGGAGGGCACGAAACATGGCCTCCGATGTGCTACCGGTACCTGGTGACGGATGTAGCAGAACTCTGCCTGCCAAACTCATCCAACCCAGGCATCCTCTTTTCTTCCAAGATTTCATCTTGAGGGTTCCCCATCAAGGACAGGAAACCAACTGATGGGGAGAGAGGAGCCACCCTTTTTATCTTGAAGGGTGGATCCCCCCCCCCCCTTCTCTTGTGGTACCATCATGTATTACTGAAAAAAGTGAATGACTCCACCAGAAAGCACATCAGCGGTAAGTCATCATCTATAACTGTGCTGTGATCTTAAGTGTTCTGTAGGACTGGTATCTACCACTGACCATATGGCGGTAATATCAACGTTGGTCTTTTGGTCTTTATATAGAGATTTTCAGTAACAGTGCGATCTGCTGAGGTTCTCCTCCACTATTAGGGTGCGTCACCCAGTTGTAATCAAGGTTACCTGGTTAGGGGCCGACTCAGAAGTTTTGCCCCCCCCCCCCCGGCGAACCAAAACCCTAGCTACGCCTCTGGTGATGCAGAAATAAACCTTCTACCTAAAGATTAGGAAACTAAGACATCACATTATTAAGTCACAATTAATCCGATTGCACACTACAGTACAGCCATCCCCAAAATTGATAGGTAGCAGCAGAATTTACTTTTTCTTTTTTCAATCCCCAAGAGCGAGCGTATTCGGATGAGGCATTTTCCGATCATGCTAGGGTGCTAACCGAGTGTCTTCGCATGCTCGAATACCATGTTCAAGTTCCTGCAGCTGCATGTTTCACAACGACAGCCACAACACATGCAGGTAATTTCCTAACAAGCAGGCAATCCCTGGATGTGTCGCAGCTGTCGTACAGCCATGAGACATGCAGCCGTGGGAATTCGAACACGCTGAAGACACAGTTATCACCCGAGAATGGTCGGATATCACCTTATTGGAGCATGCTCACTTATCACTAGTAGCCACAGGTTGCTTTATAGTTCTGGCTTAAGAGGTAGTGCATCTCATTACAGCCAAGCCAATGGCAGTCTGCAGGGAGATGGTGGCTGCCAGCCCCAGGGGCCAAATCAATGAGAACTCCAACTATATGATGTTTGCACTATTGGAAGTTGGACACCAAGGATGTAGTCTTGCTGAAAGGTTTAATTAAAGCATACTTCCTACCAAAAGAGGTGATCAGGTATCAAAAAGTTATGATCAGTGTCTAAAAATGGTACAAGCTTGGAATGATAAACCAGAGATGGGAGAATAGAGTTTCCACATCAGCAGTTACCTCTGGCACATAGTAGAGCGTCGTCCCAGCATAGCCATGGCACAGTCTCTATAGGAAAGGGCATTTCTAGTATTACCAGTTACATCCTGCGCCCTTTCCTGCAGCGCAGCTACACTTCTGAAAATGCCGAGGTCCTGAGCCATAGCATGGAAGGAAGTGTAATCTAGAGCAGAAAAAATAAATAAAAATAAAACAAGTGCACTAAGGTTGGGGTCACACTTGCGTGTGCAATGCGAGAAACTTGTGCATCAATACCCGGCACTGCTGCCGGTACTCAGAACCGGAGTGTGCGGCTGCATGTATTTCTATGCAGCTGAACGCTTCGGTCCCAAGTGCCGGTGGCAGTGTCGGGTATTGAGGCGAGAAACTTGCACAAGTCTCTCGCCTCAATACCAGACACTGCTGCTGGCACATGGGACCGGAGTGTTCAGCAGCATAGAAATACATGCAGCCGCACACTCCGGTTCCAAGTACTGGCAGCAGTGCCAGGTATTGATGCGCAAGTTTCTCGCATTGCACACGCAAGTGTAATCCTGGCCTAAACCTAAAAATGTTACATTCTAAGAAAAAAAAACAAAAAAAAAAAAAAAACACACAACACACATCTATAATGTACTGAAGAGCTAATCTACAGTATGGGATTTCAGCAAATTATACCTTATATCCTGTTATGCAAGAAGAACGTACCTATTTCACCATTGCTGGTAGGGTCATGTCTCAGGAATGCACCTGTAGGGACAAAAATGGCTTCAGCAAGAGAACCACTAACACCTCATGAGTTTCTACTATATGCGACACTACAGAGCTGGCCCCAAGCTTCATATTATCCATACCAAGGCTGAGGACAAGCCTAGCTCTCATAGGCAACATCAGTCCAGGTCAGCTACTGAGATTTCAGTGTGTACAGAAGCGTGCTGCTGCACCGATGATTGGTAATAGTCCTGTATTTTCAGGAGAACAAACGGGACTGATAATGCAGTTATTCTTGCCCTGCACATGCTAGATCTGCTGCTGAACAGCAGGCATGTCATTCTAGACATCCACAAGCTTCCAACATGGACAATTGTACCTTTACCCAAAGACTTGCCATAGTTTATTCCCGTTGACCGATCCTTTTTTTGTCATCCAACTTTTGTTAACGTGTAAGGCCAACATACCAACATAGATATCAACTTTATTGTTCTTTCATAAGGAATCTTTAGTCCCAAAAATTAAAACCACACACACACACACACACACACACACACACAGACCTTAAGGAAGACAAGATAGACCCATAAGGGTCAGTTACATAAATGAGGCATCCGCCATGTTGATTTTGTTTCCGTTACCAGAATTCAAGGGATATTTTTCAGCACCGTTTGCATTTTTGTTATTAGACTGAAGGAAAAAAAAAACCCCATACTTATGAATTCAGTCTCAGCACAAAGTGACTTCAAACCAAGTACAGACCCTCCATGCACTCTTGGCGCCTACTGGTTATGCCTTTCAATCTCCAACCACCTTTGGTTTTTGTAAAGCCATTAAATAGGCCAGATACAGTTAGAAAACTGGTAACAACTAGGTGGAGAGGTGTGCTGCACTATTCAGCCATGCCAAAAACAGACTCCAGTACAGGGGCTGTCAGCATAGAACGACTGCTCAAACCAAGTCCTGCTGCTCAGCAGCCAATCATTTTAATACACCTTCCTGTTTCCACCCCCCCCCCCCTTTATCTCCACCCCCCCCCACTTTGACAGCTCTAGCTTCACAGAGCCAGAGAAGAGGGGAGAGAGATGTAAAACAAGCAGGTGGGAAGGTGCACTTGAAAAGTTTGGACCCGACCCCCCCACCCCCATGAAGCATCGAGAGCCTGTGCTTGGTGTGTTCAGTCATTCTGTGCCGACAGAATCCCATTAAGTCTCATGAACATGGATCATCTGATCAGAGTCACAGCAGGCCACAGTACCATCTGTCTTGTGTATGGAGCCATACTAGCCTAAAAAAATTCTTATAGAAGAGACTAGCTCCATGTGTAAGGGATTGGGATAGAACATCCCTTTATTGCCTCCTCCCCTTTAAAAGCTTTAATGCAAATATACTGTTATGCTTCGGTCCTGCTAAACAGCTGTGTATTACCGACTGTCTTAGTATTGCCACATTATGTGTTACCATACTGTAAGATATATTTTATTCTGTCTTTTGTATTGTATTTCTGTACAGATTATTAGGGCAAGTTAGTGCTTCTTTTGGGAGCATTAGAGGATGGCACTTCTAGTATAGAGTTCATAGATATGGGTAAGTAATATTGGAACGGGCCACTAGATGGGGCGTAATAGTGGGTCCTTGATAGGTATAGCTGGTTAGGAAGTTCACATAGGGGTTAACTGTAGGAGGAGCTGCTATGAGTTAAGCAAGTGTAAGTTGTAGTAATTAGTCAAAAGGGTGAGCACACCGGACAGGTCCACAAGGGCTCTAAGCCCAGGACAACATAGCAGCTACCCAAAGTTGTTTAAGTGAAGAAGCACGGGCACCGTCAGATGGGGGCTGGATAAGACCGGAGCACCCGGGGAAGTTGCAGGTCACATCAGCAGCAGGAACGGAGAAGGAAACATGGTCCAAAAGTCATGCAGGGAGCAGAGTGTTTGTGATGTGGCAGATCCTCAATAGGGCTGAAGCTGGCAAGTCCAGGGCGAAACGGATGAGCGGGATCCCCTATGTACTGAGGTCCTACAGTAGTGAAGCTGCGGTATCAACAAGGGTGCTACTACCCCATAATGTATGTGAGGGCGAAGAAAGGAACAAAGGGAAAGAACAGGAGGAATGCTGTGTGGACTGTGATGTAACTGATGTGTCCGGTACCATTGAAGAAGAAAATAAAAGCATTGATTTTGCATCAGAACCGGTATCCGTGTCCGCTATTTCATCTTCATGCACTGGAAACAAGAGTGCAGGAGCTGGGTCGCACCACAGTGGAATCCCTGACCATGGACCAGCAACAAGAACAGGTATGTCTGTAGATGCTGAAGGTATTTCTGTGGGAGGAGGTCAGGACAACAGAGCCCCGGTGTCCTCGGCTGCAACTACCATCCTAGCCCCCTCTTACACATGCATGAAGCATATGATATTACAGCTGGCATGCAGCGGTACAGTAAGGTCCCATGCACAGCTATGTGTGCCATATTACAGCTCCATACAAATCAGTCACTATAAAATATTTTCATCTTGGAATATTGATAACTTCCACAATTGGAAAAAAAAAACAAAAAAAAACAAAAAACAGGACAGGAGGATCGCAGCAAAGTCTTTGACGTAAAATTATTTCACTGTTCAAAACAGGCAGCGAAATGTTTTACCTCACAGTGTCAGGTGCGATCCTGTGCCGTCCTGTCTGTATACTCTTGCATCCTCCCCAATTTACCATAAAATGACTGGAACTAGAATCCGGCATCCCAATTGCACAGGAAGCAGATACTCACTTTTCAATTTCTCCAATTTAACAGTCAAGTTTGAAATATCGTGAAAAGGTTCATCTTCTAGGTACTCCTGGTATGGAAAAGAAAAGACTCAGTTTTATGTCACACAATATAATTGGAACACAGTAACTTATGCCATTGTACCCACAGGGTGGGCAACTACTAGTGGTTACACTGGTAACTGAGGAGCCATTATGTGAATAGTGCCACTGCCACCATTCCCATGTTAGTAGATACTGCCGGAGGAGGAGTCAGTCGGAGAACCGTGCCTTGCACCAAATATTTTGCCACAAATAGTTATAAAAACAGGCACGGTGTGCCCCATACTCTGCTTATACAGGACACCTTTTCCTGTGCACATAGTTATGGGGAATATGGGCACATTTGTTATGAACGAATTGGGTTATTACAGCAGTTTGTACGGGCACAACCGATGTAACCAATAATGAAGGCACAGTTGTATTCACAAGTAGCGCAAAATCCCTCAAGTACAGTTAAAAGGTTACTAGTATGCTTTATAACCTGACAATACTTTACTTTCTATAGACATTTAGAGGTAGTGCCAATATCGGCTCAGTTAATCGCAGGACTGCCCTTGAATGGTGAGGAGGCTCGTGACAGATTTTGGCTAGGTCCCATTTTCAGTTTCATAGATGTGCCTACTTATTAGGGGCATGTAAAATCTGTACATCAGACGCTGTGTATAACACAACTGCATTCAATTTCTGGACTAGTGAACATTAGCTGAAATTTCCAATCTTCACATACCCCATGTCAGTAGCTCACTTGTCTTCCTACAATCGTTACAAAAGGTTGGAAAAAAAAAAAAAAAAAAAGGCCTGGGTCAATCAAGTTCAACTTTTCGCCACCAACTATATGTGACAAAAGGGAGCAGATAACCTGGTCCCCATTGAATGTTCTAATGAAAAATGTAATTTTTGGATAATATTTATTGTGGGAATAGCAGTGATAACTAGGCGGGGGCTACTCTGCAGCAACACACATGATGCAGCCAAAAACCATGCCAAGCCATGTAGCTCCCATTCACTTCAGTAGGAGCCAAGCTGCAGGATAACATAATCACAGACTATTGGATTGGGCAGCCAAGGCCCCACCAGTAACCAACTTTAGGGCCCCACATTTCAGCTACATGCAAATGTGACATTATCCCCAAATTTCTATAACAATGAAATGGGTCTTGTTACATGAATAAGATTCTGCGTCTGTATATAGTGATTCAAGTATATTGTGCTGAGCACTACTCAGAGTGGTGGCCTACTCTTGCACAGCGGCATGTGGCGGCCTGCGTCTTTATCGCCACAAAAAGGTTAAATATGTACTGTTCTGTATGTGTTTTGTGAGCAATGGGCGTTATGCTTTTTCTGCTAGACACACACAATTTGCCTCACTCCCCCACTTGTCTGAAGCTGAGAGCTTTGCAGACATACCCTAACTGGGAGGGGCCGACTTGTTGTTCTCAGTGTGAAGGAGGAAGTATGCCTGGACTCTGTGATGACATGTGGCTGATCCAGGAGTGAGCTAAAAAGCAGGGAACCAGCCCCTAGATCATCCATGCTTTCAGAGCTGGGTGGTAAGCTGAGAGACTGCGTGGGATTACACAACCAGCAGAAAAGTGTTTTCCCCTCAGAAATGCTGCAATAACCTGGAATCAGTGAAGGATAGTGCAAGTGGGAACGTGAGCTGCATAACAGAGGATTCAGACTGCAAGTTGCTGAAGGCAAAATACACAGTAAGTAGAGGCAAAACTCAGAAGTTCTAAACTCCAGAAAGTCTTGGTCCCAGAAGGGATTAGAATAGCATGAAGGGACACTGAGTCACAGCAAAGAGAAAGATAACTCCCCATTCTCCAGAGCAGGCTAACCTGGTGAGAGTTGTAATTTCTCCTCTGAACTGCACCTAAACTACAGTAAATACTAAAGTGACTTTCCTTGTCTCCTGCCTTAGTGCTCCATGCCTTCAACTTGCATCACAATCCCTGGGGGTCCTGCCCTGGTTGGAGAGGGTTTAACATCTGCACTGCCATCACCATCTACTCCCCCAGGGATCATCTGCAGTGCCGGCTATACTACAGTCGAACACTCCAACTGTTGTCACGAATCACTAGATAAACTTTATCCCCATTCAATTCTACCCCTTTTACATGACTGCCTGGGGCCACGGACCGGGTCACCGCCACTGTGACACCTCCCATTGAAGTTAACGGGCCCAATACAGAGTTCCCCATGGCCCCTCGGGCGCGTCAGGCCCACCGGATGATTCCCCTGTTCTTCTGTGGGCCAGTCCAAACCTGGCCCCAGAACACTGTACAGTGCCGGGCTGCTTCAGTTCTGTACACCAAGTCCGGCCACAGAAGGAGTTATCAACAGCTGACCACTGGGGTGCCAGGTGTCTTGATTGGTAAATATATTATAACAGTTAGACCATAGATACCAGACGATCTTCTAAATAAGATCCTGCTCTTTGGTTGTTTAAGGTTGAAGTTTTCATATGACGTCAAGGTATCCCTTACCCCTGTTTATATAATTCCATCACTATGAAAAAGTGATGATTTCTATGTGACCTTTTATGTGTGTTTTGTCCTCAGTGGACCAAAGGGGCTCCATTTTATTGCTTGCTTTTTCACCTAGTGCACAGCATGCCTAAAAGGTATGATTTCTCTTCATTATGCGCTCCAATAGGACAAAAAAAAAAAAAAAAAAAAAAAAAAATTATATTATATTATATTATATTATATATAGGTATTAGACCTACCGGTAATGATGCTTCCAGGAGTCCATCCTGACAGCACCATGGAGGACGTCGTCCTCCTTGCAGGGACAGGAAAAGCACACGAGGAGTTAAAAGGTTCCGTCCCACCCCATTTCCCCTCAGTGATTTAACAAGTACCACAGCGTGGGTAATGCACGTAAAATTTTAATGATACCATCATATTATAGCATATGACAACATTATATAACATAACCGGGAGCGAACTACCCGTGCTGTCAGGATGGACTCCTGGAAACATTACTGGTAGGTCTAAACTATTTTCCAGGACGTCCCCCTGATAACACCATGGAGAGTACCAGAGCACCTCCCTAGGGTGGGAATACCGCCTGGAGAACCTTTCCCAAATGCGGTCTGCTGACTAGCTAGCACCTCAAGCTTGTAGTGCTTACAGAATGTATTAAGCCTGGCCCAGGTTGCTGCTCTACAGATCTGATCAACTGAGGTGCCCGCCCATTCGGCACATGAAGCGGATACTGTCCTCGTAGAGTGGGCCCTTAACCTATCTGGCGGATTCGCGCCTTCAGCCTGGTAGGTGCCTGCGATTACCGAAGTAATCCATCTGCTATGGTTGCTTTAGAGGCTTTCTTCCCCTTATTTTTACCCCCAAAAACGACGAATAGACTTGGGTCAATACGCCAACTGCTGGTGGCCTCTAAATAGTCTATAACCGCACGTCACGTCCAGTGAGAGTGAAGACGCTGTTCCTTCTCGTCACGGGGATTGTCACAGAAGGATGGTAACACTATCTCTTGGTTTATATTTTGGCAAGAGGCTACCTTTGGAACGAATCCCGGGTCTAATGTCAAGATTATACAATCTTTAATCTGGAGATACGGGTCTCTGGTGGACAGGGCCTGGATTTCCCCTATTCTCTTGGCCGTGGTAATGGCTACAAGGAAGGCCGTTCTGCTAGTGAGAGTTGAGATAGTCATCTCTTCATTGGGGACGTAGGGATCCCTTCATAAGAACCTAAGCACCAGACCAAGGTCCCAAGGCGGGGTGAGCTGCCTAATCGTGGGGGCGAAGACGCTGCGTGGCGTTTATGAATCTTATTACCCAGGGATGAGAGGCTAACGGGTAATCAAAGTAGGCGCTTAAGGCCGAAATCTGGACTTTTAAAGTGCTGGGTCCAAGACCTTTATTAAACCCTGACTGTAGAAAGTTTAAGATACTAGGGGGGTCAGGGGTACCCGCCACAATGTCAGACCTGCCACCGCCCAGACAGAATCTCTTCCAAATCTTCCGGTATATTGCGGACGTAATCGGTTTCCTGCTGGCCTGTATTATAGCGATGACCTGATCTGATAAACCTTTTGCCTTCAGGATGTTCCATTCAGGATCCATGCTGAGAGGGGAAGCCTTGCTGGATTCAGGTGGCGGATCGGGCCCTGGTGGATGACATCCTTCCTCAGAGGAAGTTTGACTGGGCTTTCCACTGCCATAGCTCCTAGTAGGGGAAACCAGCTTCTCTTTGACCAGTATGGGACCACCATTATCACCCTTGCACGGTCCTCGCGTATCTTCCTTAAAACCGCCGGTATGAGCGCTAGTGGAGGGAGCGCGTAAGAGGGGGTTCTTCCCAGGCCTGGCTCAGGGCGTCTACACCCTCCGGGTGGTCTGCCGGGTTCAGGGAATAAAATCTGGCAACCTTTACGTTTCTTCGATTTGCGAACAGGTCTATACTGGGGGTCCCCCAACGCTGACACAGTTAATGAAAAATCTCCTCATTCAGTTCCTACTCTGTCGGGTAGACCTGTTGTCTGCTTAGGTAGTCCGCTACCACGTTCTGGGAACCCTCTAGGTGGACTGCTGTTACTGAGAGGACTATCCTTTCTGCCCAGGAGAATATTCTCCCTGCTAGAGCCTGGAGCGGAGGGTGCCTGGGGCCTCCTTGGTGCTTCAGGAATGACTCTGCTGTTATGTTGTCGGATAATACCAGGACATGTCGATTCTTCAGGATCGGTCGGTTCCGCCGGAGAGCTTCCCAGACCGCGTAGAGCTCCCTGTAGTTGAGGATCTGTTCTCGATTTCTGCCGGATATCTTCCCTGGAAGATCTTCCTTCTATGTGTGCTCCCCATCCACACGTACTGGCGTCTGTGGCGAGTACCACGTATGGAGAGGTTGTCCTTAATACGCCCACCTGGAGATTCCTGGCCTGTGTCCACCACCATAGTGACTTCACTAGTCCTGACAGCCTTATGGGTCCGTCGAGTGAAGCCCGACTTCTGTCCCATACTGCGAGGATCTGCCCCTGTAACGGTCTCAAGAGGAACTGGGCCCATCTGACGCACGGAATGCAAGCAGTCGTTAAGCCTAGAACCTCAATTGCCCCTCTTATGGAGGAGCGATGCTTCAAGAGGTCTCCGACTCTGTCTTGAATAATCTTCTGCTTGATCCTTGGTAGCAGGGATATCCTGTCTTGTGAGTCTAGGAGAACCCCAAGGAAGACCTTCCTGCACTCTGGTATGAGATCTGATTTTTGCCAGTTGATCACCCAGCCGAGGAACTCCATAAGTGTAGTTGCCCGGTCCCTGTCTCGTATGAGCGCTTCTTCGGATACTGCCACCAGGAGGAAGTCGTCTAAGTATGGTATGATGATGATACCCTTACTTCTCAGGAAGGCCACTACCTCCGCTACCAGCTTTGTGAAGATTCGGGGGGGGGGGGCTGAAGCCAGCCCGAATGGAAGGCATTGTAACTGGAAGTGGCAGGTCCGGGTTGGTAAATTTGACTGCAAATCTTAGTAGATTTTGGGATGAGGGATGGATAGGGACCTGATCGTACACACTCTTCAGGTCGAGGGTGCACATGACAGCGTCCCTGTCTATTAGCTGTATTGCAGACCGAATAGATTCCATCTGGAACCTCTTGTACCTGACCCAGGCGTTTAGAGGTTTTAAATTTATGATAGAGCAGGCCTTGCCGGATGGCTTTGCAATGGAGAACAGGGAGGAGTAGTGTCCCTTTCCCCTTTCTGTCAGAGGAACCAGTACTCTAACCTCTGACCTGATCATGTCCTGCATGTCTGACCACATGGCAGAGTCTGCCAGGACTACGGTGGGGGCAATGTATCTGTCAGGGGGAAGGGAGTAAAGTTCTATTCTGTAGCCCTCCGCGATGGTTCTGAGGACGCACTGGTTGTGGGTGACTCGGGCCCAATTTGCTGCGAAGTGGCGAAGTCTTCCCCCGATAGCTATGGCGTAATTGCCTCCTAGACCTGGAGGTTGACGCAAACAGGGAGCCCTTGCTTCTCCCACCCTGGCCGTGGGGGCTTCTATATGAGCCTCTATTGGACCTGACCTGGGTTCTGGAGTCAGTCTGTCTCCTATAGAAGGGGCCTCTCCGAAAGGGCTGGGGTCACTTAGGTTTCTCTTCCGGGAAACCTTTATTTTTGTCGGACACTAGCTCTCAGATATTATCCAAGGCTGGTCCGAATACTCAGACCCGAGAAGGGAATGGAGCAGAGCTTTGCTTTAGAAGCATTATCTCCTGACCAAGATTTAAGCCAGACTGCTCTTCGGGCCGCATTAGAAAGGGAGCTGTTTCTGGCTGCAAATCTTACTGATTCGGCCAACGTATCTGATAGGAACGCCGTGGCAGACTTCATGAGGGGAAGGGAAGCTAGGATCTCGGACCTAGGTGTCTTGTTGTTAAGGTGTTCCTCCAACTGCCCCAACCACAAAAACATAGACCTGGCCACCGAGGTGGCTGCTATGTTAGCCCTAATGAGGGCCGCCGAAGTCTCCCATGTTCTTTTTAACAGAACGTCCGCCTTTCTGTAGATCCGGTCACGGAGACTTGAGTCCTCGAACGGGATGACTGTCTTCTTGGTGACCTTGGCCACAGGAACGTCGATCTTCGGAACTTCCTCCCATGATCGTGTTTCCTTGGGATCGAAAGGCAGTCGACTTTTAAAGTTACGGGGTAGTACAAGTCAGCATTCCGCCTCCTTCCACTCCTCAAGGACCATTGTTTTGATGTGTTCACTTACAGGGAACACCGTCTGCGTTTGAGTCCTCCAAACATCAGGTCTTGTCTAGATTGCGGCTAAGGAACTTCCTCAATCTGCATGGTGGTCCTCACCGCCTGGACCAACTTGCCTGTGTACTCTAATCTGAACAGGTATTTCCTGCTTTGATCCTGCCTGTCTGCTGGGATCTCTCCTCCCTCCTCTGGATTCAAGTCCCAGAAGTCTGACCCCTCATCGGAGCTTGATTCGGAAAATAGCTCTTCCTCCCACCTCGGACGCTTCCAGCTTGGCCCTGGACTGGCCGTTGTGCGAGGCTGACTCTGGAGGCCTGGACTTCCTCCAGTATCAAAGATCTCATCTCGGATAGGAGGGACAGCTGCTCATCTCTTATCACCCTTGTCGTGCAGGGTTTTGGTATAGGTGTCTGGCAGCTTTACCCTGCATACTGGGCATCTGACCGACTTAGATGCGGCCTTGGCCGGGTCTTTAGCCACTGTCGGGGGGGCAGCTGGAGTTCCCTTATCCTATGATTAAAGGATAGGGTAGTCAGGTCCCTAGCGCTGGGCTGCGGAGGATGAGGAGGGTGCTCTGCACCAGGTGCACTCACCGCTCCATTTGCCATCCATTCCTCCTGTAGTCCGCGCTTCCAGAGAGACGCCGGGCTCCTGGAGCGCGCGCTGAGATTCAAACCCGGCCCATGACGTCACCGGAAGTGACACTCGTTCTCCCGCGATAGGCCGGGAATCGCTCCGGCCGCTTCCGCCTCTTCCTGATGCCGGCGCCCGCTCAGCCAGCTGCCTGCAGGGGACCAGCCTTCGCCATCATGGCGGCCACTATTGGAGCCGAGAGCCTCCCACCAGGAGGAAGGCTCTCTCCAGGAGCGTCGTCCTGCTCCTGGCCTTTGGGGCAGAAGGACTCCCCACCGAAGAGTTTCGGCCCTGGGCGTCTTGACAGGGGGAAGGATTGAACTGGCCGCACTATCCCCCTGGGCCCGGTAAGCATTGCAGCGCTTCCTCTGGCATGTCCCTCCATGCAGGGACAGGAAAAACACTGAGGAAAAATGGGGTGGGACGGAACCTTTTAACCTCTCGTGTGCTTTTCCTGTCCCTGCAAGGAGGAGGAGGACGTCCTGGAAATAGGAGTGGTAAAGTGGAGAAACCCAACTGAAATAAAGTAAGTTACCAACATAAATTAATACGTATTTTAGGTTTTAAGAAATAGTTGCACTATGCAGAGGCACAGCAATGAAAGGCTGGCATGTACCCTTGGTGTTCGGAGTAGTGTTGCTCCGCTGGCAGGAGCAGCAAATTATACTGTAATAGTGCAGATATACTATTTTTGACAACAGTGGAGATTCTAGCCTGGCTCCCCACAGCAGTGCCAGGGAAATTAATTGTACTGGGCCGCCAAATTAGAAAGCTAGGTATCTTAGGCAGCAATGCAAGTCGTGTACGGCTTTACTTGCAACTTTTATTTAGCAGCCACATTGGAACTAGAGTTGAGCGAATATGTTTGGAATCGGTTGCCGAATCCAAAATTGCCATATTAGTACCCTATTCGTGCCGAATTTATGTTTGACTATCGTTTCCAAACACATTTGCTCATTTCTACCCCCATTGACTCCAATGATGTTCGACTGTTCGGCAAATATTGCAAAAATAATATTGGCCGCCGATCATAAACTAAATTTTGAAAAACTTGCTCAACTCTAATTGTAACTTGCACAATGTTTTCTCATTGCGCAGCCATAGACTATTTTGCAGTGAATGCAGATCCAACAATCTAGTCATCTAGATTTAGTTTGATAGGAAAGCATTGTTGTAAAGGTGCAGCCCTAACAGTGGCGGATCTTAATAGGGGCGGATGGGGCGGTTGCCCCTGGCCCAAGGTTTTTTGGGGGCCCAGGGGCCAATCCGGAGCCGCAGCGCAATTTTGGCTTCTCCCAATAGTCGGGTGTCGCGGCAATTGTCAGCGGCTGCGCTGCGCTGAATGGCTGGCTCAGTCACCTGATCCTCCTCCCCTCTCTCCGCAGCGTCCACGCTCATTCCGGCCAGCAACTGTCATCACGTGGCTGCATCAGAGTGACGCTGGCCTGGCCACTCACACTCTGGCAGCGGCTCCTCTGTTCCCTCCCCTTTGTTGGTGTCCATAGATACAGCGGGGCCCGGCAACTGACAGCCCAGCTGACGCCATGTATCACAGGAGTAAGAAGAACTCTCTGGTGCCTGGTGGACAGTGTTGCAGCAGCACTGCCTGTTCCTCAGCTCTCCGAACTTGGGGGTAAGTCGCAGCAGGGTGGGGCGGAGGCATGTC
Source organism: Dendrobates tinctorius (assembly GCF_039654945.1). Classification (NCBI taxonomy): domain Eukaryota; kingdom Metazoa; phylum Chordata; class Amphibia; order Anura; family Dendrobatidae; genus Dendrobates; species Dendrobates tinctorius. Next base: position 34,116,532 of record NW_027361697.1, read on the forward strand.
ATGACTGACTCATGTGGATGTGGGGAAAAACACTCTTTGTTATATATGTATTTTAGCCCTATGTTGATTGCTCATTAAATATTATAAACTGAATGTACATTTCCTGCCTATTGATGATTACCCTCTAAGAGTACACCGCATAACATCTGGGCCTCCGTCCTTGATCGCCGGCACACGTGTTTTAGCCCTTAGTTGCCTACCACATCTTTCTCTCACCTACTTTATGTGGATGTGGGGGCATGGACAGGGGGGGGGGCCTTGGTCAAGAGGGGTGCCGGGTGCCCAGACTTTAGGAACAGCCTCGGACCAGTGAGCAGTGCACTGCACGCATTATGTAACGTAACCCATTCAGGTCCTCACATCACGTCCCCTATGGCCAGGTTCACGATGGTCGATTTTGTGCGTATTGGCCGTAGGCCTACAGCTTATGTGCAACGTCTTTTTAGGCCATGTCCACACGTGGCGGAATGGTGGCGGGTTTTCCGTACGGACCCGCAGCAAACCAAGTGCTGCGGTCCGTACGACTGTCAATTCCAGCATGGGGACCGCAGCGCTCAGCTAGCTGTATTTATGCATGATGGTTTCAAACTGCACAGGTGAGAGATCCTTTTCAAAACGTAAACGAATTAAAAATGAGTTGAGGAGTCAAATGGGACAAGACAGACTCAATCATCTCTCTTTAATGAGCATTGAACAAGAGCTTTTGAAGAGTCTAGACCTCTCAGAAATCATCAACGACTTTAGCACCAAAAAATCTCGCCGAAAAAGTCTGTGAGCAGTTTATGATCTTCAGTGTCAAAAAAAATCCGAGTTTCTAGTCCATTAAGAAATTGTTGCCTGTGCTCATTGCACTTTTCCTGTTAGGCTACCACCCACACATATATACATCTGTATAGATAAATAATTATGTTGAATTATTGTTTAATATTATGTTTACATGTTCTTATTTGCACTTACATGTGGTACGGTGAATGTAGCCTTATGTTTACCTTGTATGAAGAAATACAGGCCAGTATATACCACATTATATATTTTGACTGTTGATTTTGAGGAGTATTTAATATTTATATTGTTTGACCATACAATACAATTTTTTGTGAGAAAAAAGTAATTTTTCTTTGTTTTTATGGTCTAATAAATGTTACAATTTGTATACCTAAAAATCAGCATATGCAGTGTTTTTGTGAGAAGAGCCACAAAATTTTGACAGAATGTTTTCCTGGGAAGGGGGGTACTGGGGCCCAGGTTTTATGAACAGCCCTGGGCCCATGGTCCACTTAATCCGCCACTGAGCCCTAATATTACAGATATTGGCATTAGGACTCACCATGCGTCACATTTGTGAGATCCATTTTCTGAAGTTTATTAAGTGATTTAATTACAGGAGCGCAGAGTGCAATAGAGCCGGGCAGAGGGATACTGACCTTGTTTGTATGATCGATCTGAAACTGCAGTTTAGCTCGTCTCTGTAACTGATCCCCTAAAGAAAATACAAAGTAAAACTAAAATACTAAGATGCAAAATTAGAACTTGTTTGGGAAACATTCCAAAATGTAAAACATGTTAATGTATTCACCCGTCAAAAACTGGGCAAAGAAAATTAGTGATATTTCCCATCACGTACAGTTTTGCATATTAGCGGAACAGAATACTGATTGTGGCGAGCTCCAACTTCTAGGGGAGAAAATATGCAAGCCAGCGAGGAATCCGTACAAGCTCCATGCACGCAACTCCGCCAAGCATACGATGAGCTCTTACAACGGAATTAAATCACATTACCAATTCCTAGAAGAAAAGGAGGTATCCCGGCATAAACCACAAGACGTGTGCAGCCTACACAAACCTATCAAAATACAACATTAGGCCTCGTTCAGACATCCATGTTGCACGTACGTGTTCTAGACTCCCCCCACCCTCTTTCACAGATACAACTCGCCCCCATTATAATCTATGGTGCCATCCACATGTCCATTTTTTCACACACTGTGTTCTTGCAAAACACAGACATGTCCAGTTTTCTCAGGTATTAGGCTAGTTTCACACTAGCGTTACTGAGCGCAGCGCACGGCCGCCGCTAAGCTTCGCCCCTGGCCGTGCCCTCTCCGGTCAGCTCCTCCTCTTATCGCATGACGCTGCATGCGATCAGCGTACCCTATATTTAGCGTTGGGTACGCTGGTTGTGCGCTGGTACACTTTTGCTGGCACATCCGTCCTTTTGGCGCTGCGCCGAGCGCACAAAAATGCAACAGTGCGTTTGACGCACATCGGCGCAGCGCCAAAAGGGTGGATGCGCCGGCAGAAGTGTACCAGCGCACGACCAGCGTACCCAATGCTAAATATAGGGTACGCTGATCGCATGCAGCGTCATGCGATCAGAGGAGGAGCTGACCGGAGGGGGCGCGGCATAGTGGCGGCCGTGCGCTGCGCCCAGTAACGCTAGTGTGAAACTAGCCTTACAGATGTGCAGTACGTGTTTTTCATGGATGACATCAGTGTACAGTCCATATTTAGTATTGTAAGAGTATATAGGGGGAAGCTTCACAGTTTGTGAGGACACCGGTGCCATTTTCTCATGTATGTGTTTAAGCAGACATATGAATGAGCCCTTATACAAGTTTCTTCATGAGCTGACTGGCCTACACGATACGAGGCTCAGATCAGACTTAAAATGCTAAAACCACAAAGTTTTTGTATACAACACCAGAAATTCATCCAAAACACAGACAATCAAATTTCAAACATATGTCTTGTCCTTTACGACCAAAAAAAGTACTAAAAAGATGATAAATAAACCTCCCCACACATCCAGGTCTTATTCAGGCATTCATGATTCTCATGTGTGAGAAACCCAGAGCGCAAGTGAAAACAGGACTATTCACGTTTGTGTTACTTTTGAGGGTATCCAGCGTTAGATTAACAGTAGAAATCATACTCACCCACTCAAGTCAATGGGTCCATGAATAACAAGTATGAAAAGTATAAACAAAAACCCACAGATGTCTCCCATGTGTCAGGGTAACAACCATTTGTTACTGTTTAGGAAAACCTTAGATTTTATTTTTTTTCCGCTTATGGTGGGGAAAAAAAAACCAAACATATGCTGATGAAAAATGGACACATGAACAAGTGTTTTCACACTGCCAGGAGGAGAAAAAAAAAAAAAAAGTGACATCTGAATGAGATCTTAGGATGAAATCAATTTTTGAGAACGATGAGCCAAAAATCAGGAAAAATACAGGAGACTGGAAAACAAACGACGTCTAAAAGAAGGATTTGTGCTTCATCTTACTGGATCCACACTGACTTTGGCTTAAAAACCCCCAAAAGAAACACATGTGAGTTTCCAGCCTAAACCTGCAGACACCATGCTGCACACCTTAATGCTTTACTTCAGTCCCTGATTGAAAGTACAGACCAGTCCGTACACCGTATTCCACAAACTAATGGCAGAAGTCTGTCACATGTAATGACACCAAACCCTAGGAATCTGTAGAAACACTTGGTGAAGTGCTGCCCATCTCTCACCCAAACTCATTGTGATCCCTCTGCTCTGTGAGCTGAGCCTCCACCAGTATTTAAGTAATGAGCTACACCTGGTAAAGGAGGAGTCAATTAAGGCCACGCGCACACATTGAGTATTTGGTGAGTTTTTTTTACCTCAGTATTTGTAAGCCAAAACCTGGAGTGGGTGATAAATCCAGAAGTGGTGACGTGTCTCTATTATACTTTTCCTCTCATTGTTCCGTTCCTGGTTTTGGCTTATAAATTCTGAGGTAAAATGCTGACCAAATACTGAACATGTGAACGTGGCCTTAGGCAAGTGTTTGCCATCACTGTTATCTGTTTTTAAGAAAGGCAAATATAATGGGCCCAATTCATTATTCTACTGGCACCTGTTTTTTTTCATCTGTTTTTTTTTTTTTTTATATTTATTGCGCCTTCTGTTTCCTCCAAATTCATCCTTATTTTGTGCCTTTATTGACGTCTTCTTCATATATGTTCGCCCGTTTCATTTTTGGACGGCGTTTAGGGTTTCCACATATTTTTGCCTGATTCATCATTTGTGACTTTTTGAAAAGTAAAAAAAATGTGCTCCGGTGACACCCCCTGCTGGGATTTTATGATACACCAGATATTTTGGCAGGTTTTTGCAACAAGCCCACAAAATGTGCAAGTTTATGCCCTAAGGAGTCTTACAAAAAAAACAGTCTAAAGGCAAAAATAAAGACCATTTTCTTACTTTCCTCAAAATTCATGAACAGCGTGTGATATTTAAAAGATTAGATGTCGTTGGATGTCTCCTGTAGCGATTTCAGGTGGAGAGGAGTCTCTTAAAAGTAACCTGTCATGTGAAAAAACGCTATTAACCTGCAGAAATGGGTTAATCTGCAGGGTAATGGCGTTTTCAACCTGCCCGGCGCCCGCACTTAGAGCCCCGCTGCCGGCAGGAAATTCTGTTTATTCCTCCCGGCAGTGTTCGGGTTTCAGTCATGGGAGTGGCGCCGAAGCGGGTTCAGTCACCGTTCAGTGTATAGAGAGCAGTGGGGGTAGCAGTGCCCCTGTACTGACTGGCAGCAGCTCTGCATTAGGACCGGCTGTCAGTCAGTGCCAGGGATGCAATTACAGCAGCCACTTTCTATACATAGAGCGGTGACTGATCCCGCGCCGGCACCACTCCCGTGACTGAAACACAGACACTGCAGGGAGGAATAAAGTTAATTTTCTCCAGGCAGCGGTGCTCTAAGTGCAGGCGACGGGAAGGTTGAAATTGCCATTAACCTGCAGATTAACCCTATATCTGCAGGTTAATAGCACATGACAGGTTAGGTCGCTAGTCTGGAGTTAGGTCCACGTGCGGCCATCCAGCTTACACCCCTTATTAGTTTTTATTTGATTAATTCTATTGTTGATCAGCTATTCACGTATGTATTGTGCTACAATATATTAGCAGGGAAACTGGCAGCAGGTTTTTGCTAGGCAATCTGAAAGCAGTATGATGTAGGGGCAGAGGCCCTGATTCCAGTGATGTATCACTTAGTTTACTGGGTGCAGGAGTTGTGATACAATCAAATGTTTTAGATGTAGCATGTAGTAGAGCTCAGAAAGCTGCCTCCGCCAACACCATAGCTTTCAGTGTACATTGTATAGTGACAGTGAGCTGCTTATCAGAGGAGGGGGCGTGGTCAGACCAGGATGCACAAGAGCTGTTGTAGTAGTGGTGATAATCTCCTGGTGATAAAACATTCATTGTATGGAAACAACAGGACACATCCATTCCTAATACGTGACACATTGCTGAAATCTGTCTCAGCTGCCATTTCATGCTGCACTCAGATTACATAACAAAACCTGCTGACAGATTGCTTTTAAATAAAATCAGTGCTTTCTCAACAGATTATCACTAGAGAACTAGGCATCTCGTGCTTTCACCACAGATTAGCAGCTTTCTGTCAATGCAGAGCGTACACAATCAGCAGCCAATCTCGAGTGGGGGTGGGGTTATACAGAGCTCAGCATTCAGAGCTCTGCAGCGGAGAAAACAGAGATTGTATTACACCTGCTGCACCAAGTAAACCAAGTGACAGATCACTGGAATCACTTCTGTCCCTACATCATGCTGTTCTCAGATTCCATGGCAAAAATCTTCAGACAGATTTGCTTTATAATATATATGTATTTCTATCATGTCTATCCATATTTGCAGATCTTGTAATAATTATGCTCCTTTCTATATACGCTGTTCACACAGAGAACCTTCTGTATGGTGCGATGATGTTATCAGAGATCATTTGATGGATAGATGCGTTGTATTTATCAAATACTTTTATTGGGAGGTTATTATTTTTAGTACTGTATATTACTTGTATTACTCACCTCTAGTCCAATACTAGGACAATCCCTTCTCGATCTAAATGATTGGGCTCGATAAAATAAAAAGCCCATACTCACCTTCCGTGCCGGCGCCTTTTAGATCAAGAAGGGGTTATCGTAATTGTGGAAAACCCCTTTAACTTTAATCTTGATTCAATGTGCAGCTCTCACTTAGGCTTTGTGCAAACAAAGGGCCCAGATTCATGAAATTTGGGATTTTTTGAGGTTAATTTTTTTTCCCGTCCTCTATTATTCTCATGTAGTTCATGAATTTGGTTCAAAATCACTGTTTATTTTTCTCTTTAATCGGTTTTGTTGACTTCTTAGCACTAAAAGTCACTAATTCTTTAACTCTTTCATGCCATGACCAATTTCTGTTTTTCTATTTTTATTTTTTTTCCTCACTTTCTTCCAAGATCCATAACGGTTTTTTTTTTTTATTTTTCTGTCCACATAGCCATATGAGAGCTTGTTTTTTTTTGCGTTATCAATTGTTCTTTTGAGAGAAACCATCCATTTTATCATGTGATGCACCGGAAAGTGGGAAAAAAAATCCATGTGTGTAGTGTTGGAGAATGAAAGGACTAAAAATCCTGTGGGACTTCAAGATCCAGGTGGATAAGCAGGTGTTGGCTAACCAACCAGACATTGTGATAGTAGACAAGGATCAGAAGACAGCAATGATAATAGATGTGGCAGCGCCAAGTGGCAGCAACATCAGGAAGAAGGAATATGAGAAGCTGGAGAAATACTAGTGCCTCAAAGGAGAACTGGAGAAGATGTGGAAGGTGAAGGCAACAGTGATCCCAGTGGTGATAGGAGCACTTGGAGCAGTGACCCCTAAGCTGGGATCTGTTGTAGCCATTCTTCCAAGAGCAACATCTGAGCTCTCTGTCCAGAAATGCGCAATGCTGGGAACTACTACGATCCTGCGCAGAACCCTCAAACTCCCAGGCCTCTGGTAGAGGATCCAAGAATGAGGAAGGGGAAAAAAAACACCCCCATTGGGGGTGAGAAGGAAGTTTTATATATATATATATATACACACATATGTATATGTTTGTTTTTTTTGCATGTGTCGCCATTTTCTGAGACCCTTAATTTTTCAGGATCTGGTGCAGTGTGATTGCTTTCTTTTGCATACTTCTGAGCTGAAGTTTTTGCTGATACCATTTTGGTGTATAGTATAAGATATTCCAGCACTCAAAAGAAGTATATGCAGAAGAAATTTATTTGTACAACAGGTTCTCCCAAAATCGTGACGTTTTGGTCTACAACTCAGACCTTCATCAGGCTAGAGGTATGGAGATATGTGTGAGCATGGAAAGTTCATGGAAGGCAGCCAAAATAAGTAGCAATATTCTCCTTTTTTTTTGGGGGGGGGGAGAGATCAAGGTCTTGAGACAAAGGGAGAAAGTCCCTGTGGGCACATAGGCGTGTACGCTGCGCTGGCAGGGGGGCTCTTAGGGATTTGCTCACACTGGCAAGTAGCCAGCATATAACTCGGATGAGTGCTATGCGGTGATGGTTTGAGAAAAAAAATCACTGCATTCTGTTGTTGCCAACGAATAGTGAACGGCGCGCATCCATACTATAGGTGCATGCAAAATATCAGACTGCACTCAGATGACACCTGATTACAGTCTGTAACATGCTGACTCACACAATGGAGAAGATGGAGACATTAAGTTCTCCATCTTCACACTGGTCATCTGATTCTCGCATGTGAGAGAATCAGATCACGGTAAGATGGCACTTGGATCAGTTTGAGCCCCGAAGGTCATTTGCATATAGTATCCGATTCTCTCGCATATGTGAGACAACCTTTAAAAACAATTTTAATCATATTTTTGTGTATCTGTTAGTCTCCTTTAGGGGACTTGAAGATGCGATTATCTGATCACTTGTACTATATATAGAAGTGCATCAGTGAAAGGCCGGTGTCACACTTGCGAGTGTGATGCGAGAAACTCGCATCAATACCCGGCACTGCCGCCGGCACTTGGCCCGGAGTGTGCGGCTGCATAGAATATACATGCAGCCACACACTCCGGTCCAAGTGCCGGCGGCAGTGCCGGGTATTGATGCGAGAGACTTGTACGAGTTTCTCGCATCACACTCGCAAGTGCGACCCCGGCCAAAGTTACAATCTCCTATGAATGCCAGCTAAGGTCTGGCTTTCACAAGAGGATCGTCATGACAAGCAAACAGGTCTTCAGCAGACCCCCGGCTGTCATGGCATCCTGTCTGTATCCTGCGATCACGTAATGGGGACGCCTATGGGCGTATGAAATGACGCATCCCCATGCCGGCTTGCATTAGATGCCGCTGTCAGATATTGACAGCAGCATTTAACAGGTTAACAGCCATGGGCGGCGTTAAACCAGTGGCTGCTAGAGGCAGTTGATGACTGAATAATTCAGACATCATCTCCCGGAAAAGATGTGGGCTCGACTGTATGACATATGTCGGGAAGGAGTTAAAAAGTTTCAAAAGTATGCCATACTGAAAACTCCTCCAGAAGCCGGACTCCAGTCAGGAAATGGAGATGTGGATAAAAAAAAAAAGGTGTCGTCTACTATATAATAGTCTAATTCTGTCTGTCTGTTTGTAACGGAAATCCCGCGTGGCTGATTGGTCGCGCTGGGCATGACCAATCAGCGACAGGCGCAGTCCGGCCGCGAATTGGTACGGAACTCGAACGACGCACGCCACTGCTACCGTCGGGAGGTCTGCGGCACTAGCGCTCAATGTGCGGATGGTACCCAGGGTCCGGAGGAGCGGAGACTCTCCTCCAGGCCCTGGGTACCATAAACCTGTAAAAAATAGAATTAAAATAAAAAATAGTTATATACTCACCTTCTCACGGCCCCTGGACTCTTTCCCTCCTCTCACCACGCGCCCGGCATCTTCTGGTCCCAGTAATGCTTTGCGCGAAAGACCGCTGATGACGTCGCGCTCCCGCGAGAGTGACGTCATCTCCGGTCCTTCGCGCTAAGCATTACTGGGACCAGAAGATGCCGGGAGCGTGGAGAGGAGATCGGGGGCCGTCGGAAGGTGAGAATAACCTTTTTTTAAATTTTTTCTTATTCTTTTTTGCATTCTATCTTTTACTATTGATGCTGCATAGGCAGCATCAATAGTAAAAAGTTGATCACAATTGTCAAACACTATGCTTGACGAGTGTGACCAACCTGCCAATCACATTCCAAGCGATGCTTCAAATCGCTTGGAATGCGCTTGAATTCCACATGCGAAAATCGGGTGAAGTAAGCATGTCTTTCGCGGGAAAACTCATGCGAATTCGCATGCCTTTTTCCCGCGGCGGGAGTTGCGGAAATGCTGCGGAAATTTCCGCAGCATTTCTGCAACGTAGGTACTTACTCTCAGTGTGACACGCAGCAGCGACCAGGCCCCCGCTGTGAGATCGCTGATCGTGGTGGATCGTCCTGGTCCATCTTTTAAACGTCGGTCTCCCGCTGGCCATATTCTAGAATACCCGATGCGTTAGAATCAGGCCACCATCTAGTATTTCATAAATGTTCGTAAAACATCTGAATAAGCAAAGTTGTCGAGGAAAAATCAAATAGGACAATATAGACAACTTAAAAAATGGCGCAAATACTAAGGTCACTAAAGAGGAGCAAATTACTCTAGAAAGCTGAAGAAACAGCAGTAATGAATTTTCGTGGTGTCAAAACCGACGAGATTTCTAGTGGAAACCACTTCATGTTTTCTGGAGAAGTTTGTGCAGGAGTTTTTCATTTCATGCCCATAGCATCTAAGCCATTCTACAATCAGTGCATCCCCGCTGAATATACTTTCTGTATGTGACAATGATCTTTATCCTATTGGAGCTATTTGCGCTGTCTCATTGTGTAGGAATAGAATACATCACATTATGTGTTTACATGAAGCTTGAGTCAATAGCACTTTTCAACCTCTAGGTGGCGCTGTTGCATTGCTGTTTGCCCTCTGCTTTCCCTCCAGGTATCTGTGCCATCAGGTAACATTGTCATGTGCTAATCAGAACTGGTTTATTGCTTGTGCCAGCTCCTATGCACACCCTGTATACAGCTCATTAGATGGACACTCTGTTCCCCTGAGGAGGCCACTGCTGTTGGCGGAACATCTGGGTGGTGTGCACCATCCACTCCTCCCCTAGCGATCACCATGTCCTGGTGGCATCATATTGATTCCATTCAGTCTCATGACTTTGCCTACTTGTACGCTCTTTCTTTCCATATTATCTTTAGGTAGGTTCCGGGCATTTTAATATTTAAAAGGGTTGTTTTTACCTGGTCAACTCCTTCTTAAAGGGACTCTGTCAGCCTCCCCTTTTCTTTGATTGACAGCTCTGGTTTCAAAGAGCCATAGAAGGGTGGAGATGGAGGAAAAACAAGATGGGAAGGTGTCTTAAATTGTTTGGCTCCACCATGATGCGCAGAGCGCCTGTGCTTAATGCCCCTTTTAAAGGGAATCTGTCACTAGATTTTTGCAGAGGAGCATGATGTAGAGACAGAGACCCTGATTCCAGCTAGGCTGCTTACTGCAGATCTGCTAGTTCTCTGAATGCTGAGCGCTGTATAACTCCAACTACATCTCTGATTGGCTGTTTTCTGTGCACACTGCCTAGGCAGAAAGCTGCTAGTGATAGGGGCATGATTGGACTTCCTGTCTCTAGTGATGATTTGTTAATAAAACAGGGATTTTATTGATATTCCACCAAGTAGTTAAATAAGTGACATCACTGGAATCAGAGTTTCTGACCCTACATCAGATTAGATGGCAAAAACCTGGTGACTGATGATTCTCTTTAAATGCTGTAGCCCACCAAGTGCATTTTAAAATAAACCCCCCTATCTTCTACTCTAGCACTCAGATCCGCTGGCACGCGGGACAGTTATGCCACATGAGCACTGCAGCCCATCAACGTTCATGTGAAAATGTCACACAGTTGCTGGCAGACCCAGCGCTGCCCATCAGTGGAATGGCGACTGTGCGGGAGGGTGAGTAGCAGTTTTATTTTACGTAGGGGAACTACAGCATGTAAGGAGCCGCCCAGGTAGTCATCAACCCGTTTTTGTGTTTATGATAATTAAACCAAGTGGTGACACACACAATCTCCGATTACTGTAAAGTAGTGACACTTTGGAACTCTTTGCCATATGTTGTAAGGCATTCAAGGAGGGCCTAGAAGCCTCTCTGGTAAACTATATCACAGGTACTAGATTCTGAGATGGGATGTTCATCCAAGAGGCGGGAAGGAATTTTTTCCCTAATATGGAGTAATCAGAATTTGCGTCGTGGGTTTTTTTCTTCCTCTGGATCAATGCTAGGTTATAGGCTGAACTCGATGGATTTGTGTCTTCTTCCAACCTTAAAGGGAATCTGTCACTCCCCCTCCCCGGGACGTATATGACCTATTAATATGGGCATACAGGTGATAGAATTGTTACACTAGTCCTACCTGTAGGCCTCATATTAATGGTGGAGAAATGATATATTCTGTCTTTATGTTAATGACTTCCTCCAGGCTCTGAGGCGTGCGGGTGCATGGAAGAAATCACAGCCTGCTGTGTTCGTAATACTTTTCCCATCAGTGTCAGTTATGGACGGCCCCGGAATCCCGCACCTGTGCCCTGCACGTCTTCGGAAATACATACCTCATCTTCCCCTCTATGGGCGCTGCATTTAGGGATCTTCTGTGGAGGCGTTGGCGACCTCTGCTCCAGTGACTTCCGGTGTGCACGCCGATAAGATGCTCTCCACACTTCCTTCCTGCATAGTCATTGCCATGTACATGGTTCCTAGCGATAACTGTGAAGGGAAGAAGTGGGGTGAGCATATTATCGGCACACACACAGGAGGTATACTGACTCGCCAGAGCCTGCGCAGAAGATCCCTAAATGCAGCGCCCACAGAAGGGAGGATGAGGTACGGTATGTATTTCTGAGAGGGTGCAGGGCACAGGTGTGCGATTCCTGGGCCGTAACTGATGCTGATGGGAGGGGGGTAGTACTGTAATGAGGACAGGAGGCAGGGATTCCTTCCAGCACTGCACGCCCCTGAGCCTGGAAGAAATCATTAGCAAAAAGACAGAATATAACATTTCTCAGCATCAAGACCATTAATATGAGGTACTAGCTGAAGAGCCCGGCGCTGCCTGGGCATAGTAACTAACTGTGGTTAGTTATAGCAAATTATAATTATCCTCCATCCCATAGTCCCGTGCCCATATACCCATCATACATATCCACCATCCCATAGGCCCGTGCCCATATACCCATCACACATATCCACGATCCCATAGGCCTGTGCCCATATACCCATCATACATAGCCTCCATCCCATAGTCCCATGCCCATATACCCATCATACATAGCCTCCATCCCATAGTCCCATGCCCATATACCCATCACACATCCTCCATCCCATAGGCCCGTGCCCATATACCCATCATACATATCCTCCATCCCATAGAGTGCCCATATACCCATCATACATCCTCCATCCCATAGTCCCGTGCCCATATACCCATCATACATATCCTCCATCCCATAGTCCCGTGCCCATATACCCATCATACATATTCTTCATCCCATAGTCCCATGCCCATATACCTATCATACATATTCGCCATCCCATAGTCGAATGCCCATATACCCATCACACATCCTTCATCTCAAAGTCCCATGCCCATATACCCATCATACATATCCTCCATCCCATAGTCCCATGCCCATATACCCATCATACATATTCTCCATCCCATAGTCCCATGCCCATATACCCATCATACATATTAGCCGTCCCATGCCCATATACCCATCATACATATCCTCCATCCCATGGTCAACCATTATGACATCATAATGAGCGGCGGGGCTTGTAACCTATGATGACATCAGCGTCGCCATGGCAACCATTATGACATCATAATGAGGGGCGGGGCTTGACGCGCGCACACACTTTTCCCCCAGTATGTAGACAGGGGCAAAATTGTTTGGTGAATTGGAATGCGCGGGGTTAAAATTTTCGCCTCACAACATAGCCTAGGATGCTCTCGGGGTCCAGACGTGTGACTGTGCCAAATTTTGTGACTGTAGCTGCGACGGTGCGGATGCCTATCCCGGACATACATATACATACACACACACACACACACACACACACACACACACACACACACACACACACACACACACACACACACACACACACACACACACACACACTTTGAGCTTTATATATTAGATACAGGTAGGACTAGTGTAACAATTCTATTACCTCTATGCAGGTCATACAGTGGGGGAAATAAGTATTTGATCCCTTGCTGATTTTGTAAGTTTGCCCACTGACAAAAGATATCAAGTCTATAGTTTTAAGGGTAGGTTAATTTAAACATTGATAGACTATCAAAAATAAAATCCAGAAAATCACATTGTATAAATTATATAAATTTATTTGCATTTTGCAGTGAGAAATGTCGTTTGCCAGAGGGATCAAATACTTAACATGGTGGCAAAACCCTTGTTGGCAAGCACAGCAGTCAGACGTTGTTTGCAGTTGATGATGAGGTTTTCGCACATGTCAGGAGGAATTTTGGTCCACTCCTCTTTGCAGATCATCTGTAAATCATTAAGATTTTGAGGCTGTCGCTTGGCAACTCGGAGCTTCAACTCCCTCCATAAGTTTTCTATGGGCTTAAGGTCTGGAGACTGGCTAGGCCACTCCATAACCTTATTGTGCTTCTTTTTGAGCCACTCCTTTGTTGCATTGGCTGTATGTTTTGGGTCATTGTCTTGCTGGAAGCCCCAGCCACAACCCATTTTTAATGTCCTGGCGGAGGGAAGGAGGTTGTCATTCAGGATTTTACAGTACATGGCTCCATCCATTCTCACATTGATGTGAAGTAGTCCTGCGCCCTTAGCAGAGAAACCGCTACTTACCTGTCACACCAGGCGATCCTGCGTCCTCCCGCCCGGCTCCACGCGTCGCTCGTCCTCACAGCAGGAAGCGCCGCAGGAAGCTGACGACGAGAAACAGTCCAGGATGTTCTCGCGCGATCAGCAATAACCAGCGGGGGAGCCGGTCGTAGGTATCACACACAGCGATATCGCTAGCAATATCGCTATAACGTCACTAGTTATAGCAATATTGCTAGCGATATCTCTTAGTGTGACATGCCCTTTAGGCAATTTCTCATCTTCCTCATGATCAAGGATGCCCCACGAGGTTAGATTTTGCATGGTGCCCCACCTCAATGTCGATTGACGGTCATTTTGTATTTCTTCCATTTTATTACTATTGCACCAATAGTTGTCTCCTTTTCACCCAGCATCTTCCTTATGGTTTTGTAGCCTATTCCATTATAAAGCTCTTTGGTCTTGCCCATGTTGTAGAGATTAGAGTCTGACTGAGTCTGTGGCCAGGAGTCTTTTATAAAGGTGACTATGTAAGACAGTGGGCTAATGCAGGTAAGGAGTTGATTAGGAGTGTCTAACTGGTCTGTAGGAGCCAGAACTAATGGTTGGTAGCGGATTAAATACTTATTTCTCACAGCAAAATACAAATAAATTTATATAATTTATACAATGAGATTTTCAGGATTTTACCTCAATGTTAAAATTAACCCACCCCTAAAGGAAATCTGTCACCCTTTTTTTGGACTATGAGCTGCTGGCATTGACATCAGGGGCTTATCTACAGCATTCTGTAATGCTGTAGCTAAGCCCCCGATGTAACCTAAAAGATAAGAAAAACACGTTAGATTATACTCACCGGAGGGTGACAGATTCCCTTTAAAATTATACTGTTCATATCTTTGCCAGTGGGAAAACTTACAAAATCAGCAAGGGATCAAATCAGTACTTCCCCCCCACTGTATACGTCCCAGGGGTGGCTGGTAACAGATTCCCTTTAAACCTATGGCACGTGTAGTGCAGCCTCCTGGGTTTCACTGGAGCTTATGAGCTCTTTGTAATTGCTTTTAACTGTTTGTTTTGATACATGACATTTGTATTGTTTGTGTATTCTTACCCTTGTGCCCTTATTATACCTTTCTTTCGTGACTTTCTTATGTACAGGGGTGGCACGCACTTGTATCCGCATTTCAGCTATTCATGTTTAACTTGGAGAATTTCTCATCAGTTTCCATGCAGCATAGGGAGAACACATTTTTTTTTTTTTTTAACTTATTTTAAGGGCAGAAGGGAGTTTTTAAAGCAAACCCAGCTACAAAAAAAAAGCCTGAAAAAAATGCTTGAAAGACGCTTCTTTCCCATTTCTATTGCACATCTGCTTTACCGTTCATATTCAGTATTTTGAACATTTGTTTTTCTACTTCTGGTGTAATAACACTAGATGGTGGTGGGGGTCATGTCATTACTTTGAAGCTGTTCCTGCTGGCATCTGCTCTAAACTAGGCACTGTCCAAAAACACTTCAGGATAAAAATACTTTCAAAACGCTTCAGGGAACAAACGCTCTTCCAAAATACTCAGCCTATCTACGCAGTCAGCCATGTAAACGGGGCAGAGACCGGACTGACCGGCGGCTTCTCCCAACATGATCGGGACAGCTGCATAGAAAAACATGGAGGATGTCACGCTCTGGTGGGGAAAGCTGCTGGCCAGTTCGTGCCTTGCGATTCAATCTTGGCCCGATTAACACGCCAAAAAGGAGATTTTTGTGTACTCACCGTAAAATCTCTCTTAGCCTCTAATTGGGGACACAGAACCATGGGTGTTATGCTGCTGTCCACTAGGAGGCGACACTATGCATAATCTGAAAAAGATTAACTATGGCTCCTCTTCTGCAGTATACACCCCTGGACGGCATCAGCCTTCTCCAGTTTTGTGCAAAAGCATTAGGAGGAACGTAACAGAAAACAACATAACCATGCCTGTAAGAAAGCTACTATGTACGAGCTCAAAGATAAATATGAGAACTCAACCGTAAACAACGGACCGTAAGGGCAACAGGGTGGGAGCTGTGTCCCCCAATTAGAGGCTAAGAGAAAGATTTTACGGCGAGTACACAAAAATCTCCTTTACTCTGTCGCCTCATTGGGGGACACAGAACCATGGGACGTCCCAAAGCAGTCCCTGGGTGGGAAGCAATGGACGAATATTGTGCTAGCAGGTGCCTAAACTTGGGGCACTGCCGCCTGCAGAACCCGTCTACCTAGGCTCGCTTCCGCTGAGGACTGGGTATGAACACTGTAGTGTTTCGTAAACGTGTGTAGGCTAGTCCAAGTGACCGCCTTACACACTTGTGCCGAATGGCCCAGGAGGCCCCTACTGCCCGCGTAGAGTGTGCCGTGATACCGGCCGGAAGAGAATTGTTCAGTCGCTAAGCCTCTTGTATGGTGGACTTTATCCACCTGGCAAGGGTAGCTTTGGAAGCCGGCAGACCCTTGCAAATGCCTTCCAGAAGAAGGAAAAGGGAATCAGACTTCCGGAATGGTGCAGTCCTAGACACGTATATACCCAATGCCCTGACGAGGTCAAGCGTATGCAGAGCCTTCACTCTATGAACCGGGCAAAGGGATGGCAGTGAAATTTCCTCATTGAGGCGGAAGTTGGACACAACCATCGGAAGGAAGGATGGTACTGTACGGAGAACCACCTTGTCCTGGTGGAAGGCTAGGAAAGCCCGTCTGCAGGAGAGTGCTGACAATTCAGACACCCTGCGCAGCGAGGTGATTACCACCAGAAAAACCACCTTCTGCGACAGAATGTGGAGTGGGACATCCTTAAGTGGGTCGAAAGGTGGTGCCTGCAATGCTGTCAGGACCAGGTTGAGGTCCCACGTTTCCAGTGGACGTCTGTAGGGAGGAACTAATCGGGAAACTCCCTGGAGAAAGGTCCTTACTTGTGGCTTGTTAGCAATACGCCCTTGGAAAAACACTCAAAGCGCTGACACCTGGTTTTAAGCGAGCCTAGGGACAGCCTGGTGTTGTGAGTTCATTTTCCCCATCACCATTGAGGTCTGATGAACTCCCTCTTCTGGTGAAGGAAGGTAGTGAGGCTGATTACAAAGCACCTGAGCAGAATGATGATGACTGGGTTTGCTGACTGGATATAAGGCAGCCGACACCCTTCTGCCTTGCAGGTGATTACTCTGAGGGATTCTTGGAGACCAGTCTGATTCTTGCTCCTCAAAAGTTAAGTTTTCTGCTCTACTTTTTGCATTTGTGTTTTGGTTTTGTTTTGCCTTGTTTTTCTGGATTTCTGCCTTTCCCTGCTGGGTGAGCTGAATTCCTTTTTGCTGTCTTCAGATAATACCTGAGTACTGATATAGTCTTTTTGAAGCCTAGCGTCTTCAGGGCTTTTTTCCCTATCAGTCTGTTGGCTCTTGTTTTTGAGAGGGTTTTGGCGGATTGCAGACAGCAGCTTTTCTATTCTGTCCTATTTAGTTAGCTTTGGCCCCATCATTTGCTCAGCCTATCTTTCTCTCTGTGTGAGTGTTTTTTCATCTTGCTTCACCGTCATTATATGTTGGGGGCTGCCTATTGCTTTGGGGTCTGCTCTGGGGCAGTTTAGATTTCCCTTTCTGTCTTTAGGCTATGTAGTTCTCCGGCTGTGATCGAGGGGTCTAGGGCACCGTAGGAACCCCCCATGGCTACTGCTAGTTGTTGTTGTTAGGTTCAGGTGTCTGCAATCCGATAGCTGCCAACTTCTCTGGTTTTCTGGACTTAGCTAGTATTTCTGTTTTGCCTCCTACGGTGACTCATTCATAACAGAATCACCCGCCATACCGCAGATCCTAGGGTGCTCAATAGCAGGAAAGAATTGTAAAAAAAAAAAAAAAAAGTGTGTATATTTTTAACTCTATATCTGAGGCCGTAGGGGGAATTTTTTTTTTCTCTCAATGGAGATAAAGCAATTGTCTGATCGTGTGGAGCAGCTCGCTTCGGAAGTGCGGGGAATTTCCGCCTACCTTGCTCATTCACATGCTGCTGAACCAAAGATCCCTACTCCTGATGTGTTTTTTGGGGATCGGTCTAAATTTTTGAATTTCAAAAATAATTGTAAATTATTTTTTGCCTTAAAGCCTAACTCGTCAGGGAGCTCCACGCAGCAGGTTAAAATTGTCATCTCTTTGCTGCGTGGCGATCCCCAGGATTGGGCGTTTTCTTTGAAACCAGATGATCCTATTCTGACTAATGTGAACGCAATTTTTCAAGCCTTGGGGTTGTTGTATGATGAACCTAATGCTATTGATCAGGCTGAAAAGACCCTGTTGGCATTGAGCCAGGGTCGAGATTCTGCAGAATTGTACTGTCAAAAATTCCGAAAGTGGGCGGTCCTTACTACCTGGAATGATAATGCCTTGGCAGCTCTCTTTCGGAAGGGTTTGTCAGAAGCCGTAAAAGATACTATGGTGGGATTTCCTGTTCCCTCTGGTCTTGACGATTCTATGTCATTAGCCATTCAAGTTGATCAGCGTTTACGTGAACGCAGGACTGCACGAGAGGTGTTGCCACCTGTTGAACAAGTATCTGAACCTATGCAATGTGATAGAGTTTTGTCCAGGGAGCAACGTCAGAAGTTCAGAAGGCGTAATAAGCTGTGTTTTTTGTGTGGAGATGCCTCGCATATTATTTCTGTCTGTCCTAAACGAGAGAAACGTTTTGCACACACGTTTTCTGTGGGTGGTGTTCAACCCAAGTTTCTTCTGGCAATTACTCTGATCTGCTCCCTGTCCACATTTTCCGCCAAGGCTTTTGTGGATTCGGGAGCAGCCCTGAATCTAATGGACTTGGATTTTGCTAAACGATGTGGATTTCCGATGACACCTCTGCGGACGCCTATCCCTTTGAGGGGGGATTGATGCTACTCCTTTGGCGAAAACTAAACCTCAGTTTTGGACCCAGGTGGTAATGCGGGTCGCCCCAGACCATCAAGAAAATTGCAGATTTTTGGTGTTGCATAATTTGCATGATACCATTGTTCTGGGGTTTCCCTGGTTGCAAATTCATAATCCAGTTTTGGATTGGAAATCTGTGTCTGTGGTGAGTTGGGGTTGTCGGTGTGCCCTTAGTGAGGCTCCGGTTTTTTCCACCTCTCCTCAGTCGCATGATGTTCCTGACTATTTGGCGGACTTTTATGATGTATTTAGTGAGAATGAGTCTGCATCTTTGCCTCCTCATAGGAGTTATGACTGTGCAATTGAACTGAGCCCGGGGTGTAAATTTCCTAAGGGTCGGCTCCTTCAATTTATCTGTACCCGAGCACGAGGCTATGCGATCCTATATTAAGGAGGCGCTGGAGAAGGGTCATATTAGACCATGCTCTTCACCCTTAGGTGCCGTTTTTTTTTTCGTGGCCAAAAAGGATGGTTCATTAAGGCCTTGTATTGATTATCGTGCCCTCAACAAAATTACTATTAAATATCAGTATCCATTACCCCTGATTTCGGATCTATTCTCCAGAGTTAAAGGTGCTTGCTGGTTTATCAAGCTTGACCTCAGGGGGTGTATAATCTTATCCGCATTAAGCATGGGGATGAATGGAAGACGGTGTTTAATACTCCGGAGGGACATTTTGAGTACCTGGTGATGCCTTTTGGGCTCACTAATGCCCCTTCTGTCTTCCAGTGCTTCATGAACGACATTTTCCGAGACTTTGTGGATACATTTTTGATTATCTATCTGGATGATATTTTGATCTTCTCCAAGGATTGGGATTCTCATGTGGAACATGTTCGGACTGTGTTCCGGATCTTGAGGGAGAACTCCCTGTATGTCAAAGGATCGAAATGCCTTTTTGGGGTACAGAGGATTTCATTTTTGTCTCCGTCAACTATTGAAATGGACCCGGCCAAGGTACAGGCCATTTATGATTGGGTTCAGCCCACTTCTTTGAAGGCCCTCCAGAAGTTTTTGGGTTTTGCTAATTTTTATAGCAAAATTTTCTAGTATTGCCAAGCCATTGACTGATCTGACTAAGAAGGGTGCTGATGTGTTGAATTGGTCTCCGGAGGCTGTTTCTTCCTTTCAGGAGCTGAAGCGAAGATTCACTTCTGCCCCGGTTTTGCGGCAACCTGATGCCTCCCTCCCGTTCCAGGTAGAGGTGGACGCTTCTGAGATTGGTGCAGGAGCTGTTTTGTCCCAAAAGGATCCTGTAACATCTAAAATGAATCCCTGTGCTTTCTTTTCCCGAAAGTTCTCTCCATCTGAACGTAACTATGATGTGGGGAATCGGGAACTGTTAGCCATGAAATGGGCATTTGAGGAGTGGAGACATTGGTTGGAGGGAGCTAAACACCAAGTCGTGGTCCTCACTGACCACAAGAATTTGATTTTCCTGAAGTCAGCCAAACGCTTGAACCCTAGACAGGCTAGGTGGGCCTTGTTTTTTTACACGTTTTGATTTTGTGGTCTCTTTTCTTCCTGGCACTAAGAATGTCAAGGCAGACGCCCTCTCTAGGAGCTTCTTTGCTGATTCTCCTGTGGTGGCCAAGCCTGCTACCATCTTAGGCGAAGGGGTAGTTCTTTCTGCCATCTCGCCCGATTTGAGACGTGCTCTGGAAGAGTTCCAGGAGGACAAACCTGAGCGTTGTCCCAGTGGAAAGTTGTATGTTCCTGACCAGTGGAAGAGAGTGATGTCTGAAGTTCATTGCTCTGCATTGGCTGGTCATCCAGGTATTTTTGGTACTAGAGATCTGGTGAGTCGGTCTTTTTGGTGGCCCGCCTTGTCTCATGATGTCAGGAATTTTGTGCAGTCCTGTGGGACTTGCTCCCGGTTTAAACCTTGTTCTCGCTCTAGTGGGTTATTGATGCCTTTGCCGGTCCCCAGGAGGCCATGGACCCATATTTCAATGGATTTCATCTCTGATATGCCTGTCTCTCAGAGAATGACTTATTTGGGTGATTTTTGATAGGTTCTCTAAGATGGTTCATCTTGTACCACTCCCTAAGTTGCCATCTTCCTATGAGTTGGTGCCCCTGTTTTTGCAACAGGTGGTTCGCTTGCATGGGATTCCTGAGAACATTGTATCTGACAGAGGAGTTCAATTTCTGTCTAGATTTTGGAGGACTTTCTGTTCCAAGCTGGGAATTCAGTTGTCCTTCTCCTCTGCTTTTCACCCTCAGACCAATGGGCAGACGGAGAGAACAAACCAGACCCTGGAGTCGTATTTGAGATGTTTTATTTCCGCTAATCAGGATGATTGGGCTTCATTTTTGCCCTTGGCCAAACTTGCTTTAAATAAGAGAGCTAGTTCTGCCACTTTGATGTCACCTTTTTTTTGTAACTTTGGGTTTCATCCTCGATTTTCTTCAGGGCAGGTGGAGCCTTCTGCCTGCCCAGGTGTTGACACTGTGGTGGAGAGAATGCACCAGATCTGGGACCAAGTGGTGGATAAGTTCTCTCTCTCCCAGGAAAAGGCCCAGCGGTTTTCCAATCGACATAGGACCATTGGTCCCCAGTTTAAGGTTGGTGATATGGTTTGCTTATCATCAAAAAATATCGCTATGAAGGTGGCTTCTCCTAAGTTTAAGCCTAGATTTATTGGACCTTACAAGATTTTGGAGATTATTAATCCGGTCTCTTTTCGTTTGGCTCTTCCTGTCACATTTAAAATTCATAATGTGTTTCATAAGTCCTTGTTGAAGAGGTTTGTTGAACCAGTTGTTCCTGGGGTGGCACCTCCAGACCCTGTATTAGTTGAAGGTAACATGGAATATGAGGTAGAGAAGATACTGGATTCCCGTCTGACTAGACTGAGACTCCAGTATTTGGTTAAGTGGAAGGGTTATGGTCAGGAGGAAAATTCCTGGGTCTCTGCCTCTGATATTCATGCCAAAAGATTGGTGCGTGCCTTTCATCGGGCTCACCCTGATCGCGTGGATGAGGGTTCGGTGACCCCTCCTCAAGGGGGAAGTACTGCTGTGAGTTCATTTTTCCCTTCACCATTGAGGTCTGATGAACTCCCTCTTTCTGGTGAAGGAAGGTAGTGAGACTGATTACAAAGCACCTGAGCAGAATGATGATGACTGGGTGACTGGGATTGCTGACTGGATATAAGGCAGCCGACGCCCTTCTGCCTTGCGGGTGATTACTCTGAGGGATTCTTGGAGACCAGTCTGATTCCTGCTCCTCAAAAGCTAAGTTTTCTGCTCTACTTTTTGCATTTGTGTTTTGGTTTTGTTTTGCCTTGTTTTTCTGGATTTCTGCCTTTCCCTGCTGGGTGAGCTGAATTCCTTTTTGCTCTGTCTTCAGATAATACCTGAGTACTGATATAGTCTTTTTGAAGCCTAGCGTCTTCAGGGCTTTTTTCCCTATCAGTCTGTTGGCTCTTGTTTTTGAGAGGGTTTTGGCGGATTGCAGACAGCAGCTTTTCTATTCTGTCCTATTTAGTTAGCTTTGGCCCTATCATTTGCTCAGCCTATCTTTCTCTCTGTGTGAGTGTTTTTTCATCTTGCTTCACCGTCATTATATGTTGGGGGCTGCCTATTGCTTTGGGGTCTGTTCTGGGGCAGTTTAGATTTCCCTTTCTGTCTTTAGGCTATGTAGTTCTCCGGCTGTGATCGAGGGGTCTAGGGCACCGTAGGAACCCCCCACGGCTACTGCTAGTTGTTGTTAGGTTCAGGTGTCTGCAATCCGATAGCTGCCAACTTCTCTGGTTTTCTGGACTTAGCTAGTATTTCTGTTTTTGCCTCCTACGGTGACTCATTCATAACAGCCTGGAGTCCAGGCCCGATTGAAGAACACCGAGTACCTTCGGGAGGGAATACGGGTGTGGGACCTGTCCGCGAGATTTGCACCAGGTAAAGAAAGCTCTCCAGGTACGGTAATAAATCTTGGCGGAGGCTGGCTTCCTTGCCCTGATCATGGTCTTAATGACATCCGGTGAGAGCCCTGCCTGGGTTAGAACCCAGGTTTCAAGGGCCACGCCGTCAAATTGAGAGCCTCTGAGTTGTGATGGTTGAACGGACCTTGTGACAGAAGGTCGAGATGGTCGAGGAGACGCCAGGGGGCGTCTGCTGTAAGTTGTACGATGTCGGCGTACCATGTATGTCTGGGCCAGTCTGGCGCGATCAGGATGGTTGGAACTCTCTCATGTTTGATCTTCCTCACGACCCTAGAGATCAGGGGGAGGTGTGGAAAAATGTACAGAAGCTGGAACTGGGTCCAGTCCTGAACCAGGGCATCCGCTCCGAGGGACCGCGGGTCGCGTGTCCTGGCCATGAAATTGGAGACCTTGGCATTGAGATGGGATGCCATTAGGTCTACGTCCGGGGTCCCCCAGCTATGGCAGATCTGGTGAAAAATTTTGGGATGGAGAGACCACTTCCCCGAGTCCATTCCTTGTCTGCTGAGGAAGTCTGCTTCCCAGTTGCCCACACCCAGAAGTTGGACCGCATAGAGTACCGACCTCGTGTCTTCCGCCCAATGGAGTATATGTGCCACTTCTCTCATGGCCTGGGCACTGTGGGTCCCACCTTGGTGATTTACATATGCCACCGCCGTTGCATTGTCTGACTGTATCCTGATGAGAGGCTGCCAGCAAGTGAGGAAAGGCTCTCAGTGCCAGGAAGATGGCCCGAATTTCCAGGAGATTGATGGGCAAGGTCGCTTCCACTGGTGACCACTTGCCTTGTGCCCTGTGATGTAGGTGCACTGTACCCCAACCTGTCAGGCTTGCATCGGTGGTCAGGACCTTCCATTGACCTGAGAGAAAGGATTTGCCCCTTGCAAGTGAAGTTGGCTTGAGCCACCAGTGTAGAGACCTCCTGGTTGACGATGTCAGTCAGAACTGCCTGTCGAGGGAGAAGGGATTCCTGTCCCAAGACTTGAGGATGGCTAGTTGAAGAGGCCTGAGGTGAAACTGTGATTCTATGATTCTATGGGCAAATGCTACCACCGCCATTGCTGCTGCCATCCTGCCGAGGACTCTCATGGCAAACCGGAGAGATCGGGGAGAATTGCGGAGGAGTATGCGAACTCCCAGACGGACAGCCAGTGCATTGTCCCTGGGAAGGAGCACCAGACCCCTGGAGGTGTCGAATAGCATCCCAAGGAAGGTCAGGGACTGACTCGGGGTAGTGGATGACTTTTGTAAGTTGACTAACCAGCCCAGTCGACTCAGTGTCGACTGTGATTGAGACGCTGACCTCGCAGTCCTTGAAGGTGGAAGTCTTGATGAGAAGGTCGTCCAGGTATGGAACGACTACAATGTCTCTGGAGTGAAGAACGTCCATGGTGGCTGCCATAATCTTGGTCAACATTCTGGGAGCCGTGGCGAGTCCGAACGGGAGAGCCACGAACTGGTAGGGGTCTTGGTTGATCGCGAACCTGAGAAATCTTTGATGGGCGGGAGCAATTGGTATATGCAGGTATGCGTCTTGTATGTCTATGGAGGCGAGATATTGTCTCTGTTCCATGGACGCAATGATGGACCGAAGGGACTCCATGCGAAAATGACGGACCCGTACATATTTGTTGAGTTGTTTTAAGTCTAGTATGGGCCGGACGCTGCCTCCTTTCTTGGGGACTACGAATAGATTGGAGTAGAATCCTCGGAAACGTTCGGTCGCGGGAACCGGTACTACGACTCCTGCTTGAAGGAGAGAGGAGACCGCTTGGTGGAAGGCACGAGCCTTGTCTGGCGGTTTTGGTGAAAGAGGGGAAAAACCGGTTCGGTGGACTGGAAGTGAACTCTATCTTGTATCCAGAAGACACTATTTCCCTGACCCACCTGTCTTCTGTAATAGGCAGCCAGACTTGCTGAAAGAGTAGAAGTTGTCCGCCTACTGGTGGGGTGTCTTCCGGAGTTCGTGAGTAATGATGAGGCGAAGTTCTGAGGTTTTCCTCCCTTGGGTTTCGCCTCGCCTGCTTTCGACTGCCAGCTCCTGTCCGGCCTCTGCGCCGCCCGTGGGTTGTCCCTGCGTGGAGTGGTTCTGATTTTGTGCTGGGCACGAGACGGCCCAGCCCGAAGAATTCCGAAAGGATTGGAACCGTGTTTGTTTACGCCGTTTAAACATGCGCTTAGGTTTCAGCTGAGGGAGAGAGGTACTCTTACCCCAAGTGGCGTTGGATATCATTGTGTCCAACTTTTCACCAAAAAGCCATCCACTAAGGTACGGGAGATGCGTGGGGGTCTTCTTTGAGGCTGCATCCGCCTTCCATTCCCGCAGCCAGAGGATACGCCGGATAGTGACAGCAGCAAATGCTATCTCCACTACCCCTCTTGCAGAGTCCAGGGCTGCATGAAGCATGTAATCTGCTACCACTGCTATTTGAACCGCTTGGTCTGAAAGCCCGGGATTTGAAGCTTGAAGACCGTCTTGCAATGTTTTGGCCCAGGCCAGAATGGCTTTGGCCACCCATACTGAAGCGAACACGGGAGCCAAAGAGGCCCCTGCCGCTTCAAAAACTGAACGAGCCATGCGTTCTACCTGCCGGTCTGCTGCGTTCCTGAGGGTTGAGCTATCTGGTAGTGAGAGTAGGGTCTGTGCTGCTAGCCTAGAGACTGGGGGGTCCACTTCGGGTGGATCTGTCCAACCCTTGGTGTCCTTCTGTGGGAAGGGGTACCTCGCTTCCAAATATTTGCGGTTGGTAAATTCTTTCTCAGGCTGGGAAAACTGCTTAGTAGTAGTATAGTCTGAAACTCTGGGTGATTAGGAAAGACCTTAGGTGGTTTCAGGACACTTTCAAAGGAAATCTTGTGTTCTGGGACTTCAGGGGTTGGATCAGAGATTTCCAGCACCCGATGGATGGAAGAGACTATGTCCTCAACTAGTGCTGTATTGCTAGGGGAACAAGGTACCGCAGACCTCTCCGTTTCGTTGTCTGAGTCAGAGTCACAGACGCCTTCCGAATCCTGTGTGTCACTAAGGCTAGTTTCACACTAGCGTTTATTCGACGCAGCGCACGGTGCCGCTAAGCCCCGCCCCCTGCCGGCTCCCATCCGGTCATCGCCGCCTACTATCGCACATGGACGCTTGCGATCTGCGCACCCCATGCTTTAGGCTAGGGTGCGCAGATCGTGCGCTGGCCAGCGCTAGTAGGATTTTGGCGTGCGCTGCGCACTTGTGAAGGTGCGCGCCGAAATGCAACATGCTGCGTTCGGCGCGCACCTTCAAAAGTGCGCAGCGCACACCAAAATCCTACTAGCGCACGGCCAGCGCACCCTATGCTAAAGATAGGGTGCACAGATCGCAAGCGTCCATGTGCGATAGTAGGCGGCGATGACCGGATGGGGCGGCCAGGGAGCGGGGCTTAGCAGCGCGGTGTCGAATAAACGCTAGTGTGAAACTAGCCTAAGGCGTTCCCTGGTGGGCGAACTGGGGTGGGTCTGCTGTGGTTGGAGATCGCCGTGGGGATCTGCGTTGTCTGTCTCTGCTAGGGGACGGTGTAGGTGACCTGGAATCACAGTGTCTCCTCCTGGAGGGGGGATGACCATGTGCTATGGGATGACGCAGATGATCGCGACCTGTTGGTCCTCTTTCGTCTGTGTCGGAAACGGCATGTTCCCGAGACAAGCTATCCTTTTGCTAGGTAACGTTCATAGCCGAGACATGACCCTGCAGCAGTGTGGAGGTTAGGTTATCTATGGACTGTCATAAACAGCGACATCTGAGTAGCCCATTCCGGCGTGGTAGCAGACGCAGAAGCATTGGTAGGGGCTTCCTGGGTTTCAGACCCAGTGTTTTGGATGCAATCCCGGCAATGCAGGTACGTGCTGCCACTGGGGAGGGAGTTTTGCAGGCTGTGCAGAATGCATAAAAACAGTCCTGCCTGGTTCTCTTTCTTGAGCCCGGCATAGTGCACAGAGGCTGGCTATCATGGCCCTTACAGGGGTGACTACGCAGAGGAAACCTATAGGAGCGCCTTATAGGTAATGTGGATTCACAGCTAAGTAAAGAGAACCCAGCTGTGATCTTACCAAACCAGTGTGCCCGACAAATCAGTCCTATGCCCCCCGGAGACTGCGGACGTTGCTGTGGGCGTCCTGACAGAGATGGCATGCGTCCAAAGATGGCCACCGGGACGCTGAGAAGGGGGCAGAGAGCTGAAAAGGGCACGCAGGGCTATGTAGAAACGCGCCCTTTCTGCCTCGATCCGCCCCTTCTATTATGACACTACAAAGTGTCAAATTCGTCATCCGGGGGGCGGGGAGAAGGCGGCAGCTTCAGCTAGGCCGAAGCCGAGGTCTAAATTAGAGTCCTGATGCCGAGGAGGGCTCCAGGGCGGAGCGGATGTCCAGGAGGGGGTCGGATTTGAACCCGACCACCCCGAAATTGAGAGACCTAATAGCGGTGGGGTCAGTAGCGATAGCGGTATCTGTATGGGGGGGTCCCCCTGAGGCACTATGGAGCTGGTGCTGCTGCAGAGACAGGGGCGCAGGGAGCCCTGTCTCTGTATGTGCCATGTCTGTATGCACTCTCCCCCGGCCTCAACAGGAGCCCGCAGCGGGGCTGGGGTCCCCGGCTGTTTAGCTGCAGAATGCTGCCATATATAGAACCTACCTGAGGTGTCTCAACTTAATGTCCCCAGAGGGGGATTAAGGAGGGTGCATCTGTCACATCAGGGGCCTTCACCCTTGTCTCGACCTCAACCCAGACCCCAAAGGGGTTGGGGAAGGAGGGGGGTCTCTACTTCGAACCAGTACCCGAGGGACTGGGGAAGGAGCGACATGGGGAAAAGCCATCTCCACTTCAACTAGGCACCCCATAATAGGGGCCCAAGGAAGGAGCCATGCCGGGAGTCTCACTGGAGACCCACTTTTCTTCATCTGTAATCCGACGAAGAAAAAACGAAGTAAAAAAAATCTTCAGGTGTGCCTCCTTGCGACACTAAGCAAAAACTGGAGAAGGCTGACGCCGTCCAGGGGTGCATACTGCAGAGGAGGAGCCATAGTTAATCTTTTTCAGATTATGCATAGTGTCGCCTCCTAGTGGACAGCAGCATAACACCCATGGTTTTGTGTCCCACAATGAGGCGACAGAGTAAGAGGATTTCGTGAATCAGTTTCCACTAGAAAACACGGATTTTGACAGCCTCACAAAAACTGTGTGCACACAGCCCAAGTATAACAAGCAAATCTTGCTAAAGTGTTGGGCACGACTTTTTAACTACTTGGACAATCCCTTCTTACACCCTGTAGACCCCTACGTAAAATAAAAACCTTACACTCTCCTCATACGACATTCAGCACTAGATAAAAATTCTGCCTAATAGTAAGGCTGAAAGTGAACCTGACACTTGCTGTCTGATCCACGGGGCAGCAAGTATCAGGACTGGCTGCATGAAATCAGCCAGGTTTGTGCGACTGACTCGAAAACGCTACACGTGTGTGTATATATAATATATATATTACACACACACACACACGTGTGTATAATATATATACACAGTGGGGCAAAAAAGTATTTAGTCAGTCAGCAATAGTGCAAGTTCCACCACTTAAAAAGATGAGAGGCGTCTGTAATTTACATCATAGGTAGACCTCAACTATGGGAGACAAACTGAGAAAAAAGAATCCAGAAAATCACATTGTCTGTTTTTTTTTCATTTTATTTGCATATTATGGTGGAAAATAAGTATTTGGTCAGAAACAAGCAATCAAGATTTCTGGCTCTCACAGACCTGTAACTTCTTTAAGAGTCTCCTCTTTCCTCCACTCATTACCTGTAGTAATGGCACCTGTTTAAACTTGTTATCAGTATAAAAAGACACCTGTGCACACCCTCAAACAGTCTGACTCCAAACTCCACTATGGTGAAGACCAAAGAGCTGTCAAAGGACACCAGAAACAAAATTGTAGCCCTGCACCAGGCTGGGAAGACTGAATCTGCAATAGCCAACCAGCTTGGAGTGAAGAAATCAACTGTGGGAGCAATAATTAGAAAATGGAAGACATACAAGACCACTGATAATCTCCCTCGATCTGGTGCACCACGCAAAATCCCACCCCGTGGGGTCAGAATGATCACAAGAACGGTGAGCAAAAATCCCAGAACCACGAGGGGGGACATAGTGAATGAACTGCAGAGAGCTGGGACCAATGTAACAAGGCCTACCATAAGTAACACACTACGCCACCATGGACTCAGATCCTGCAGTGCCAGACGTGTCCCACTGCTTAAGCCAGTACATGTCCGGGCCCGTCTGAAGTTTGCTAGAGAGCATTTGGATGATCCAGAGGAGTTTTGGGAGAATGTCCTATGGTCTGATGAAACCAAACTGGAACTGTTTGGTAGAAACACAACTTGTCGTGTTTGGAGGAAAAAGAATACTGAGTTGCATCCATCAAACACCATACCTACTGTAAAGCATGGTGGTGGAAACATCATGCTTTGGGGCTGTTTCTCTGCAAAGGGGCCAGGACGACTGATCCGGGTACATGAAAGAATGAATGGGGCCATGTATCGTGAGATTTTGAGTGCAAACCTCCTTCCATCAGCAAGGGCATTGAAGATGAAACGTGGCTGGGTCTTTCAACATGACAATGATCCAAAGCACACCGCCAGGGCAACGAAGGAGTGGCTTCGTAAGAAGCATTTCAAGGTCCTGGAGTGGCCTAGCCAGTCTCCAGATCTCAACCCTATAGAAAACCTTTGGAGGGAGTTGAAAGTCCGTGTTGCCAAGCGAAAAGCCAAAAACATCACTGCTCTAGAGGAGATCTGCATGGAGGAATGGGCCAACATACCAACAACAGTGTGTGGCAACCTTGTGAAGACTTACAGAAAACGTTTGACCTCTGTCATTGCCAACAAAGGATATATCACAAAGTATTGAGATGAAATTTTGTTTCTGACCAAATACTTATTTTCCACCATAATATGCAACTAAAACAGACAATGTGATTTTCTGGATTTTTTTTTTTCAGTTTGTCTCCCATAGTTGAGGTCTACCTATGATGTAAATTACAGACGCCTCTCATCTTTTTAAGTGGTGGAACTTGCACTATTGCTGACTGACTAAATACTTTTTTGCCCCACTGTATATATATTTTTTTTTTAATATTAATGAGTGTGTATATAAACTTCATTCATGACAAGCTGCAGTAGATTTATTTAGAGAATACTTTATTAGTTCCTGTAATCAAACCTGGATAAAGTGAAGACCTTACATATTTTCATACAACAGATTTCTCTTTTCTTTCTCTCAACAGAGCAGGGCTGAGAGTGGCTGTCAATTCTGTACAAAGCCAAAAAGATGTATGGGAAATCTATACTATTCCCCATTGCAAAAAGATGACAAAACAGCTAAAAAGAAAAAAAACAAAAAAAAACAATAGTATTTATATATTTATATATATTTATAATAAAAAAAAAACAGAAAAAAAAACATACAACTAAACTGCAGCTCGTCCTCCGTCTGCGACTCTTCTGTACAACAGGCCAAGTGAGTGTCATTTGCAATGACTTCAGGGGTAAGTAGAAAATTCGCCCGCGCTTTTAACCTAACATATCAGTTAGAAAGACAGTCAAATGCTAGGTGGAAATTACTGGCCAGAGAAGTAGTAACAGTCCGAACTATTGGATAACCACAATCAATAATTCTTTAAAAAGGGCCGTACCTTAATGACCGGCCCACAATTAATGTATGACATCCCTTTAATCTGAATTCCTTCCTTATACACCAATATCATATACTTTAATTATTTCATTTTTTGTAACTATTGCAAAACAAAAAAAAAAAAAAGGGGGGAAAACAAAAGCAAAATCCTTTAATTGGGCAAAATAATTTTTCTTTAAGTTTAATAAGAACACCTTTACCACAACATAGCTGCATTTACAAGATATTTTATAATGTACAGTTGTCTTGCTTGTCCAGTACAGAAGTAAAACTCCTGTGTCCCAATTTTTACAAAAAGGTTTGCTTTATATTACGTGATCTCACTTGTACGGAAAAAAAAAGTCACAGAAGTTAGATCTTAAAGGTACAGTATAGACTGATATTGTTGAAACGACAGCAGCGACATTGGCATGGTTTCCATTCTTCTACCATAGCATGGTTAGGGAAAATAAAATGACGCTAGGCCTCTTTCTACATAACGGAGACCACATATTGATGACGTCTGAGGAGCCCGATTGTACAATGATAAACTGGGCTTGAAACTTTTTAAACCGCATGCACCCTTTTTCTCTAGAGATAGGTCTGTGCAGACCCTAAAACATTTCAGGAAAATGTCTTGTAATTGAGGGGCACAACACAGAAGAGCCAGATATTGGGAGAGGAAAGAGCGGGAGTGAGATGGAGCTGGCTATGTAACCCGAAACAAGACCACAAAGCGTGTTTGGGTGTACATATATGATAACGTTGCACTTCAGCTCGCTCTGGTTTATGGGGGAAGGTTATGGAGAAGAACTGCCAGGTAGTGTGTCTAATGAATCGTATACAGTGTGAGCTTTCCCATATATTACGCTGAAAATACTAAATGCCAGCATTATACCGCAATCGGTAGTCACAGACAAATCTAGTAGAAAGCAGAAGACTCCGAGCCAACTGCGCCCAGAGTCGTCTATGTTTCATGTCTTGAAATGCTGAAAGGATGGCTTCACCGGTTAGATCAGCTAACTATACCCGCTGACTTCCCTCCTGCATTCTTCAGTGAACCATGAAAACTTTATCCGTACACCTAAGTGTAGTGCTTAGAAGGTAACCGTCCTCCTGGCTGTCTTATGATTTGGTGTCTTCAGTTTTGATGGCTTGAGGTTTTATTGGTCCAGTTCTGATGGGTTTTGTGGTGGTCGGTACCGTAGCTTGAGGCATAGCAGCAGAATTGTCTTCTGCTTTCTCCGGCAAGATCATTGAAGGCTCTGCTATGATGTCTGAAGGCTTGGAAATCACTGGCGCCGTTTTCGGAGGTTTGGGAATGACGGGTTTGCTCTGTTGATGTTGCTGCTGTTCAAAGAAGCGATGTGTCGACTGCAAGACCTCTGCTCTCTGTTTTGCCTTAAGGGAAAGGAGACAAAAAAAAAGGGGGGAGGGGGGAAAGACGTGTCCCATAAATTAAGATGTGCCAAGGTATATTCATGCGTATGTTTCATTAGGCCGCTTTTCTGTAAAGCTGAAAGTGAAAACATTATTAACCAAAGCATTGAGATCAGAAACAGCATTACATGCCAGCAGCCATTCAGGTGATGGCCGTCCATATAAGCATTCAGAGGATTCCTATACTTGGGACTCAACTCTGTGGTATCCGTTAGACAACCCCTGTAAACGGAATCTGTCACCAGGTTTTTGCTATCCCATCCGAGAGCAGCAGGGACCCCTATTTTTGCAATGTGTCGCTTACTGCAGTTTTGATGAAATCACTGTTTTATATGCCAACGGGTCTACCAGTTCTCGGTATAACCCCACCCACACCACCGAGTGGCAGCTTTCTGTGTACACTGCGCATAGGCAGAAAGACTAAGTGGTGGGGGCGTGGTTTGACTACACGGCAGCAAGTTTATTAGTCCTCTAGTGATAAACTCTTATTAATAAAACAGTGACTGAATCAAAACTACAGCAAGCAGTCCAGTAAGTAACATCGCTGAAATCAGGGTCCCCTGTCGCTACACACCCACACATTATGAGGACTCGCTGGAATGTTCACCTGTATACAGAAATCAAGTTTTCATTAATCCTGGATAAATGTTAACACTATGTGGCGCGTCTCATCCCAGAGACCAAACTGACCTTCAGATCCTGCTCTGCCTTTATTGCTGCATTAATTCGCACACCAGAAGATGGAATAGGAGGGGCTCGGGACACATGATGAAGGCGAGGGTGGTTCATTAAGCCTGTGGGCATCTGAGGGGGCATCTGACTGGTCAGTGGGATAGGTGGACGCTGAACAGGGGGCTGGAACGTGTTTGGATGTGGTCCTCGGACCATTGGTGGAACCAAATTAGGTTGCGACAGTATCTGAAAGGGAGAAAGATAACAAATGCTTATTTTTTTTATAGGCAGGTAATCGTATAAAAATAGAAAATATATTATGACAAATAATAATGAGGATAAGTGACCAGCTAAACTCCGATTACAGACGGAACATAATAAAGTCCCCCACCTAGATGTAAAAGAGGGATTTTTGGTACTTACCGTAAAATCTTTCTTGGAGCCTTCATTGGGGGACACAGGTAACCACGGGTGTATACTGCTGTCGCTAGGAGGCTTACACTATGCAAAAATAGGGATTTTTGTGTACTCACCGTAAAATCTTTTTCTCCGAGCCATTCATTGGGGGACAGAGACAGTGAGTGTTATGCTGCTTACCACTAGGAGGACACTAAGTAAACCAGAAAAAAAGTTAACTCCTCCCCTGCAGTATACACCATCTCGCTGGATGAGATCTCCAGTTTGGTGAAAAAAGCAGTAGGAGCTTAAACAGTCAACAATAACCATAAGTATGTCAAAACCTAAGAATGCTACAATGAGCCAGTAGGCTAAACAAGGCAGGTGCTGTGTCCCCCAATGAATGGCTCAGAGAAAAGGATTTTACGGTGAGTACACAAAAATCCCTATTTCTCCTATGCCTCATTGGGGGACACAGACAGTGGGACGTCCTAAAGCAGTCCCTGGGTGGGGAGCATACATCTGCTAATTCCCAACGTACCACTGAGGTACTGCTGATTGCAGGATCCGTCTGCCGAGAGCTGCATCCGCAGAGGCCTGAGAATGAATCTGGTAATGTTTTGTAAAAGTATGAAGACTGGACCAAGTCGCAGCCTTGCAGACCTGTTCTGCCGAGGCCTGGTGCCGAATGGCCCAAGAGGCGCCCTCTGACCGGGTAGAGTGTGCCTTAATCCCCGCTGGGACAGGCGCGTTCCTGACACGGTAGGATTCCTGAATTGCTAAGGGAATTCACCTGGCTAGCGTTGCTTTCGAAACAACTAGACCCTTCCTATGCCCCTCTGGAAGTATGAACAGGGCATCTGACTTGCGGAAAGGGAGACGTCCGCGAGATGTACCGTCTCAGTGCCCTAACCACATCCAGGGTGTGGAGGGCCTTAATGCGATGGACTGGCGCTGGACAAAAGGAAGGCAAAACAATTTCCTCATTGAGATGGAAAGAGGAGACGACCTTGGGCAGGAAGGACGGTGACGTCCTGAGAACTACTTTGTCCTAATGAAAATTCAGTAACGA
The DNA here is from genome assembly GCF_039654945.1 of Dendrobates tinctorius. Taxonomy (NCBI): domain Eukaryota; kingdom Metazoa; phylum Chordata; class Amphibia; order Anura; family Dendrobatidae; genus Dendrobates; species Dendrobates tinctorius. The sequence continues at coordinate 34,150,500 of NW_027361697.1, forward strand.
GAACGGCAGGACAGGGCTGCCAATTCAGAAACTCGTCTGACGTAATTGCCACTAGAAAGGCCGCTTTCCAAAAGAGGACGGTCCGTGACACGTCCTGCAGCGGTTCGAAAGGAGCCTCCTGTAAAGCCCCGAGAACCAGGTTAAAGTCCCATGATTCCAATGGCCTTCTATAAGGAGGCGCCACATGGGAAACTCCCTGAATGAACGTCTTGACCTGAAGTTTGGGGGCGATTTTGCGTTGGAAAAGACCGAAATTTGGCCAATGAGTGAGCTAAGCGCAAGGCCTGATTTTAATCTGGATTGAAGGAACTCCAATATGGCCGGAATGGAAAACACCAGAGGGGATCGACCATGATCCTTGCACCATGAAAAGAAGGTTTTCTAGGTGTGGTGATAGGCTGGGTTCTCTCACGACGTGATTTCCACTATGATTAGTGCTAGGAAGCCTATGTAAAATCCAGGATTCAACGGCCACGCCATCAAAGACAGGGCCCCGGAGTTCTGATGGTAAATCGGGCCCTGTGAGAGCAGATCCATGCGATCTGGAAGTCGCCAGGGGACGTCGGCGACTAGTTGTATTAGTTCTGCATACCATGCTCGGCGGGGACAATCTGGCGTGACTAGGATCACTGGTATTCCCTCCGCTCTGATCTTGATGACCCTCGGAAGCAAGGAAAGAGGGGGAAAGATGTACGGGAGCTGGAACCGGTGCCATGGCAGAACTAGGGCGTCCGCTCCGATGGCGCATAGATCACGCGATTGGGCAATGAACCGAGACACCTTGTTGTTTAGTCTTGAGGCCATGAGATCCACATCCGGAGTCCCCCAACGATGACAAATCTGCTGAAAGACTTCCGGATGAAGAGTCCACTCTCCCGAGGCAATGCCTTGGCGACTGAGAAAATCTGCAGCCCAATTTTCTACACCAGGGGTGTGAATTGCTGAGATGGGCGAATGGTTGGTCTCGACCCAATGGAGGATGTGACTCACTTCGTTCATGGCCATCCTGCTCCGGGTACCTACCTGGCGGTTGATATATGCTACAGCCGTGGCATTGTCGGATTGGATCCTGATGGGGTGACCTGCAAGGAGATGGTGGAAACTCCATAGAGCTAATCTGAACGCTCGTATCTCCAAAATGTTGATGGGGAGACGTGACTCTCGGGTCGACCAACGACCCTGTGCCGTCTGGTGACGAAAGACCGCACCCCAGCCGAGAGGACTTGTGTCGGTGGTTACTACCAACCATCTTACTGGGAGAAAAGACCTCCCTTGATTCAGGGAGGACCTCAGTGTCCACCACTTGAGGGCTTGCCTGACCCACAGGGACAGAAGGATCCAACGGTTCAGGGAGAACGGGTTCTTGTCCCAAGCTAACAGCAACGCATGTTGTAAGGGACAAAGATGGAACTGTGTGAATGGAACTGCTTCCATCGCAGCCACCATCTTTCCGAGAACTCTCATGCTGAAACGAATGGAGTGAGAAGCTGGTCGGGAAAGAGTCCGCGCTGCCTGTTGTAAGGCTTGGGTCTTTTCTGGAGGGAGAATGATCAACCCGTGGGAAGTGTCCAAGATCATTCCTAAAAAGGAAATCTGCTGAGCCGGTTTCGGGAAAGACTTTTCGAAGTTTATCTTCCACCCCAGGCGCAAAAGTGTATTTACTGTTATATCCACAGATTCCTCGCAGGCTGGAAGGGACAGACCCTTGATGAGCAGGTCGTCCAGATTCAGTAACACCACTACTCCCCGAGAGTGGAGAATGGCCATGACAGCCGCCATGACCTTGGTAAAGACCCTGGGGCGGTGGCAAGTCCGAAGGGCAAGGCAATGAACTGGAAGTGTTCCTTGTGAATTGCAAAACGCAGGAACTACTGGTGGGACGGGCAGATCGGGATGTGAAGGTAAGCATCCTTGATGTCAATGGATGCTAGGAACTCTCCTTTTTCCATGGAAGCGACAACTGATCGGAAAGATTCCATTCGGAATCGCCGTACCCTGACAAACTGATTTAACAGTTTGAGATCCAGAATGGGTTGCATCGTCCAGTCCTTCTTTGGAACCACAAAAAGGTTTCAATAAAATCCTCTGAACCTTTCGTGATGAGGGACCGGAATGATGACTCCGTCCCTTAGCAGAGGCTGAACAGCCCGAAGGAAGGCTCGTCTCTTTCTTGGAAGGAGAAGGGAAAAACAGAGTTGGAGGGGGAGAAGAAAATGCTATCTTGGATACGGAGGACACCAGCTCCCTGACCCACTTGTCGTGGACGACCGCGAGCCAGGTGTGGCTGAAGGAAAGTAGGCGACCGCCTACTTTGTCGGTGTCTGCCGGATACCGCAACAAGTCATTGGGTAGATCTATGAGATCTGGCTCCTCTAGATCCAGAAGCCCTAGGCCTGGGTTTCCAAGAGCAGTTAGGTCTGTATGAGACCTGGGAGCCTCTGTCTCCACGCGGGGACCGACCTGATCCGGAAGAGAAGGTAGAGGACCACCAACCGGAATTGTTGAGAAAAGATCGAAAACGCGTCGGCTGTTGGTTGCGAAATGGCCGAACAGCCTTTTGTTGAGGAAGGAATTTACTTTTCCCCCGGTAGCATCAGAAATGAGCTAGTCTAGTTTCTCTCCAAAAAGACGACCAATTTGAAAGGGGAGAGAAGTCCACGATCTTTTAGATGTGGCATCCGCCCGCCAGTCGCGGAGCCATAGGGCTCTTCTAATGGACATTGCATTAGCGGTAGTTTGAGCAGCGCAATTGGCGGCATCAAAAGAGGCGTCCACTACAAAGTCCGCTGCGTGAATTATCTGCCTGGTGACGGTGCTTGCCTCCGGAGCAAGATTGGTGCCCTGGAAAAAAGTAATCAAGACTTCTGCCCAAGCGGCCATTGCCTTAGTGACCCAAATTGCCGCGAAAGATGGAAAAAGCGCTGCTCCTGAAGCTTCAAAAACTGAACGGACAGGGTAGTCATTTTTCTGATTAAGGAACCCTCAGAAACAGATAGGAGCGTTTTAGAAGCAAGACGCGATACAGGAGGGTCCACCGGAGGGGACTGTACCCAATCCTTCATTAGGACTGGATCAAAAGGGTATTTAGCCTGAGTAGACTTTTGCAGTGTGAACAGCTTATGTGGACGATCGCCAATGTTTCTGGACAATTTCCTTAAAGTCCGGATGACTGGTAAATAACCTGCGCACACGCTTGGTTTGTGAGACAGGATGTGCTGGAGCGGGAATATTTTCCTCATCCAACATCAGAATCCTGTTGACTGATTCTGTAAGAGAATCAAGTGACTCTGGATCAGTTGGGGGATTCTGAGGGGCTGACGTGTCAGATTTGAATTCAGAATCGTGCTCGCTGTGAACCTCAGGAGAGGGAGAGCGAGAGACAGGAGTCGCAGATGCTGAGGCGCGACCGAGACTAGGGGACGCGTCGTGGGTCCGCTTTCTAGAGACCTGACCATCCCTTGAACGAGTACGGACCCTGCTGGCGGACAGTTCCCGGCCGACGCCAGAGCCCTTCTCGGGAGGTAAGGACGCTTTCTGATTTAAAGAGTCCTCCCGGAGGGAGAATACAGCCTGGGTCAGAGACTCCACTGACCGTGATAGGGACGCAGCCCACTCAGGGATATTAAACGCAGGAGGTTCGTCAGCAGCAGCGGCGTTTGAGCGCAGGCTGGGTCACAGTGCGTGCATAACAGATTAGTCTGTGCACTGGGTAACGCAGTGTGCTTCTTCGCATCCTGTTTAGCCTCCTTAGATTGAGACATAACACTCCTGAAAGGTTTAACGGCAGAGTGTCTGCAGCTGCAGGGTATGTGCCGGGAAGGGGTTAAGCTTTAATTTGAGTGCAGATGCAGCTTACCCACAGTCCTGTGCCGTGTCCCCGGGAGGAAAGCGGTGGCCTTGTGGTGTCACCTGGTATCCGGCAGCGTGCACGCCTCACAGCTCGTATCCAGAGCAGGCTGAGGTGAAAGACATGGCCCCCGAGATTAGGATTGCGCGTCTCTTAAGTAATGGAGGCGCCAAGCGGAGGTGGCGGCGACGTTAACGCGGGCGGCGCTATTTAAATTGCGGCCTAGTAGGCCAGAAAACCTGGACACTACATTTTTGCCCTACCTGAGCGCCTGACGCCAAGTCAGCGCTTCTCCCGGGAGCCAGGACCCAACCCCATACCTCCACTCCAGTGCTCGGCAGGCCGGCTGTCCGGGGCCATGCATGCAGGTCTTCTCGTCCTCCTGGCTGATGAAGCAGAGCTGGAGGAGTTCTTAAAGGGGTATGCTCAATCGATCCTCCCTATGGCAGGGGGATGGAGAGCTATGGGGGTGAAAGATTTTACGGTAAGTACCAAAAATCCTTCATTCTTTATCGCTTCATTGGGGGACACAGGTAGCCATGGGACGTCCAAAAGCAGTCCCAAGTGTGGGAAAGTTATGTAGAGAAAAGAGAACTTAGGTCGGCCGGTGGGAAACCACCGCCTGCAGTATCTTCTTGCCCAGGCCTGCATCAGCAGAGGCGTGGGTATTAACCTTGTAAAACCTTACAAAAGGTGTGTAAATACGACCAGTTTGCAGCCTTGCAGATCAGCAAAGCCGAAGCCTGGTGACGAACAGCCCAGGAAGCTCCCACAGCCCGGGTGGAGTGAGCCCTCACTCCTGGAGGAGGCCGTTTGTCCTGAACACGGTATGCCTCCAGTATCGCCGAGCGAATCAAACTAGCGATGGTGGACTTAGAAGCTAGGAGCCCTTTACGACGACGCTCAGGAATGACAAACAGGGAATTGGACTGACGAAAGGAAACAGTCCTAGAGAGGTAAACGCAAATAGCTCTGACCAAATCCAGCTTGTGGAGGGACTTTTCCATTGGATGAACCGCAAAAGGACATAGAGAAGGAAGGACTAGGTCTTCATTGATGTGGAAGGCAGAAATTACCTTGGGCAAAAAGGAAGGAACGGGCCGGAGGACTACTTTTGTCCTGGTGCAGGATCAGGAAAGGAGAACGGCAAGACAATGCTGCTAGTTTGGAAACCCTCCTGATAGATGTAATGACGATTAGGCCACTTTCCATGACTGGAGAGAGAACGAAATATCCTGGATGTGTTTAAAGGGCGCAAGCTGAAGAGCGCCGAGAACAAGATTGAGATCCCATGGATCTATCGGAGGATGGAAAGGAGGCAGTAGGTCTGCGACACCCTGAAGAAAGTTCTTCACCTGGGAACGGGAAGCCAGATCTCTCTGAAAGAGAATTGACAGGACTGACACCTGTCCTTTAAGGGTACTACTGAGCGAGAGGCCTGAGTCAAGACCTGCTTGAAGAAAGCCAAGGACTGAAGGAAGAGAGAAGGACATTGGAAACAAACTGTCTTCCTCACACCACCGAACGAAGGCCTTCCAACATCTGTGGTAGATGCGCGAGGATGCCGGTTTTCTCGGGTTAAATCATAGTCTGGATAACTTTGTGAGAGAACCCAGATTCCTTCAGGACTGCGGCTTCAACGGCCATGCCGTTAAACTCAGACTGAGAACTCGGGTGGAAGAGGGGGCCTTGTGAGAGAAGATCCGGACGGTCTGGAAGCCTCCAGGGGATGTCTGTGAGCATGTTCACGAGCTCCGCATACCAGGCCTGTCTCGGCCAGTCTGGAGCTATCAAGAGAACGGGAACTCCTTCTGCCTTTATCTTTTTCACGACTCTCGGAATCAAGGGAAGAGGCGGGAAAAGATAAGGTAGCTGAAACTGGGACCATGGGATTACTAGGGCATTGTAACCGATGGCCATGGGATCCCGGGACCTGGCTATGAACTGAGGAACCTTGTGGTTCATCCGAGATGCCATTAGGTCTACGTCCGGAGTGCCCCAGTTCCTACATATTTGGTGGAAGACGGCTGGATTGAGAGACCACTCTCCTGATGCAAGACCCTGACGACTCAGAAAATTGTCTGCCCAATTTTCCACCCCTGGAATGTGAACGGCTGATATGGTAGGGACGTTACGTTCTGCCCATCGTAGAATTTTGGTCGCCTCCGCCATGACCTGTTTGCTCCGAGTCCCTCCCTGATGAATTATGTAAGCCACGGCCGTGGCGTTGTCTGACTGAATGCAGACCAGCTTGCCCGCGAGGAGCGACTGCCAGCAAAGAAGGGCAAGAAAGATTGCCCTGATTTCCAAGACATTGATGGGGAGAAGGGCTTTCTGAGCGTTCCAGCGACCCTGCGCGGTGTGTGTTGAAGGAAGACCACTCCCCAACCCAGGAGACTGGCGTCAGTGGTGATGACCTGCCACAGGAGCGGAAGAAATGACCTCCCGCAAAGGACTGAGGCGCATAACGTCCACCAAGTCAGAGATTGCTTCACTTTGAAGGGCAGACGTACTGGATGATCCAGGGAGGTGGTTTCCTTGTCCCAGGCGGACAAGAGGGCCAACTGAAGAGGACCGGAGAGGAACTGGGCATACGGCACAGCTTCCATGGAGGCAACCATCTTCCCTAGAACCCTCATACAGGACCGTAAGGACAGAGGGACTGGTCACCATAGAGAGCGGATTCCCTGTCGGAGAAACGAAAACTTCTCCTTCAGAAGGAAGAACCGGGCCTGGAACATGTCGAACGTCATACCCAGGAACACGAAGCGCTGAACTGGGGTCAGGGAGGATTTTTCTTTGTTGACTATCCAGCCGAGATGGGCCAGAGTATCCAGAGTGATCTGAAGACTCTGGTCGCAGTCTCAGCGAGACGGCCCCTTGATCAGGAGATCGTCCAGATAAGGGATTATGAGAATCCCATTAGAGTGAAAGATGGCCATGACCGATGCCATGACCTTCGTGAAAACTTTGGGGGCAGACACGAGGCCGAAAGGAAGGGCGGTGAACTGATAATGATCCTCCTGGATTGCAAACCGAAGGAATCTCTGATGCTGCAAACAAGCAGGAATGTGGAGATAAGCATCCTGGATGTCTACAGAACTAAGAAATTCTCCTGGTTCCATGGAGGCTATCACCGAGCGTAAGGACTCTATCCTGAAGTGGCGGATCCGAACGTGGCAACTCAACCGTTTGAGATCCAATATCGGATGGAGAGATCCGTCTTTTTTCGGGACTACAAACAGGTTAGAGTAGAACCTTGAAAACCGCTTGTTTCAAGGAACGGGAACGATTACCCCTTAGAGAAGGGAAGACACGGCCTGAAGAATCCCTAGGACTTGAGACGGGAGTTTTGGCGGGCGAGACAGAGAGAAGCGTCTGCTGGGGGGGGGGGGGGGGGGGGTGAGATGAAAATTCGATTTTCACCCAGGCGTCGTCAACCACAGACATCCATGCGTTCTTGAAGAGAAGAAGCCGGCCTCCCACCCTGGAAAAATTTCCAGGTGGGAATGACCTGTCACTTAGAGGAGAACCTGTGAGAGCAGGACCCCGAGGTCTTGGAGGAGCGGCCTTTTGGCTTCCAGTGAGGTGCAGGTTTGAGGGATGGTTTCCTTCTCTCCCCAGGGGCTGACGGGCGATCCTGCCGGAAGGAATTCCCGGATGAGAAGCATCGAAAGGAACGAAAAGGCAGGGGCCCTTTCCTATTGAAGGGACATTTGGGTTTTGACTGGGGAAGAGAGGTACTCTTCCCCCTGGTAGCATCCAAGATTATTTGGTCTAGCTTGGACCCAAAAAGTCTGGAACCCTAAAAGGCCAGATTGGTGAGTTACTTCTTAGACGTTGGATCTGCATTCCACGCCTTCAACCAAAGGATGCGGCGTATAGCAATGATGTTACTGCTCGCTCTGGCGGAACAGCCAGCCGCATCCAAAGAGGTGGCCAAAAGATATTTGCCGGCGTAAACAATCTGGTCTGCCAAATCCGCCAGCTCCTCTGATGCCCTGGCAAAGTATTTTGGCCATGGCAGAGACAGACTTCGCCACCCAAGTGGACGCAAAGCTGGAGGAGAGGGAGGCACCAGTTGCTTCAAAAACCGATTTGGCCAAAAACTCAATCTGCCTGTCCTGTGGCGTCCTTAAGAGACGCATAGTCTGGCAGAAACAACTGTTTGAGGGCAGGCGCGAGACCGGCGGGTCCACGTAAGGGGACTATGCCCATTTACTGACCAGGTCTGTACAAAGGGGATACAGAACGTCTAGCCGTTTCCTTCTGGGGAACCGTTTTTTGGGATGCTCCCAGTGTTTGGCCATAGTCACTTCATACTCTTTATGATTGGGAAAGGTCAGAGGAGGACGTTTTACCCGTTTGAAAGAAACGGAGTGTTCCTGAGCGGGAGCCTCATCCTCTTTTAGTTTAAGGCTGTGTGCCCACGTAGCGTTTAAGCGTTTCCACTGCGTTTTTAAACGTGCGATTCTGGAGCGGAAACGCTTAAAAAAAGCGTTCCATGCATTTTTAATAGAAAACGCACATGTTGTGCCAATGGTGCGTTTTTTACCGCTGCAGAATCGCTTAGCAGTAAAAAAAACAGGATTTTTGTGTTGCTTACCGTAAAATCTGTTTCTCGGAGCCTTCATTGGGGGACACAGAAACCATGGGTGTATGCTGCTGCCACTAGGAGGCTGACACTATGTATAGAAAAAGGTTAGCTTCTCCTCCGCAGTATACACCCCACCGACTGGCACTAATTTCTTCAGTTAGTGAGAAAGCAGTAGGAGAAGTAACAAAACAGAATGAAAACAGAACAGAACAGACAACTCAACTGTAATCAACAAACATAAGAACAGGAGTTGCAGAATATGGGAGGATGCTGTGTCCCCCAATGAAGGCTCAGAGAAACAGATTTTATAGTAAGCAACCCAAAAATCCTGTTTTCTCTATCGCTTCATTGGGGGACACAAACCATGGGATGTCCCAAAGCAGTCCCTGGGGAGGAAAAAAGCAAACTTCCATTAGGTCTGAGGACTCACCACCGCTGCCTGCAGGATCCTTCTGCCCAGGCTGGTGTCCGCCAAAGCGTAGGTGTGGACCTTGTAAAATTTGGCAAACGTGTGGATCGAAGACCAGGTTGCCGCTTTGCAGAGCTGCTGTGCAGAAGCTCTGTGGTGCACTGCCCAGAAGGCACCCACTACCCGGGTAGTGTGAGCTCTAATTCCAGGAAGGGGCACTCGATGCTTGACCCGGTAGGCCTCCAAAATCTGACCAAGTGAGCAATGGTAGCCTTACAGGCCGGCTGACCTTTCCGCGCACCATCTGGAATGACGAAAAGAGTGTCTTCTGCAAGGGAGACGTCCTGACCAGGTCTAGCTTGTTCAAGGAGCGCTCCAGAGGGTGGATTGGACCCAGACAAAAGGACGGGAGAACAATGTCCTCATTTAGGTGTAAAGTGGACACCACTTTAGGAAGGAAGGCGGAGGTCGCAGGACCACCTTGTCCTGATGGAGCACCAAGAAAGGGGGGCGACAAGAAAGGGCTGCCAATTCCGACACGCGCCGGATGGAGGTGATGGCCACCAGAAAGGCTACTTTCCAAGAGAGAAGGGACAAGGAGACTTCCCTGAGAGGTTCAAAGGGAGACCGTTGAAGAGCCTCCAGAACCAGATTGAGATCCCATGGATCCACGGAAGCGCGGTACGGTATGAGCCACTCCCTGAAGAAAGGTTTTGACCTGCGCACGGGAGGCCAACGTCTTCTGAAAAAGAATGGAAAGCGCCGAAACTTGACCCTTCAAAGAGCTGAGGGCAAAGCCCGCATCTAGGCCTGCCTGGAGGAACGTTTTTGCAAAAAAACATATCAACAAAATACCCTGGTTTTGTTAACATCTTTTACTAGCACTTGCTGCTTACTGTTACATATATTTTACAACAGAGCATTTATGCACGTTTGTCATACTGTGTGTTTTTTCTGTGTCTTAGTTCTTGGGTGGTGTGAACAGGGCCTTACTGACCTGTTCATTTTCTGTGCATGTGTCATGTGTTCTGAATCTGCCTGGAGGAACGCCAGGATAGAAGGAAGAGAAAAGGACATAGGCGAAACGTCACTGTCCTCGCATCAAGTGAAATAGGCCTTCCACGTACGATAAACTCTGGAAGACGAAGGTTTTCTAGCCCGAATCATGGTGTGAATAACCCGATCTGAAAAACCTGACCGTTCAGAACCGCAGTTTGAACAGCCACACCGTTAAATTGAGCGGCAGAGAATTGGGGTGGCAGATTGGACCTTGAGACAGCAGATCTGCTCTGTCTGGAAGCTTCCAGGGGGCGTCTGCGAGAAGGTTGATGTCCGCGAACCAAGCTCTTCTGGGCCAATCCGAAGCGATGAGGATGACTGGTACTCCTTCCGCCTTGACCTTCTTCAACAGCTTGGGGAGAAGAGGAAAGGGAGGGAACAGATAGGGGAGCTTGAACTGCGACCAGTGAATGGTCAGCATCGGTGCCCACTGCGAGAGGATCTCGGGCCCTGGATACGAACTGTGGGACCTTCCCCTGTTCAGTCGAGACGCCAGCAGGTCCACGTCCGGAGTCCCCCAACGACGGCAAAGCTGATGAGACGTCCGGATGCAAGGACCACTCTCCCGCCGCGAGACCCTCGCGGCTGAGAAAATTGGCGGCCCAGTTGTCCACGCCGGGAATGTGCACTGCGGATATCGCTGGGACCGATACCTCTGCCCAGTGGAGAATTCTGGACACTTCCACTAGAGCCAAGGAGCTCAGTGTCCCCCCTTGGTGGTTGACATATGCCACCGCTGTGGCATTGTCTGTCTGAATCCGGACCGGAAGACCCCTGAGAAGCCTTTCCCAGTGAATGAGAGACAGATAAATCGCCCGTATCTCGAGGAAGTTGATCGGTAGAGTAGTCTCTTGAGATGACCACCGACCCTGAACCGTCTGATTGCGAAACACAGCTCCCCAGCCGAGAAGGCTGGCGTCCGTTGTCACAATCTGTCAGTGAATCGGAAGGAATGACCGGCCCGGGGAAATGAGAGGTGATGTCAGCCACCAATTGAGGGACTGTTTGACCCAGAACGAGAGGCGAATTGGATGATCCAGGGAGAGAACGGACCTGTTCCACCGAGACAGAATGGCCTGTTGAAGTTGTCTCGTGTGAAATTGAGCAAAGGGGATCGCTTCGGTCGTCGCCACCATCTTTCCCAAGACTTTCATGGCTGACGGAGTCCGGCTGATAGGCTGGGGAAAATGGCGGCCGCTTGATGGGAGCCCAGAAGGAAAAGCGCACGCTTCCTTGAGGCGACAGGGAGGAGGGCGGGACTAACTGCAGCCAAGGAAGGCACCACCCGAGGCTGATAGGCAGGCTTGGAGGCTGAGTGCCGCTGTGGAGGGAGAGGGCGGGCGTAGAACGGGCGGGAGAGAAGCCCGCCTAAGGGAAAAGGCGGGGGGCGTGGCCGCGACGCCGGAAAAGGCCCCAATTGAAGCCGGGGCCTGAATTAGATGCGACGGCCGGCGCGGAGGTGACGCTGCAGAGCCGCGCGATCGATCCGCTATGGATCTATGCCCGCCGCCCGGCTGCTGAGCAGAACCAGGATCTGTGCCCGCCGCCCGGCTGCTGGTGCTGAAATAAGATAAGTGCAGCCGGGGAGAGGGGAAATGCCACTCAGGGCGCCCGCTCCACAAGGCACCCGAGTCTGCAGCGTGGCTGCCCAAATGAAAAGAGCTAGGTGCAGCCGGGGAGTCATGGGAGGGAGGGCAGGGAGAGGAAGGGCTTGGCATTCCGGGGTCCCATAATTACCCTCTACTTGAGGCTCTTCTCATGATCCTGTCTTTTTCCATAGAAGGATGTCCGCGTCTCTTCCAGACAGACAGGCTCTGGTGGGCGAGTGGGTGGGAGACGGGGGTGAGGACCAGCTGGATCGCCTGACACGCATCCGTGCTCGGGGCTCTTGGTCCTGCCGTGGAGAGCTATGAGGATACGGGGTGGCAGTACACGCCGTACTCAGGCTCTTTGTGGGACTACAGATGTGACTATTCACTCTGTATCCCGCCGGAACCTGAAATTAAAACGACGCACACTGAGGTAGATATGGGTCTAATGAAAGACCCATGTCCACCTCCTACTGACACTAAGCTAAACTGAAGAAATTAGTGCCGGTGGGTGTATACTGAGGAGGAGGAGCTAACTTTTTTCTATACATAGTGTCAGCCTCCTAGTGGCAGCAGCAAACACCCATGGTTTCTGTGTCCCCCAATGAAGCGATAGAGAAATGCAGTGTTCATTAATTATACGGGCAAAACCGCATGGGAAAACGCACGCAAAAAACGCTTGACAAACGCTTGTCAAAAACCACATGCGTTTTTCCAGAAGCAGGGTGTGCGATTCTGCTCAGGTTTATTCTGCATGAGAATCGCTACGAGGGCACATAGCCTAAGAGTTTAAGTAATAGCTAAAATTAGGCTATCAACCATGTCCTGCAATCTTGGAGTCTGGTCCGAATCAGACTCAGATCCGGACTGGGAATTCATGTCTGACCCAAACGCCTCTTCCTTCCTGGAAGATGCAGAGGGGCCCGGGGAGCTGGATGAAGAGCTAGAGAGAGCCCTCTTTCTAGACACTCTACCCGATTTGTCCATGCGAAGGTCGTGATCAGGTGCGTGTGAATCGCCCTGGGAGCCATTCAGAGCACTGGTGGCGGCAGACAGATTTGGAAGACGTTCCAGGGCCTGGACCAGGGACTGCAATACTTTAGTCAGGTCCGAGAACGACTGAGACATGGCAATAGCCCACTCCGGGGGGGATGCTCTCAATCGGGGCATTAGCTTGCACCTGTGGTGCAGACATATTTGGAAGGACTGCAGGACTGGCAGAAAGGGGACAACTAACCTGAAGGCCACGTTAATTGACAGCGGGCGCAGGGGTAATGAATTACCGTGGGTTTATAGGGGAAGAGAGGAGCCCCTGCAGGGTTGGGCATAGGTCGAGCCTACCAGATGGCAGCGATGATCAGTAAAAGACCGAAGAAAAGCTGTGTCCCTCTGGAACGATGAATCCTCCCCAGCGAGAGGGCACAGGATGAGGCAGGAAAGGCGGCGTTTGCAGCAGACAGCGTGAACTGACAGAGCAGGGGATGAAAAATGGTCCCAGGGACGCAGAGACAGTAGCACGCTGCTGAATGGGGGGCGTGGCTTATTTTCGGCCTGAGAAAGTGAAAGAACAGATCTAATAGACTGGCGTGGCAAGCTCTGAAGATCTGCCGGCTGGCAAAAGTGAAAGCGCCCTCGCCATTGGAGGAAGCGCAAGGGGGTGTGGCCAGACCGGGACAGAGACAGGGGAAGAGGGAGCTCTTCTCCCCCTGACGCTGGGGGGGATTACAATAAAAAACAGGCGCCAAGGGACATGCGCAGAAGGGGAGGGGAACTACAAAGAGCGCGAAAACAAGCACTCAGCTGGGAGTGCGCCCTGATGTAGGGGGCGCTGTCGGCCTGTAAAAATGCAGCGTCTATGAAGAAGCAGGTCGGTCCCTATGGAGGGACCAAAATAAAGGAGCTCTGCAGTGTGCTCTCCCAGAAAGGAGAGGCACGGGGTAGCTGCTGTAAAGGGTGCCCGACCGCAGGGGGTATGGAGAGGAAAACACTAAGAGGGTCTGCGTGGTGTCCTTACCCAAGACCGAAATGAGAACTGATCCTGCCTGTGCCCTGGGGAAGGAAACATACCTACCTGCAGGCGAGTCCACGAAACCTTTTCACAGCAGAGGATCACATCAGGAGCCCTTGAGTAGGAGAGGGTCACTGGTATCGAAGATCCTCCTTCCCGCACCATCTCCAGACGGTGCAGAAGACGGCCTCAACCCCTTACAAGAAGGGGGAAGGTCACTGCTGGTGACCACCGTCTTCCTCTCCGCTCTCTGAGGAGAGGGGTGAGGAGGGGAAAAGGCAAGGACTGGCCACCGGTAATCGCCCTGAAGCACCCCTAAAAGGCCCTGTCACACTAAGCGAGATCGCTAGCGATATCGCTTAAGCATCACCGATTTTGTGACGCAGCAGCGATATCGCTATGTGTGATACCTCCGACCGGGTCCCCCACTGGCTATCGCTGATGGCATGAGAACGTCCTGGTCCGTTTCTCGTCGGCCGCTTCCTGCTGGCGCCGAGTGACGCATGGACGTGGGCGGGAGGACGTCTTCATCGCTGCGTCTGACATAAGTATCGACCGCTGCTGCATCGCTAGTGAGATCTGCCTGTTTGGCAGCTCACTAGCGACCATTTAGTGATGCACCAGCGATCCCGACCAGGTCGTATCGTTGTCGGGATCGCTGGTGCATCGCTAAATGTGATGGTACCCTAAGGGTAACAGGGCATAAAGCCCTGCCTGCGGGTCCGAGAGTGATGTGGGTGATACCACACCGCTCTCTCGGTCGCATATGTGCGGGAAAACAGGGTGAGACATTACACCCTGTTACCCTAGATGATGAACCTGAAAAACAAAGGGAAAGGATTAATAAATACAAACAGGGTAATAAATACAAACAGGTTACCTGCATGGGAAAAATTGCAGATCTGGGAACAGACCCAGGTCCACCTCCTACAGACACTAAGGTTAAACGGAGTTGCTTTGTGCCCGTCGGTGGGTGTATACTGCTGAGGAAGAGCTTTTTTTCCTTTTTTTGCATAGCGTCAGCCTCCTAGCGACAGCAGCATACACCTGTGGTTACCTGTGCCCCCCCCCCCATGAAGTGATAAAGAAAGACTGTTATACCTGTGGCAAGATGCTCCTGGCGTCCCCTCACTTATCCTCATTATTTACTCAGGGTTTATTAGGACCCAGGATATATGTATATGGACGTAGCTATTTTGTGACTTCAATGAAAAAAGTGAAAAAGCAGCACAAAAAAAAGGTTGAAAAAAGCAGGTGCACGCTTCCAGGCATATACCATATCTCAGAACTATCCCTCAGAAATGAAAGCAGCATGCCATGGAGTCTTCAGTTTGAATGATGTTTATTTATTAGCCCATCCGGCTATGTGCCCATACAGTGCGACGTTTCGGTCCAAAAAGGATAGACCTTTCTCAAGCAGTGAAAGGTCTGTATCCCTTTTGGACCGAAACGTCGCACTGTATGGGCACATAGCCGGATGGGCTAAATAAACATCATTCAAATTGAAGACTCCATGGCGTGCTGCTTTTATTTCTGATGGATATTTTGTGACCTCACTATCTGTAATTGCACTGCTCAGCAATGTGTTTATAATTCTGTGGAAGACTCATTTTCATTGGTCTTTGTGGGCATTCAGCCAGCATTATTTATATAGTATGATGTTTTTTCATGATATCTATTGATTGCAAGCAGCCTGAATGGTACAACTTCCCACCTCTGTTGCCTCTATTTCTCTGCTGCAATATATCCAAATGGTAATGAACTGAGCCACCCTGCATGTATTTACTCCATTCACTGCTAGCAAGCAGCCTGAATGGTACAACTTCCCACCTCTGTTGCCTCTATTTCTCTGCTGCAATATATTCAAATGGTACAACTCTGTACTTCTGCTGCTTTACCATTTTGCTGCATATTTTAATGTGCTTGCTAAAGCTTTGGTATAATTCATTTGTTGCACTGTATGTAATACTTACTGCTTTAGATCCGTGACTGATCCTCTCTAGATCTTATCAGGTGGAAGGCACTATAGCATATTGACACAGCATGGTTTAGTACCTTTGATCATCTAACCATCCCCTGGTGTGCTGGCCCCAGCTGCCAAATTATACCCAACCAGCTCCCACAATCCCTCTCTCCTGACCCTGTAGTGTGGCCTATATATGTAGTAGTTCCTAAGGGGAAGCACGCAGTGTGGGGTGCAGCACGCAAGCAACCCATAAGCAAAGCATATTGAAAACGGCAGTTATACATGTCAGTTAGTCAGGTAACCCACACTTTGCTCTCCCCTTTAACTATGTGCTTTATTTTTATCCTCCTGTGTTCCCTTGCCATCCACATTCACCACCCTATCCCCCCTCCATCACGACTCATATACATCAGCCCCTCTATACTTCCCTCTCCCATGTACAGCTCACATGCACTTCTCACCTTCCTGAGAAACCTCAGCCCATCTTGCTCAAACACATTGCAGAAAAAAAACTACTTACAATTTCAACAACTATTTGCTCTTTATCTTCCTACTCCTACTGATTTCAGGGGACATCTCCCCCCAACCCTGGCCCACCATACCTCATATCGAAACCATAATAATATTATTAATATTACTTGCACTCCCTCATCTCCATCTTTTAATTGTGCCCTCTGGAATGCACAGTCTGCTTGTAACAAGCTTCCTTTCCTACACAACTACTTTCTGAACAACTCTCTTAATCTGTTGGCCCTCACTGAAACCTGGATTCAGGATTCTGACACTGCCTCTCCTGCTGCCATTTCCTATGGTGACTTACAATTCTCCCACTCCCCGAGACCCACAAACAGACATGGTGGTGGAGTCGGCATACTCCTGTCCCCACAATGCACTTTCCAAGTCATCCCCCCCATCACTCTTATTCCCTTCTTTTGAGGTCCACACCATCAGGCTCTTTCGTCCCCTTTCCCTCAGAGTAGCGGTCATATACCGGCCCCCAGGCTCACCCACCCACTTCCTTGCCCACTTTTCAGCCTGGCTGCCGCACTTCATGTCCTCAGAACTTCCCACCCTTATCCTAGGAGACTTCAACTTCCCCATTAACAGCCCTATTTCCATATCTGCATCCCAGCTTCTATCACTAACCACCTCTCTAGGCCTCTCGCAGCTTTCAACCTCAGACACACAAGGACGGTAACACCCTCGATCTGGTCTTTGTCCGGCTCTGCTCAATCTCCCACCTAAATAACTCACCATTTCCACTCTCTGACCACAACATTCTCTCCTTCACACTCTCAAATCCTCACCCACCCCAGCTCACTCCTACCTACCACAAGTCAGAAATCTACAAGCCATTAACCCTCAGACACTTTCAGACTCCCTACATTCATCACTGTCCCCAATCTCCTCTTTTTCCTGTCCTAATCTGGCTGTTCAACACTACAATGACACTCTTAGAAGCACCCTTGACCAAGTAGCTCCCCCTCACCCTCAGAACCTCCAAGCACAGAGTTAAACAGCCCTGGCTGACATCACAAACTCAACTTCTCCAGCGATGCTCTAGGAGTGCTGAACGCCTATGGCGAAAAACCCGCACACCAGAAGACTTCATCCACTTCAAATTTATGTTAAGAACCTAGAATGCTGCCCTTCACCTCGCCAAACAGACCTACTTCACCACCCTGATCTCCTCACTAACCAACAACCCCAAGAAACTTTTTGACACTTTTCACTCCCTCCTCAGGCCAAAAGCACAAGCCCCATCACACACATTTGTGCTGATGACCTGGCCTCCCACTTTACAGAAAAAATAGATAATATCCATCAGGAAATCTGCTCCCAACCTCCAAGTGCTGTGACTCCCATCCCTTCCTGCATCTCCCCTGGCTCACTTTCCACATTTGATCCCATCACAGAAGAAGTCTCCAGACTCCTCTTCTTCTCGTCCGACTACATGGACTACCGACCCCATTCCCTCACATCTTCTCCAGTCTCTCTCTCCAGTCGTCACAACCCACCTAACTACAATCTTTAATCTCTCACTCTCCTCTGGCATTTTCCCATCCTCCTTCAAACACGCCATCATTACTCCATTACTAAAGAAACCCGCTCTCGACCCATCCTGCACAAACTACAGACCATTCTCGAATCTCCCCTGCATCTCTAAACTTTTGGAGCGCCTAGTTTACTCCCGCCTTACTCGTTACCTCTCCACTCACTCCCTTCTAGACCCTTCACAGTCCGGCTTCCGCCCCCTACATTCGACTGAAACTGCACTCAGCAAAGTGACCAATGACCTTCTGACAGCAAAAAGTAATTGTGACCACTCTCTGTTCATTCTTCTTGACCTATCTGCAGCTTTCGATACTGTTGACCACCATCTCCTACTCTCTAGGCTCCAGTCACTAGGTATTAAGGACACTGCTCTCTCCTGGTACTCTTCCCATCTCTCTGACCGCTCCTTCAGTGTTTTGTTCTCTGGCTCCACTTCATCTCCTCTTCCTCTTGCTGTCGGGGTACCTCAGGGCTCAGTCCTTGGCCCCCTTCTCTCTCTACACAGCCCCAATTGGACAGACCAACAGCAGATTTGGCTTTCAGTACCATCTTTATGCTGATGACACAACTATACACGTCATTCCCCGACCTTACCCCCTCTGTACTACAGAACGCCAGTGACTGACTGTCCGCAGTCTCCAATATCATGTCCACTCTCTATCTGAAACTCAACCTCTCCAAAACTGAACTACTTCTGCTCCCGCCATCTACTAACCTCCCTAAATCGGACATTTCCCTCTCCGTGGGTGATACCACAATAACCCCCCTGCCAGCAGGCGCGCTGTCTAGGCATTATGTTTGACACTAATCTCTTCTTCACATCCCATATACAATCTCTTGCCCACTCTTGCCGCTTACACCTAAAGAACATCTCTAGAATCCGCCCTTTTCTCACCATGGAAACAAAAACCCTCACTGTAGCATTGATCCACTCCCGCTTGGATTACTGCAACTCTCTATTAATTGGCCTCCCCGTCACTCGACTATCCCCTCTCCAGTCCATACTTAATGCAGCAGCCAGGGTTGTCCATCTGGCTAATCTGTACTCGGACGTGTCCTCTCTTTGTCAGTCATTATACTGGCTGCCCATTCATTATAGGATCCAATTCAAAGTACTTGTTCTCACCCACAAAGCTCTCCACGGTGCGGCACCCCCCTACATCTCCTCCCCCATTTCTGTCTATCGGCCTAGCCGATCGCTGCGCTCTGCAAACGACTTTCGACTAACCTCTGCACTAATCCGTACCTCCCACTCCCGACTCCAAGACTTCTCCCGTGCTGCTCCTATCCTCTGGAATGCTCTACCCCAAGAAATTAGGACTAACCACAATTTGCATAGTTTTAGGCGCTCCCTCAAAACACGTTTGTTCAGAGTAGCTTATCACGTTCACTAATCAAAGTCATTCTATGTGTAAGTGTGCCTGTGTAGCCAATTCACTATATCCATCCATCACTCCCTCAAGATGGCTGGACCTTCATTGTAAACATACAATTGTAAATTCACACCTGTACTTTGTATCTCCCTCACCTCATTGTAGATTGTAAGCTCTCACGAGCAGGGTCATCTTATTTCGTCTTATTTTGCTTTAATTATTGTATAGTTAACGCTGTTACTTATGGCTTCTGTTTTGAAACTGTTAAACTGTAAAGCACTGCGGAATATGTTGGCGCTATATAAATATAAATTATTATTATTATTGTAGCAGCTATGTTAGCTTTACTGTTACTTTATGCTGTAGTGTTTAGCCCGCTCTATTTTTTGATCTGGAGTCCCCTATTACATTATTCTTGCTTTTTTATTCCTGTTTTCATATTATTCCTAATAATAGTCTGGTTTTATATTGATTGCCATTTGTGGGATCTCTTCTTGTCCTACAAGGATTTTCTATAGGATTGAGTTTTTTTTTTTTTTTTACATTTGTTCATCCTGTCCTTTCAGCAGGTTCAGTATCATCAGAGGCTGGATTACAATGACAGGTAACACTGCTACACACAGCTGATAACACAGGATCCAGCAATCACAATAGGAGATGTCACAGCTGACCCTGCTGCCTTATCCATCCACAGTGACTATTGCACACATTAGATGCTTTAATACAAAACATAGGGTCAGGGTCTGTTCATTGTAGCTATGTACATGTGTTTCCTGAAACAGCTGGAAGTTGTAGCCTAAAAAAGCCCCAGTGACCAGTGTGAAAATCGCAAGATTGTGATATGAAAAAAGTCAGTCAATTTAAAAAATAAATACATAAACCTGATTTAAGTTATAATGATATAAGTTTCTGATGGCGCTTTCTATGTTGGCGCTATAGAAAATAAATGTATTGTAAAGTTATTTGTACACCCACAGCATGGCCACCCGTCTGTAAAATTCTGCAGGTTTCCACCACTTAATTGAGTGAAATAGGCGGCGAATCTAACGCAAAACCTGCAAACATGCAGAAAGTGTATATTTGATAGGACAAAATGAAGTATTTTCAATTTTTTTTTACCTGAGGAGGGAACTGTGGAGTGGGGAACGGCGGTTGTCCCATTCTTACACTGGCCGCCGATGAAGGAAATTGATGCTTCTGGTAAACCAAGCTGCTCATTTTACTTGATTGGCTACTGGGGCTAGTTGAACTTGCCCTAGAGAGAGACGGAAAGTATGGATTATAATGCAGGCTGTACAAGTTATGCAAAGCATCTAAAAGGAATTTGTCCCCACCTACTCTGAGAGGAGCATAATGTAGAGACAGAACAGATACCCTGATTCCAGTTATACATCACTTACTGGGCTGCTTGCTGTAGTTTAATACAATCACTGTTTTATCAGGAGATCATAAGAGGACTAGTAAACGAGATACCAGGCAGCCAAGCATATTCAGGAGATCTCTATTAGAGTTGAGTGAATATCTTCAGTTTCCCACTTATTCGGCAAGCTATAGCGCTTGCCGAATAAGTCACAGTGGAAACCCGGCTTCCTGGATCTGGCGGCTGAACAGCTGATCGCCCCCGCAGCTGCATGTGTTGCAGATGTCTCACTGTCACAGCACATGCATGGAGAGTCCAACAAACAGGCTCTCCATGCATGAGCTGTGACAGTGACACAGCCGCGACGGAGATCAGCTGTTCAGCCGGAGCGATCCAGGAAGCCGGGTTCCCGCTGTAGCTTATTCGGCAAGCGCTATATAGCTTGCCGAATAAATGGGGAACCAAAGATATTTGCTTAACTCTAATCTCTATAACACAGCCCCCTAGAATTGCTTGATAGCTTTCTGCTTGTGCACACTGAAAGCTTCCAATCATTGGTGGGACGGGGTAATACAGAGTGCAGCATTCAGAGTTCTATCAAAACTGCAGCAAGCAGCCCAGTAAATGATGCATCACTGGAATCAGATGTTTCTGCCCCTACATCACGTAGTCAGAATCGGTAGTAAAACCCTTTCAAGAGTTACATTTTTACATAAATTACATCAATGTGCTAACTGCTGAAGGCTAATGCAGCCATTACAGGACAATATATGACAGCTTACCGAAAAGGACTTGACGTTGGTGTAGTGCTTCTTCCTACAGGTGGAGTACCAGGCTTGCCATGGTCCAAACCACTGACATAAGGTTTAAGATCTATCTCGGTCACCTATACAAAAGGAGATACATATCTTATAAAATACACAGTTATGATAATATACAGCAACAGATCAGACATGATGGGAAACAATCCAGACTGCGGGGATGTGTGACTACTTCTGGTGACATTTCAGCAGATGTACTTCCACACTTGTATACTAGCGGTTCACCGTATACAGTAATAGAAATCACGTAGTTAGTGCCACCAAGTGAGCAAAGCTAAAAGAGCCGACCATAAGAATAAAACCGCATGGGAAAAGAAGGCCAAGTACTCAATATTAATACAAATGTTGACAGTTAAAAGTTAAAGGGGCGGCACAAGACTAGAAACAACAGATCAGTCTAATCTGCAGCCATGTTATAGAACAGGAGCAGCTCTGTACATTAAAGGGAACCTGCCACCCCCCCCCCCCCCAGGCGGTTTTAACTAAAAGAGCCACCTTGTGCAGCACTAATGCTGCATTCTGTCAAGGTGGCTCTTTTAGTTGGAGTCCCTTCCACCGCTGAAATAATCGTTTTTATAATTTGTCACTCATACCTCCAGTTTGTCCGGGGGCAGGTCTTTCCCCCCCCCCCCCCCCCGGACACAGACGCCTCACAGCCATCAGTCATTTCCTCCATTCTTCTGGGCGCCGCCTCCTCAGCGTTCAGTTATTTAGCCGGCGCCTGCGCTGTAATCTTGTTTCTTGGGCATGCGCAGTTAGCGCTGCCCGTCCACTGACATCACATGATGTCTTCCTTCTTGCGCCTGCGTGGACGCACGGCCCGAGATCCCACCCCGCTGTGTGAATAAATCAGAAGAGACTGTGGGGAGGGATCTCGGGCCGCGCGTCCACGCAGGTGCGATAAAGAAGACCTCATGTGATGTCAGTGGATGGGTAGCGCTAAATGCGCATACCCAAGAAACAAGATTACAGCGCAGGCCACCTTGACAGAATGCAGCATTAGTGATGCACAAGGTGGCGCTTTTAGTTAAAAACGCCTGGGGGGGTGACAGGTTCCCTTTAATATACAGGTTATCAGGAGTCCAGGGGGTGGTCCTGCTCAGTGATTAGCATGACCCCCTGTGGGACTACTAAGTGCAGAGTATCTCAGACAAGCACTGTGCAATGGAAGTGATATTTAGATATTTTTCTAACCCAGTTGGGGACAGACATGCATAAAGCCTGGTCTCTGTAGCAGAGTTCTAGAGGTATCCGCCGACTCCACGATATACAACTGAAAGGAGCTTCATGCAAACATCATACATGTAATCTTACATCATCCAAAGGCAAAGAGAATAACTGTATTGGTCACCTTGCCGGGAGCCGCGATCATTCCATGCTGACTGCCAGAAGGTATCAGGCCACGGTAAGCCTGGCTCACTTGGCCGGCCCTAGAGAGATTCTGATGTTGCGCTTGAGGTGTGGGTGGTAGAGTTTGAGATAAAGCAATGAGGGGCTGCCCTCCAGTAGAACCAAAGTTGGACAAGGACAGCTGCGATCCTTGCAAAGGTACCGTCATCTGGAAGTACAAGGTTAAGATAACTTGAATTCTGTATTAGTGAAATTAACAGAACACTTGTGCGCAAATTGCCTCTTAAGAAAGGACTTCATACTATCGCCACCTATTGGAAGAGGCAATCCTATAAAGTCACCATCGGCCCTTTAACGAGCCTTACCATATGACTTAGGATAACATAATAAAGTCATATGGTAAGGCTTGGTAAAGGGTTGATAGTGACTTTTAGGATTGCTACTTCCACAATAGGTGGCGATAGAGATCAAATCCTCTTCTTCTCTGAAGAGTCAATTTTGCATATTTAATTTCCAGAGGAGCATTGCAATACTTATAAGCCTCCTCACATGGCAGGCCAGGATAGGCATGTCACTTAGCACAAGGAGAAACATTATCCCTTAGACACCACAACATTCGTGAAACTGATAGAAGGTTTTGAAGACCTTTCACTGGACTTAATTTAATTTAAAGCACCACGCAAGCATTTTTTCACCGCTGGAGTGGTACTTTAAGCGCAAGTCCTCTGCCCCTGGTCATTTACGCACCCTAAGTTGGCTTCACAGTTTTCGGCACTGGACTGGTCTCGCGGTGCGCCATCTTGTGAGTGCAGCTTCTGACTGGCTGGAACTCAGAAGCTACATCACAAGCTCTCAATGCATTGAATGCAAGTCTATGAGAGGCAGAATGGGGCTTTCAGATGCTTACATTGATTAATGACCTACGGCATGAAACACTGGAGGAGCCGGCAGGTCACAAACTGCAGGACGCGGACGGGAGTAGCTGAAAGTTCAGTATCAGACAAGGGCAGGTGACTTGGAAATGCAAAGTGTCCCTTCAACCAACTGGGCATAGACCAGAGAAGTGCACATAGTTTGTTTTTCTCTTCTTACGCTCTACAACCAAAACATGAGAAAAAGCAAACGCCTAGAGATCAGGTCCCCACTGCCGCCTGCCTCAGTCCCCTTGTCCCTTCCTGCTACTGGAGCACGGCAGCAAAGGTTAAGAGCAGTGTTGGGCCAGAGCGCTGGAGAAAATCTGCAAAGCCATCTCCTGTAAGAGTCGGGTCTGGGGCCCTGGGTCTCCAGCGCTAATGCTTTCCTAAGCTTCTGCGCTCCCCATAAAAGGGTAGGGACATGAGGTTTTCAGCGTTCAAGTTGGCTGAAAGGAAAATTTGCATTCTCAGCACTCTCTCAGGGTGACATAACTTTGCAAAGTAGAGGCACAGAAAAAAAAAAAAAGAGCACAATCAGAGGAGGTACTTAAAACTTTATGTTTAGGAGAAATGTAGAGTTTTTTTTTTTTTAAAAGAACATGCTATGCTGCAGTGAGACTAGCTTTACCCCATGGTCCCCATGTTGCCCACAAGATTTGCAAATCAATGCAAATGTAATCATTTCTATAGGAGTCCATACTGGGATATTAGTAGGATCCTTGAACATGCCTTCTTCACTACAAAGCTAACATTTTAAAATGAGTGCATTATTTAAAGGAGAACTCAAACATCGCTCAAGACAAAGATTGATCATAACAAATCACAAATTAATCCCTTTGGACAGAGATTAAAAGAGTCGTGAAAAATTTAGATGGATTTGCTATTTCCTCCAAAACCTCACATCTTTTGCTTATGTAGTGTATCTGGAATTCCAGCTCAGTCACATTTACTTTATTTAATGGGGCTGAGCTACAAGACCGGTTAGAAGCCATGAACAAAACAAAGATGGTGCTGATGCTGAAGAAAACAAAGCCTGACCTGCTGAAGACCTGTCGGAGACTGAGCCGTGTTGTAGAAGCTGGTCTGACTAGGCTGCTGCCCAGAATACAGATTAGAAGGCTGGCCGAGCCCCTGTCGTGTCTGTGGAGATGAGTTGCAGGTTTTAAAGTAGCCCCCAAAAAATAATTGTATAAAGCAAAACACTGTTCTGCGGAAATTAATATCTTACCTGAAGAATATGAGTATCGATAAGTTGAGATCCTCCCAAACCAGACTGACCAAGCTGATGTTCATACAATATAGAAATGGGCTGAGTGTTGGTGGTCTGCTGATACGCCAAGCTAGACTGGGCTTTAGCAAGGTCCTGGTGTTGTACTCCAGGGAAATTGTGTAAGGTAGCGCCAGACAAGACAACCGGGGAAGGCTGAGACAAATTGCTCTGTAGATAGGCCTGTTGAGACCTATGGGAAAGGTTGTTTGATGTAAAGAGATTTCAGTCATACACTAAATTACTATCCTGTATGTAGCAGGGGGTTGGACACTATGACCCTTGAGGTCCCTTTCAACTCTAAGGGTATGTGGCCATGATCAGTAAAATCATGTGGGTTGGACGCTGCGTACTTCCACAGCGTCCAGATGTTACAGCATATTGGATGGGATTTCAAGAAATCCCATGTCCACTATGCGTCCAGAGACGCCCCGTAGCTCACCCGCAGAGACAGACATGGGGCGCGTCTTTCCAGACTGCAGCATGTCCATTTATCGCATCTCCACAAGATACATCTCAGCTGTACAATGTATTGGATGCGATGATTCCGCACGGTTCAGTGATCACAGAGGATTCACTTGCGTTCAACAGACAGCAGCGCTTTGGACGCAGCAGACATATGCTGCGTCCAAAGCGCTGCCAATTACTAACCATGTGCACATACCCAAACATTCTACAATGCTACTATTCGCTTCTCATTTACATTCTCTCCATTAGATGAACCAGTTACTACCAAGCTAGACTGAGTGGACCTACCTGTAAGGCTGGAGAGAGGGAGTAAACAGTTCTTGGGCTTGAGATACAGGAGGAGCAGGTGCTAAGCCAAGCTGAGCCTGGTGCTGACTTTGGAGGGGAGCGTAGATTGGGATAGGAATCTAAAAAAAAAAAAAATTGGAAATTAAACAGAAGAAATCAGAGGTGCCCCCCCTTTGTTCCACAGTAATGAAGTGTTTTTTTTAGGATACTATCGAAAAAATAAAAAGCCCACAATGGTAATGCCCAAAAATACGTTTATAAATCATCCTTTATCGTAACTCTTATCCATAAAACTTAGGTCCACTTTATTATTCAGCATGCACTGTAATACTACAAGCCCTAAGATGACTTTTACACTCCATGATGCCCCACTCGCCCTTTGGCTCTGATCATTCCCTCCTGCTGGGGCACGTGCTACGGAGTCCCTTAGTAGGAAAGCAAACTGAAAAACAGCAGTCACACTGGCAGCACCACAGATGTTATGTGCTTGATGATGGACAACAAATGATGAAAGTGATTAGCAGCTTGATCCCTGGTCATCTCGGTGGGTCCACTGCCACCAGAGCAGACATCTGCCAACCTCCTACCTGACGGCATCCCTAGGGCTTGCTTTCTGATTAGTAGACCCGGCGTCATGCTTGCGTTGAGCAGGAATGATGACGACATGGTCCAATAATCAGAAGTAGTGCAGGGGTTTCCGGCATGTAAGAGGTGGTTCAGAGGGCACCTGGGTCCTGTGAATCTCTTTGTTCATCTCTATGGGCCAGCAAGAAAGATGGGAGGTAACCCTCTGGTCAAATGAGCCTGTGTGTTCATATACATGAAAAGCACATTACTCCTGACACCACGTATCAGGCACCTGGTTTGGCGATTCAGGACATACATGTAGATGAAGACGTATTAGTGTGTTCCTATCACGAGATGAATGCACACAATTTGTACACGCTGGATAACCCCCTTCAATTTTTCTTATTCCTTTATAGCAATAAGCACAAAACCATCCAGAAACTCACTTGGGAGAGACCCGGCTGGAATCCTTGCTGTTGGGTCAGGGTTGGAGGAGCCAGTCGTGCATGTTGAGTATTAAATAAGTGACTTGTGTCCATATAAAAAGCAGGTATCTGTGCAGCCGGCCCTGTGC
The DNA here is from genome assembly GCF_039654945.1 of Dendrobates tinctorius. NCBI lineage: Eukaryota > Metazoa > Chordata > Amphibia > Anura > Dendrobatidae > Dendrobates > Dendrobates tinctorius. Next base: position 34,177,012 of record NW_027361697.1, read on the forward strand.
CACAAGAAATAAACATTCAAAAGTTAAAAAAAAATTTGGTAATCATGTTTGCGAACACAGGAGGCGCTGAGGCTGCATCTTCTCTAGCTGAGAAGCAGCTTGCTGCAGCAGAAACCCTCGTCTCATTCTACATAAAAGAAAAATAAAATACAAACTAAAATACGTCAAATTAAAGAAACATGGTATACCTGCTGCAGACTGGGAGACATAGACCTGTGGGCTCTGCTGCTGTGCTATTAATGAGGGCATGCAGCTAAGCTGGGAGAAGTGACTGGCGGCGGGCATACTGCTGCTGCTCTGGAGCTGCTGAGGCTTTACTTTGCAGATATTAGGAGGGTCGGAAGTTGTGGTCGTTTTTGTGCTGAGTGATGATGTTGTGTATGTTCCACCACCTAGATGGAGAAAGCATCAGTACATGTTATATACTGCATCCATACAACAAAACCTTAAACACCAGTTGTAAGTGCCCATTACCTGATAAGGATGTAGTTGGCGTCACTGAGGCTACTGGGATAGGCGGCATGGATGCACTGGAGAAAGAATTGTAGGGAACGCTACTGGGCGGAGGCGGCCCAGCATTTCCACTGTTAGCAGATATACTACCAACCCCAGTGCTGGAATTGGAGGAAGCCCCTACAACTGAGGTGCTGGCAGGGGGGGCGGCAGGGGTGATTGGGGATCCTTTTTCAGCAACACTTGGGGAGTTCTCCCAGGCCTTGCGAGCAGACTCCATCTGCAGAAAACACCACATAAAACAGAATAAAAATCAGCAAGAATGTGGGATGACTTGACATTAAGCAAACAAAATCAATCACATGGACAAGGACATCACATAAATATCAGCTTTTGAAATATCTAACTGCAAATGCCAGGTACAAACACCATAAGGGTGGGCTCATATACTGCAGATGGTTGTAGACACTTTCATCAGCCACTCAGCAAGTATCCACAGAAAACATGTTCCACGCCACCAATATCTAGTAGACAAGTGGATCGCCTGCTGACACCTGGCATGGAGAATAACGCCCTTAAGACTTCTAGTAATAAATTCCAAATATATGCTCCGTACCTTCAGAGTCAGGTCAACTGTGGCAGGAGACACAGGAGTTAGGCTTGAACTCTGCTGAAGAGTCTCTCTCCGAGACAGGGGTAGACTGTGAGGGAGAGGTACCTGTAATGACAGTCTTCGGTTAGGGACAGTTCTCAGATGTCGAATCAGACTGGAGGAAGAGAGACATCAGCCAAACTTACATTAGGAACCAAAGTAGCCTCCATTTTGGAGCTGCCTGCAGATGCAGTGTTAGGCAGGGTGTTAGGCAGGGCGCTGGACAGGCTGCTGTAGTCTGTTACAGTTTCCTTACAGATAAGAAAAAAATGAATACCTAAGGATTTAGTCCCAATACACACACACACGTGAGATTTCCACACATGGTGGGCTCCTTAGTACCTTAGTGCTTGTGCCGAATTCAGGTGCAGAGACAGACAACATACTAGTGATTTCAGTGGCCACCTCGCTGATAACTTTAGTATCATTTGACGGGACAGGTTCGGCTGTGTGAACAGTATTTGGAATGTGCTTTTCCGGAGCCTCAGGCTCAGACTGCACTTCTTTTACTTTGCGGTTCTTTAAGGATCGCTCCTTACCAATAGGACCTGGCTGATATTCCTTGCTCTGAATTACATTGAGATCCTGTATCTAGGAGAAAATAAATATTACAAAACATGTTACTAAATGTTATATGAAATGTGCAACATAGCATTGTGGCAGCTAACACCAAGTAACAGAATGTATGAAGGGCTGTAATAAACCAAGACTGATGTAAAAGATTTATGGGGTAAAATGGAACTTGTGAGACGAGGGAGGAATACATATACTCTAACATATATAGAGTCCCCATTGTGGGTGAGCAAAGAGCCTTCAAGGGGTATTCCAGGTTCCAAAAATTATCACCTATCCAGTGGATATGCAGTGGAGAAGTTAAATGGATTGGCCCATTGCACACGCACCTGCTGGTCCACTCCAAGTATTGCCCATAGGACTGAATGGCTGAGAGCGAATAACTGGAAAGTCAAATGTGGTAATATTGTTAAACAACAAAATACAGAAACTAATATTACCTTCTGGGATTTGATTGGGCCAGCCCTAGGCTGCTTTTGTCTTTGCTCCTTTGGCTCAGGAAGTGATTCTGTTTTTTCGGAGATAGCGGCAGCACCTTCATTATCACTATTGCTGGACGCAGGGGCGCCAAACTGAATAGCTTCCATTGTCAAGTCGACTGTGACATCTTGGCCATTTTTGGATGTCTGTAAGGAAATATCCCCATTTTAAAGATGAGCAACATAATCTTATTGCATAGTATACAGTGGGGGCTGATTGTACCTCAGAACTGGTGGTGGACACAAAACCTGTTAGAGGTTTATTCCAGGCACTGGAAGATGGCGGCTGTGGAGGATTTATAGGTCCCACTGAAAACGAGTTACAAATTACATGAATATAGCCATACTTTCTACTAGAATATACATACAATTACTCAATGTTTACAAATCATTACTACAAACTACCAGATCTCTAGTCAAACCCAGCAGGAGGACCCCTGCTATCACTTACCCAGGGAGTATTTACCCCCCTGTTAGTATGGAGCGGCAGCACGCATGTTCCAATAATGGCTCCATTTTCTATAGAGCCGTCAGAAAAAGCTGCGAGCAGAGCTCTGCTGCACCATTAAAAATTAATGGAGGCGTGGTTGGGCAGCCAGCTGCAGTCGGATCCCTTCTGATAAATAAGAGATCACCTATCCCAGCCTTTCACTGGACATCCTCTTTAAAATGAGAAATCAGTATTCGGTAAGACTTAATGCTCAAATTGGCATGTAAATTCTAACAATTCACAAAGTGTGAACATGGACTTAAAAAACAGCTGAGAAGTGGATTCAACTGCATCTAGTCCAGCAGCATCTGCACAGACTTCAGTAGTGGGTTGCAACAATGTATCAGACAGCAGTTTCACCAATTAGCACTTTGCCAACATGGAACACGACTGCATCCACCTCTCAGATGAGAGCAAGACTAGCTACAGCCTGTGATTGTAAAGTAGACTGTTCTCCATCTACAGTTATTAAGCACTTATATAAAACGGTCTTGTATACAGTAATTAATCCTTGCACAGGAATGCCTTAAAGGGAATCTGTCAGTAGGATGAACCCTCCCAAGCTGTATATCTGAGCACGCAGGTCATAGGAAGCTGAATACAATGATATCTTGATATCTGCAATCTAATGTCTTATACCAGAAAAATCAAAGCCTTTCTTAATACGTAAATGATCTATGGGCTGCACATAAATATTCCTCAAGAATTTGACTCCAAAGTTCATTATAAATGAATTGTCACCAGTAGGGATGATCTAATAGCTTCAGATAAGAGCTTATCCGAATAGCTGCATCGGGAACCCGGATACCTGGGGCGCTCCCGATAATCAGCTGTTCGGCGCCGCAGCTGCATGTGTCGTGGCTGTGTGACAGTTACAACACACAGGCTCTCCATGCATGTGTTGTGACTGCGAAACAGCTGCGATACATGCAGCTGCGGGGCAGATCAGCTGATTATCGGAAGCGCTCCAGGTATCTGGGTTCCCGATGCAGCTATTCGCTCATCCCTAGTCACCAGTGTGAGACATGTAGAACAGGAGAGCAGACTGTCAGTCATTATATGTCTCACACTAGTAATGTGTATAATCGCGGGAGGCAGATTGGGGAGATCTATGTTCGGCCCATAGATCTTAACAGCTCATTTACATATTGAGAAAAACATGGGTTTCTCTGAAATAAAAACACTGGATCGCAGATATCAAGGTGTCATTGTATTCAGCTTCCTATGACCGGTGTGCCCATATACACACTTTAAAAGGTTAATTCTACAGATTCCCTTTAATTCTTCGGAATACAGTACTTACATTTCTTGGACAGATCATTCAGAACATTTGGGGCTGTTATCTTGCTTTCCCATAGCTCTGTTCCCAGAGCACTAGGTGGCTGTGATGGAGGTTGCGGCTTTACAGGTGCAGAAAACTCAGACCCATTTGTGGCTGGCTGTGTCTGGGCAGAAGCTGGAGGTTGATTGGAAGCCATTGCAGGGGGTACAGATGGGGTTATACTTTGTGGAGCAGTAAGCCCGGAGGATTGGGCCTGAAGCGCTGCCGCTTGCTGCTGCTGTTTTTTCACAAAACGGGGCGGAAGCTTCGAATTTTGGCCTCGTCCCTTCTCACCAGAACCTTTTTTATTCCAAACCTAAAAAGTATTTCAAGAGAACAAGTCTAATCATTTCACTGAACTACTACAAAAATGGTATGCACTGTGTTGTAATACATTTACAGCCTGTCACCACCCCATGTCTCTTAGAAGGATTGGATATTTCATGGTCTGTGCATTATAAGACACATATTATAAAGAATAAATGCTTCCCAAAAAGGAGATTTGTGTGTACTCACCGTAAAATTTCTCTCTCTTAGCCTTTAATTGGGGGACACAGAACCGTGGGTGTTATGCTGCTGTCCACTAGGAGGCGACACTATGCATAATCTGAAAAAGATTAACTTTGGCCCCTCCTCTGCAGTATACACTCCTGGACGGCATCAGCCTTCTCCAGTTTTGTGCAAAAGCATTAGGAGGAACATACCAGAAACATAACCATGCCTGTAAGAAGGCTACTACGTACGAGCTCAAAGAACAATATGAGAACTCAACCGTAAACAACGGCCCGTAAGGGCAACAGGGTGGAAGCTGTGTCCCCCAATTAAAGGCTAAGAGAAAGATTTTACGGTGAGTACACAAAAATCTCCTTTACTCTGTCGCCTAATGGGGGGACACAGAACCGTGGGACGTCCCAAAGCAGTCCCTGGGTGGGAAGCAGTGGACGAATATTGTGCTGACAGTTCCCTAAATTTGGGGTACTGCCGCCTGCAGGACCCGTCTACCCAGGCTCGCATCCACTGAGGACTGGGTATGCACTCTGTAGTGTTTTGTAAGTGTGTGGAGGCTAGTCCAAGTGGCTGCCTTACACACTTGTTGTGCCGAGGCTTGATGCCGAATGGCCCAAGAGGCCCCTACCGCCCGCGTAGTGTGCCGTGATACCGGCCGAAAGAGGAGAATTGTTAAGGCGGTAAGCCTCTTGAATGGTGGACTTGATCCACCTAGCAAGGGTGGCTTTGGAAGCCGGTAGGCCCTTGCGAACGCCTTCTGGAAGAAGGAAAAGTGAATCAGACTTTCGGAAGGGAGCAGTCCTAGATACGTAAATACGCAATGCCCTGACAAGGTCAAGCATATGCAGAGCCTTCTCCACTCTATGAACGGGAACCGGGCAAAGAGATGGTAGTGAGATTTCCTCATTGAGGTGGAAGCTGGACACAACCTTCGGAAGGAAGGATGGTACTGTACGGAGAACCACTTTGTCCTGATGGAAAACCAGGAAAGGTTGTCTGCAGAAAGTGCTGAAAGTTCGGACACCCTGCGTAGCGAGGTGATTGCCACCAGAAAAACCACCTTCTGTGATAGGAGGCGGAGTGAGACCTCCTTAAGGGGTTCGAAAGGTGGTGTCTGCAATGCTGTCAGGACCATGTTGAGGTCCCACGTCTCCAATGGATGTTTGTAGGGGGGAACCAATCGGGAAACCCCTTGGAGAAAAGTCCTCACTTGCGGCTTGTTAGCAATACGCCTCTGAAAGAGCACTGACAGCGCTGACACCTGGCTCTTAAGCGAGCCCAGGGATAGCCTGGCGTCCAAGTCTGACTGAAGGAAACCGAGGACCTTTGGAAGAGAGTAGAGGAGTGGGATCTGTCCGCGAGATTCGCACCATGTAAAGAAAACCTTCCAGGTACGATCGTAAATCCTGGCTGAAGCTGGATTTCGAGCCCTGATCATGGTTTTAACGACGTCCGGTGAAAAACCTGCTTGGGTCAAAACCCAGGTCTCAATGGCCATGCCGTCAAATTGAGAGCCCGAGTTCTGATGGAAGAACGGGCCTTGTGACAGAAGGTCGGGACGTGTGGGGAGACGCCAGGGGGCGTCTGCTGTGAGTTGAACAACGTCGGCGTACCATGTACGCCTGGGCCAGTCTGGCGCGATCAGGATGGTGGGAACTCCCTCTTGTTTTATCTTCCTCAGGACTCTGGAGATCAGGGGGAGGGGTGGAAAAATGTACAGAAGCTGGAACTGGGTCCAGTCCTGAACCACGGCATCTGCTCCGAGCGACCGCGCATCCTGGCCATGAAATTGGGAACCTTGGCATTGAGATGGGATGCCATTAGATCCACGTCCGGTGTCCCCAGCGATGGCAGATCCGATTAAATATTTCGGGATGGAGAGACCACTCCTCCGAGTCCATTCCTTGTCTGCTGAGATAGTCGGCTTCCCAGTTGTCCACACCCGGAATGTGGACCGCAGAGAGTACCGACCTCGCATCCTCAGCCCAGTGTAGGATACATGTTACTTCGTTCATTGCCTGGATGCTGCGGGTCCCGCCTTGATGGTTCACATATGCCACCGCGGTGGCATTGTCCGACTGTACTCTGATATAAAAGAAACAAAACAGGGCGCATTCACTGTGTGAAACCTTTAAAACACAATTGTAATGGTGAGGCAAGGAGAGACTCACCTGATAGGGTTGTGAAACTTCGGTCACAACACCTACAAACGCATGAAACAGCTGCTGCAGTCTGCAAAGGGTCCAAGGACTTGTAAGATAAGATGGCTTTAAGGTGCAATGATACACTGCGCTGCTGTAGGTAAAATTCAAGGAGCTTTATTGGTGCCTACGCGTTTCCTGAGCTGTCCCAGCTCACTTCATCAGGGCATTGGTTGCTCTGATGAAGTGAGCTGGGACAGCTCAGGAAACGCGTAGGCACCAATAAAGCTCCTTGAATTTTACCTACAGCAGCGCAGTGTATCATTGCACCTTAAAGCCATCTTATCTTACATGTACTCTGATATGAGAGTCTGCTAGCAAGTGATGAAAGGCTTTCAATGTCAGGAAGATGGCCCGAATTTCCAGGATGTTGATGGGCATGTTCGCTTCCATTGGTGACCACTTGCCTTGCGCTCTGTGATGTAGGTGCACCGCGCCCCAACCCGTCAGGCTTGCGTCGGTGGTCAAAACCTTCCATTGATCTGAGAGAAAGGGTTTTCCCCTTGCAAGCGAGGTTGGCTTGAGCCACCAGTGCAGGGACCTCCTGGTTTTTGATGATAACCGGAACTCCCTGTTGAGGGAGAACGGATTCCTGTCCCAGGACTTTAGGATGGCCAGTTGAAGGGGTCTGAGGTGAAACTGGGCAAATGGTACCGCATCCATTGCTGCTGCCATCCTGCAGAGTACTCTCATGGCATACCGGAGAGATCGGGGGGACTTGCGGAGGAGAGTGCGAACTCCCAAACGGAGGGCTAGTGCCTTGTCCCTGGGGAGGATCACCAGACCCCTGGAGGTGTCAAAAAGCATCCATAGGAAGGCCAGAGACTGACTCGGGTTACTTGATGACTTCTGTAAATTGACTATCCATCCCAGGCGACTCAAGAGTGTCGATTGTGATTGAGACGTTGACCTCGCAGTCCTCGAAGGTGGGGGCCTTGATGAGAAGGTCGTCCAGGTATGGAACGACTACTATGCCTCTGGAGTGTAGAACGTCCATGGTAGCTGCCATGACCTTTGTAAATGTTCTGGGGGCCGTGGCGAGTCCGAACGGGAGGGCCACAAACTGGTAATGGTCTTGGTTGATTGCAAATCTGAGGAATCTCTGATGGGCGGGAGCAATTGGTATATGCAGGTATGCGTCCTGTATGTCTATGGAGGCGAGATATTCTCCTTTCTCCATGGACGCAACGATTGACCAGTGGGACTCCATGCGAAAGTGACGAACTCGAACATACTTGTTGAGTTGCTTGAGGTCTAGTATGGGTCGGACGCTGCCTCCCTTCTTGGGCACCACGAACAGATTGGAGTAGAACCCTCGGAAGCGCTTGTCTGCTGGAACTGGTACTATAACTCCTGCTTGAAGGAGGGAAGAAACCGCTTGATGGAAGGCTCGAGCCTTGAGTGGAGGTTTTGGAGGAACGGAGAGAAAGAACCTGTTTGGTGGGCTGGTAGTAAACTCGATCTTGTATCCTGAAGACACTATTTCCTTGACACACCTGTCTTCTGTAATACGCATCCAGACCTGCTGAAAGAGTAGCAGTCGTCCGCCTACAAGTGGGGTGTCTTCCCGAGGCCATGAATCATGATGAGGGGAAAGTCTGAGCTTTTCCTCCTTTGGATTTCGCCTGGTTTGCTTTTGACTGCCAGTTCCTGTTCTGCCTCTGTGCCGCCCGTGTGTTGTCTCTGCAGGGGGAGCGGTTACAATTTTGTGCTGGGCGCGAGACGGACCAGCCTGAAGAATTTCGAAAGGATCGGAAACGAGATTGATTACGTCTTTTAAACGTGCGTTTTGGTCTTAGTTGAGGGAGAGAAGTACTTTTACCCCCGGTAGCATTGGATATCATTGTATCCAGCTTTTCACTGAAGTACGGGAGATTTGTCAGAGACTTTTTTGAGGCCGCATCCGCCTTCCATTCTCTCAGCCAGAGAATACACCGGATCGTGATGGTGTTTGATGCTATTCCCGCTACCCCTCTTGCAGAGTCCAACGCTGCATGGACCATGTAATCTGCCACTACTGCAACTTGCACCGCCTGGTCCGCCAGCTGAGGATTTGAAGCTTGGAGGCCCTGTTGCAATAGTTTAGCCCAGGCCATAATGGCCTTGGCTGCCCAAACTGAAGCAAACGCGGGAGCCAGAGAGGCACTTGACGCTTCGAAGATTGAACGAGCCATGCGTTCTACCTGTCTGTCTGCTGCGTCCTTGAGGGTTGAGCTGTCTGGCAGTGAGAGAAGGGTTTGTGCTGCTAGCCTAGAGACTGGGGGGTCCACTTCAGGTGGATCTGTCCATTCCTTAGTGTCCTTCTGTGGGAAGGGGTACTTTGCTTCTAAGTATTTGCGATTGGCGAATTTTTTCTCAGGCTGCGAAAAATGCTTAGAAAGTATTTTTTGAAATTCTGGGTGATTAGGGAAGACCTTAGATGGTTTCTGAACACTCTCGAAGGAAATTTTGTGTTCTGGTGCTTCCGGGGTTGTATCAGAAATGTCCAGCACCCGAAGGATGGAGGAGATTATATCCTCAACTAGCGCCGTATTGCTAGGGGGACAAGGGAGCAGAGCGTTCTCTGTTTCGTTATCTGAGTTAGAGTCACATATGCCCTCTCAGTCTTGCGCATCACTAAGGAGCTCCCTAGCGGGCGAACTAGGGCGGAGGTGTTCTGTGGTCTGGGATCGTTGTGGAGATCCACATTGTCTTTCTCTATCAGGGGACGGTCTAGGTGACCTGGAGCCACTGTGTCTCTCCCTGGAGGGGGACAACCTAGTGCTATGTGAAGACGCAGATGAACGCGACCTGTGGGTCCGCTTACGTCTCAAACTGTCAGAAGCGGCATGTCCCTGAGACCGGATGTCCCTTTGCTGGGTAACGTTCATAGCCGAGACATGACCCTGCAGAGCCTGCAATAGTGTGGAGGTCAGGTTATCTATAGACTGTTATAGACTGCGACATCTGAGTAGCCCATTCCGGCGCAGTGGCGGCCGCAGAAGCTTCGGTAGGGACATCTTGGGGTTCTGATCCAGTGTTTTGGGTATAGTCCCGGCAGTGCGGGTATGTGCTGCCGCTGGGGAGAGTAACCTTGCAGGCTGTGCAGACTGCATAAAAGCAGTCTTGTCTGGTCCTCTTTCTTGAGCCCGACATAGTGCCCAGAGACTGATTAGCAGAGGCCCTACAGGGGTATCTGCGCAGAGGAGAAGGATAGGGGAGCGTTATAGGATATACAGAGTACAGAGAACCCAGCTGTGATCTTACCCCACCGGTGCGCCCCCTAGGTCCAGCACCGATAAATCCCAGTCCTGTGCCCCCCCAGAGACCGCTGTGCTGCCTTCAGCTATTCTACTGGTGCAGCAAGATGGCCACCGGAATTCTGAGGTGGAGGGAGAAGGGGGCGGAGAGCCGAAAAGGGCGCGCAGAGCTAAGTAAAAGCGCCCCCTTCCTGTCTCGATCCGCCCCTTCTATGACACTGCAGAGTGTCATTTTCGTCATCCGGGGGGGAGGGAATAGGTCGGCGGCTTCTGCTAGGCCGAAGCCACGGCCTAAATTTGAGATCTCATGCCCAGCAGGGCTCCAGGACGGCGCGGTTGCCCGTGGGGTGGGGTTGGATTTAACCCTGACCCCCCGGAATGAAAAAGAAGGCTAGCGGCGGGGTCTGAACGCGCACTGGTCCCTGTGGAGGGTCCCTTTGAGGCGCTGTGCAGCTGGTGCTGCTGCAGAGACAGGGCGCAGGGTCCGGTCTCTGACAAGTGCTATGCCTTGTTGCATCTCCCCCGGTCCCAACAGGAGCCCGCAGCTGGACTGGGGTCCCTGGGCTTGTAAGCGTCCGAATGGTGCCTGGTACAGGCCCTACCTGCGGTGTCTCAACCTAATACCCCCAGAGGGGGATTAGGAAGGATGCTGCAGTCACCGTCAGGGGGCTTCGTCGTCGGCTCAACCTCAACCCAGAGCTAAAAGGAACTGAGGAGGGAGGGGGTTCTCAACTTCGAACCAGTACCCGAAGGACTGGGGAAGGAGCGACATGGGGAATAGCCACCTCGACCTCAACCGGGTACCCTTAATAGGGGACCGAGGAGGGAGCCATGCCAGGGAGTCTCGCTGGAGACCCGCTTTTCTTCATCTGTAGTCTGTTGGAAAAAAAAATCCAGGAAAAAAAAAGACAGAGTAAAAACTCCTAAGTGTGCCTCCTTGCGACACTAAGCAAAAACTGGAGAAGGCTGACGCCGTCCAGGGGTGTATACTGCAGAGGAGGGGCCAAAGTTAATCTTTTTTAGATTATGCATAGTGTCGCCTCCTAGTTGGCAGCAGCATAACTCCCACGGTTCTGTGTCCCCCAATTAGGCGACAGAGTAATAAATGACATATATGCCAGGAAAGCTCAGTGACAAGAGAGACATCTTCAGTCTCTTTAATGTAGAGTAGAATATCAATGCTGATTCTTCATATAAAATTTTCATCTTTATGAAGGTCTTCAATGAAGCCATAATCACCATACTCTGCACAGTGGTTAGAAGAGCGAGGACTCGCATCAGGGCTGTGGAGTCGGTAAGCCAAACCTGCGACTCCGACTCCTCAATTTCCCTTACACCGACTCCGACTCCAACTCCGACTCCCACACATATTGCTTATATTTAAGTGAAAAATTTATTGTAGTACAATGTGAACCTCAGACATTTAATCATTTTTATGATCCAATAATCAAGATATTTATATAGAACAGTATATTGGTGTACTACCCAGTTTTCATTCTTTTTGGTACAGATACGATATGGATAGACAGATATGGATAAATGGATAGATAGAGCAGATTTCTAATCTGCTTTTGCTATTGAAAACATTATCTATGAGCTCAAAAACCTTTCAGGTGATGCAGTTTTTTAAAAAGATGATCAGCTTTTGCAGCTGAAAAACGTATCCTCAAAAAACACAGGAAAAACGCTGTGTGTGAATGTAGCCTTAGATCAGGAATATAACAGCCATTTATAGGACATTTCATAACTTTCCCAAACTCCTATGAAAAAATATTCAGCACATCCTGCATTGAATTACTGTACCCAATTTATTATATATTTTAGGAGTCGGAGTCGGTCCATTTTATACCGACTCCAACTCCGACTCCACCACTCCGACTCCACAGCCCTGACTCGCATGTATCTTTCCTTCCCTACAATCACAGCTGACAAGAGCAGACCAGTAGACTGCAAATATGGCCAATTTACAGCACTCCATTTTTTAGGCATTAAAGGGGTTGTCTGGTCCAAATCGATAAGTCTGCAGACACTCTGTGTGCCTGCAGACTTACGAATCCTCCCAGAGCAGTAGTGTGCGGGAAATCGCCAGTTTCAGACATGGGGTCGGGGTGTGTATGTATGCGTTATACATACTCCAGTCCAGTGTGGCCTCGCTCGCCATACACTTGTATAGAGCAAGGCACTGCCCTCTAGACTGTCCGGGAAAATGTATAACCCATACATACCCTCAGGTCTAGGCTCAGAGACTGGCAAATCCCTTCAGCGCACAGGGTGTGCGCTGGGGTGATTCATAAGTCTGCAGTCACACAGTGACTGCAGAATTAACGATTTGGACCGGACAACCCCTTTAAAGCACCACTCTTGCTTTTTCTTTATTGCAGTTCCTTTAACAGGTCTTATTCTTACCAGCCGCCCTTTTCTTCCATTATCACCGCTGCCTTTATCGGTCTCCAATAGTTGACGACCTGCCGGATTTGCTTCAGTGCTTTCTGGGTGATCAATGTAAGTCTATAAGAGCCAGAACAAGGATCTCATAGACTTGCATTGAGAACTTGTGACCGTTACCTCTGACTTCCGGTCAGTGAGAAGTTGCAGTCACAAGACTGCCTGGGAACAGCTGAAGACGGCAGCTGGTAAGTGTAATACTAGGGACAGGGAACTTGGATTGGTGGCACCACCCCAACGTTGCAATAAAAGCGGGAAAAAAAACCTACGATGGAGTGGTGTTTAAGAAAAAAAAAAAAATCAAGGAAATGGGCTAATAAATGATGACTGCTCATATCGTAAAAAAACAATTACGATGCCATTGAAAACTGTAAAGATACTATCCATTTCAAAGCTGCAACAGAAGTAACATCATCCGGTGCCCCCTATAATGGTTAGAGTGACAGTAAGGCTATGTGCACACACTGCGGATTGGTCTGCGGATTCTTATCTGCGGAACCGCAGGTAAAATGACCTGCGGTTTTGCCCTGCGGTTTGCCACCTGGACAATGGAATAGGTGGCAAACCGCAGCAGAATCCGCAGAAACAATTGACATGTCAATTCTTTCTGCGGATTCAAAACCGCAGCTTTTCCGCAGTTAAAAATCCGCAGCATGTGCACAGCAGAATGTAAATCCCATAGGATAACATGCTACTGTACACTGTCTGCAGAACTGCTGCAGTTCTGCTGCGGCCAAAACCGCAGCGGAACCGCAGCGTGTGCACATAGCCTAATAGTCATGAGTTATTTGTGCTGTGTGGTTTCCTGAACTCATTCTTCATTTCCGTGGCTGTTATGAAAACATTTACCAGCGCTATGATTGAGTTATTCCCATCTCAGCCACAAAAGGCTGCAACGGAATGACCCTATAGAAAGCAAGCAAGATGAAAGCGTTTCCCTGAATCATCACTGCCCATCGGTCAGCACGATAAAGTGCAGTAAAGACTCGTAAGCAAAGCAGCAGACACTACACGAGAAAAGCTGCAGGGTGCATATAAGCGCTCAGCATTTACAAGATTATACCTTTACCGTTTGCTCTTCTTTCTTTCTGCGCTCTTCATCTTGCAGACGTTTCTGTTGCTTTTTGGAGACCACTTCTGTGAAGCCGTCATTGAGGTTGGACTGAGAGTCTTCTAGAGTTGTTACTTCAGGATGGTCATCTATTATTACAACACCTATAACACATTAAAGTGGAGCACAGGTAAAAAAAGCACTATGCGCAACAGTTTAAAGGGGATGTCCACTACCAGGTCAACGCCTTAAGTCCCTCAATTAAATTAAATATAACAGATAATCACCTCCTGCACTGTCGCCGCTCCGGCTATGTCAGCTCCAGGGTTCCCGTGACATTCTTATGCCATGTCAGCCCTGCAGCCCCTATTGGGCTACTGCATTCTCACTACTTACACTTTGTCTATTGTTCATCTGAAGTGAAAGCAAAGCAGACAGAGCGACCACTAATCGGCAGTAGCACTCACGTAACATGTCACGCAAGCCCCGATGCTGACATCACTGTAACAGTACCAGTGTGGGAGGTATCTTTTCTTTATCGCCTTATTGGGGGACATAGATTACCATGGGTGTATGCTGCTGCTGCTAGGAGGCTGACACTATGCAAAACAAGAAAATTAGCTCCTCCCCGGCAGTATACACCCACCGACAGATACCAAGTACCTCAGTTTGTGCTTGGTGTCTGTAGGAGGCGGACTGGGATCTCCCCAGATCCGCATCTAACCATTTTCTTTTAGGTTTTGTGTGTGTGTGTGTGTGTGTGTGTGTATTAATCTTTTCCCATTTATTTTCCAGATTCTACACCGGGAAACAGGGGGTAAATGTTCACCCTGCTTTCCCATATCATGCGGCTGAGCGAGCAATGTGGTGTTACCCACATCGCAACTCTCAGGACCGCAGGCAGGACCCTTTCCCTATCACCCTCGGGTGCTACGGGCTGACTTCAGATGGCGGGTCCTAGCCAATTCCCCTCCTCACCCCTCTCCCGGGACAGGGCTGAGAGGAAGACGGCGGTCACCGGCGGTGACTATCCCTTGCAGGCAGAAAGGTTTGGCGCCATCTTCTGCACTATCCAGAGAGAGTGCGGGGCAGAGGACATTCATTCCCAGCGGCACCCACTCATCGCGGGCCCCTGTGGTCATCCTCTTCAGGAAGCATGTGGACGCCAGGTAAGCAGCCAAAAGCGCTACCATCAGTCCAATGCACACTCCTTACAGTCTGGTAGCAGAGTCTTCTTTGAATTTCCCGCCCATTCTATGCAGCCGCGCGCCTCTCAGCTCCCACGCCGGGTGCCCTTCCCTGAAGCAGCAGGCAGCGGGGCCTCTCTCCCTCATCCACCGCGGCGTCACGGGCTCATCGCGCCAGGATCAGGGCTCCGGGGGCAGAAACCGGCGCGGCGCCGATTTTACTTTCTGTTCTGCTCCAGTGCGCGCCCACTGCAGAGCGCGCGCTTTGTTGGCGCCATTCCTCAGTCTGTCACAGGACTGAGCTCTGTTCATGGACTCTTTCTCTCCTTATGACCCGCCCCCCCCACCCCCGCAGGTCTCAGCCAATCGCGCAGCGCCGCCCATCTCTAAGGTCCTGCGCCTCCCTGATTCCTCGTGTGACACACGCCAGGGATCTCAGCTTGGGGGACTCTTCTGCTGTTCTGCTGCACATCAGATAACAGTGCTGGTAACGGTAGGCTCTTATTCTTTTCTGAGCCCCTAATTTTAGCCCCCCACGGCAGTACTCCCTATTCAGATACTGGCCGCAGTAATTCTGCAGCCCTTGCATATGTCCTACTCTGCATGGGGCTCCTTACCCTAGACCCTCCGCTACCCACTACGCCTGCGCGCACTGCAAAAAGAAGCGGGCGTCAAGGGAAGTTGTCTCCCTTCTGGCCGTTCGACAGTCCTTCCGTGATGTCTGCCCTACCGGACCACCCCGAGTCCCGGGATGAGCGCACCCCCCCTCATCCAGAGTGGGCTGCTGCAATGTCTCTCAGTCCCTGGTCCAGGTCTTGGAACGTCTTACGCAACTATCTTCAGCCACCTGTGCTCCGACCGCCTCTCACGGTGAGTCGTCTGCACTTGACTGCGACCTCCACAGGGACAGGCCGGATAGGATTGCTAGGAAGCACGTTATCTCTAGCTCGTCTTCCAGCTCGCAAGGTCCGTCCGCTCCACCCAGGCTGCTTTTCTCGTCTCAAAACGACGGGATCTGACTCAGACGCAGATAACATGTCCACGTCTCAGGACATGGTCGATAGTCTCATATCGGCCATTTTCAAAACGCTCGAAATAAAGATAAAGCTCCTCTTCAGGACGGCTCCGTCCCCTTTAAACGAGCAAAACCTTCCTCCCGAAACTTTCCTAACCACAAGGAGTTCGAGACCACTTTATCCAAACACTGGGAGCCCCCTGAGAAGCGCTTCTCAGGCCGCAGGTACTTAGACGTCCTGTATCCATTCGATGCGGACCTTCTTACAAAATGGACGAAAGCTCCCGAAGTGGACCCGCCAGTTTCTCGTTTATCCTCGTTGAAGCATCCGGCACCTCTTTCTGCCCTATTTTTTGCTTCTGCCTGGGTGGCAAAAGTCATTTCAGCTTGGGCAAAAATTCTTCGCAGGGGCATTCTGTCGGCTGCCCCTCAGGACGAGTTGGAAGTTCTGGCAGACCAAATTAAACATGCGGGTAAATACCTTTTGGCCGCCGCCTTAGATGCGGCCGGTTGCGTAGCAAGGGCTAACAGCAATATAGTGGCTGTACGCCGAGATCTTTGGTTAAAGTCATGGAATGCGGATACCACTTCTAAAAAGTCACTCACCAATCTGCCCTTCCATGGTTCTAGGCTCTTTGGGGCCAAGCTGGATCAAATAATTTCCGATGCCACTGGGGGTAAAAGTACTTCCCTCCCCGAGTCTCGACCAAGACGCCTTTTTAACAGAAAGGGTTTTCGGCCCTTTAGACCTTTTCGTCCGTTCTCGTCCAAGGAGAGATCTGTTCAGCAAGAGCCTCCTTCCGCATCTAGGGAGCGAGAGCAGAAGAAACCATCTTACAAGCCCGCTCCCCGCTGGAGATCTAGAGGACAATACTCCAGGTCCTCAGGTGCCCGTTCCGGTAGGTTTGCCTCCAAGTGACGGGGCACCCCCACCTGGAAGTGTTTCCAGGGTGGGAGGCAGACTTTCCTTTTTCGTGGACGCTTGGCTGTTGGTTGTCGACGCTTGGGTCAGGGAAATCATCGCATCCGGTTACAAGATCAAATTTTCTTCCCCGCCAGACAGGCGTTTTTTCCTGTCCCGACCTCCAAGACAACGGTCCCACATTGCAGGATTCTTTCAGGCCGTCTCTTCCCTTCTTTCCGCCGGAGTGATTGTTCCCGTCCCCTCAGACGAACGGTTTTTCAGGGTTCTACTCAAATCTCTTCGTAATCCCGAAGAAAGACGGCTCCCTGCGGCCAATCCTGGACCTCAAATTGCTCAGTCACCACGTGAAGATTCTTCACTTCAAAATAGAGTCTCTTCGATCGGTGATAGCCTCAATGGAGCCTGGAGAATTTCTCTGCTCTGTGGACATACGGGATGCCTATCTTCACATCCCTGTTTGGTTGCAGCATCAGAAATCTCAGGTTTGCGATTCAGGAAAGTCATTACCAGTTCATGGCTCTTCCCTTCGGCCTAGCCTCCGCCCCCGTGTTTTCACGAAAGTGATGGCGACGGTCATGGCCATCCTTCGATCTAGAGGGATTCTCATCATTCCTTATCTGGACGATCTCTTAATCAAGGGCTTGTCCCGTCAAGACTGTCTCCTAAGTCTTCAGATAACCCTGGATACTCTCAGCCGTCTCAGATGGTTAGTCAACATAGAAAAGTCCATTCTCAGCTCCACTCAGCGTCTGACCTTCTTAGGAATGGAATTCGACACGAATCTGGCCCGGGTGTTTCTTCTGAGGGAAAAATTTGCGTCTCTGTTCAAAGGGATTCGAGCCCTCAAACGGCCAACGCCCATTCCCCTTCCATTCTGCATGAAAGTTATGGGGAAGATGGTAGCTTCCTTGGAAGCAGTGCCCTTTGCACAGTTTCACTTCGCCCTCTTCAGCTGTCCCTCCTTTCAGTCTGGGACAAGATGACGAGGACCTTAGACCGGCCCATTCTCCTTCCTCTCAAAGTGAGGCAATCCCTCACTTGGTGGACAAGGTCTACGTCAGTCCTCCAAGGGAGGTCCTTCCTCCCGCTTCAGGGGCAAGTCATCACCACCGATGCCAGCCTCCTGGGTTGGGGAGTGGTTTTTCTTCAGAGGACGGCCCAAGGACACTGGAACCCACAGGAAGCTCTTCTTCCTATCAATCTGCTCGAGATCAGAGCAATCTTTCTGGCCCTTCTTCGCTGGCAACCCCTTCTCGTCGGCAGCCGATCCGCATTCAGTCGGACAACGCCACGGCTGTGGCATACATAAACCATCAGGGCGGCACGCGCAGCCAAGTCATGTCAGAAGTGGCCAGGATTCTGCGCTGGGCGGGACGTTACGTCCCAGCAATCTCCGCCGTTCACATTCCAGGGGTGGAAAACTGGGCAGCCGACTTTGAGTCGTCAAGACCTAGCGTCAGGCGAATGGTCTCTCCATCCCTCAGTCTTCGATCAGATATGCAAGCGCTGGGGTTATCCGGACGTCTACCTCATGGCACCTTGGATGAACCACAAAGTTCCGCGCTTCGTAGCAAGGTCCAGGGTCCCTCTAGCCGTCGCTTGCGACGCCCTAGTAATTCCGTGGTCCCAGTTCCAACTACCTTATCTTTTTCCACCTCTTGCCTTGATCCCAAGAGTGGTCAAGAAGATAAAATCGGAAGGCGTTCCAGTAATTCTTGTGGCTCCAGACTGACCAAGAAGGCCTTGGTATGCAGAACTGGTGAACATGCTCCCGGACGTTCCCTGGAGGCTTCTAGACCGTCCGGATCTTCTCTCGCAAGGCCCCCTTTTTCACGAGAATTCTCGGTCTCTGAATTTAACGGCGTGGCCATTGAGGCTGCAATCCTAAGAGAATCAGGTTTTTCCAACCAGGTGATTCAGACAATGATCAAAGCCAGGAAGCCGGCCTCTTCCCGCATTTACCATAGGCATTGGAAGGCTTTTTTACGTTGGTGCGGGTTTTCTCCAGTCTGGCTTAGATTCGGGTCTGTCTCTCAGTACCCTCAAGGGCCAGATTTCTGCCTTGTCTATCCTCTTTCAAAGAGAGCTCGCTTCCTTTACGCAGGTTAAGACGTTCCTCCAAGGAGTCGCTCATGTGGCTCCTCCTTATCATTCACCAATAGAACCGTGGGATCTCAATCTCGTTCTTAGCGCTCTTCAAAAGGCGCCGTTTGAGCCCATCCAGGACATTCCTTTCTCACTTCTGTCATGGAAGGTAACCTTTTTGATCGCCATTACATCCATCAGAAGAGTTTCTGAGTTAGCGGCCTTGTCATGTCCTTCTCCTTATCTGGTGCTCCATCAGGATAAAGTCGTCCTCAGGCCCGTTTCTTCCTTTCTTCCAAAGGTGGTTTCCTCCTTTCACATCAACGAGGATATCGTTCTTCCATCGTTTTATCCTACTCCTTCTCACCCTCTTGAGAAGTCGCTCCACAAACTGGATGTTGTTAGAGCCTTGCGTGTCTACCTCGCTAGGACCGCTTCACTTCATCAGTCCGATTCATTGCTGGTCATCTCAGAAGGTCACCGGAAAGGGCTTCCGGCATCCAAATCCACGATCGCTCGCTGGATTCGTTCTACCATTCAGGAAGCATACCGACTTCAGGAAAAACGGCCCCCTCCAGGAGTGAGAGCTCACTCCACCCGGGCTGTGGCGACTTCGTGGGCAGTTTGTCATCAGGCTTCGGCTTTGCAAAATTGCAGGGCCGCAACCTGGTCATCCTTGCACACCTTTGCGAGGTTCTACAGGGTTCATACCCAGGCCTCGTCTGATGCAGTTGTTGGTAGGAAGGTTCTGCAGGCGGCGGTGGCTCACCGGCCGACTTAAGCCTTTCCGGTTCTTTCGTTCCTTTTTGCTGTTCCCGCCCTTGGGACTGCTTTGGAACGTCCCATGGTAATCTGTGTCCCCCAATAAGGCGATAAAGATGGATTTTTGGTTCTTACCGTAAAATCTCTTACTTGGAGCCTTCATTGGGGGACACAGCACCCTCCCTGTTTAAGTTGTACTGTGTTGGGCCTTGAGCTCCTTGTTGGGTTGGTACATATGTTTAAAGTTCCGTGGCTTCTCCTACTGCTTTCTCACCAACTGAGGTACTTGGTATCTGTCGGTGGGTGTATACTGCCAGGGAGGAGCTAATTTTCTTGTTTTGCATAGTGTCAGCCTCCTAGCAGCAGCAGCATACACCCATGGTAATCTGTGTCCCCCAATGAAGGCTCCAAGAAATAGATTTTACGGTAAGAACCAGAAATC
This sequence comes from Dendrobates tinctorius, assembly GCF_039654945.1. Taxonomy (NCBI): domain Eukaryota; kingdom Metazoa; phylum Chordata; class Amphibia; order Anura; family Dendrobatidae; genus Dendrobates; species Dendrobates tinctorius. The sequence continues at coordinate 34,196,839 of NW_027361697.1, forward strand.
CATCTATTTTTATTATAAGAGGGGACAACTTCCCTTAAAAAGGGGTTATTGAGGTAATGGACAAGCCCTTTGAAGCAAACTTTGTATGAGGTTTATTTCAGCTACTGGTTACAGTAATTAACCTGCAAGCATCATATGAAGTAATTATTGCCTTAAAATGCTAATAGGTTCTGACAGAGGACAGAAAATAGCCTAAAACAGGAAATACAATTATAAAAAAAACACTTCATTTACTTTGCAAATATTAAATCTAGGTAAACTGTAACCTTCTGCAGAAAGGCAAAATGAAAAAGAAGATCCCTAAATACAAAGAAATGTTTTTAATTGGCGCCTGCCATTCTTATACATGGTAAGAAAGCTAAAACAGGAAACGTACTTGCATAGTTGTTCAGATCAAACTGTGACAAGGCATCTACTTTTTCTTTAGATTTCTTGACAACTAGCTTGGGCTCTTCTTTCTTCTTGCCAGCGGCATCCTTGGCTGTTTTTGATTGGGATGAGGTACTCCCATCTTCAGGATGAGGGTGATAGTTGTGATAGTGATGATGAGCATTGCTGCCGCCTCCTGATGTATCTCCCCCTAATCCTGAAGTCTGGTCATCGACTGTCCTAATGGTTCAATAAGAAAAAACGTCCTTAAGCGACTCAACTTAAGACTATAATTACAAAGAGGAAGACATATCAAGAAAACTTACACCCTACACGGCAATACATCCATCAACATGAAAGGTTTCTCACCCTCGTTTTCCCCTTTGCAATGATGTTCCGCTTCGCCTCTCACCCCTGGGACCAGAGTAATGCCTGCCAGGTTTTGGAGCACCTGTATTGCCACGTCGATTCTGGCGATCCATGCCCGGTCTTTGACTGGAGAAACTTCTTTTTGCGCTTTCCCTTTTGGGTGGCGATTGTGCCAAACCATCAGTTGTTTTGCTAGGGGCTGGTGATTGGACGCGGGTTGAAGTTGCTGCTTTCCGTTCATCCCTTTCCCTTCGCTCGTTAAAGTCGCTACTTTCGGAAGCAGTTTCCCATTCCTCATTGGCCTGATCTGAAGAGTTATGATTAGACAAATCTGGAGTCTTGTTACCGGAAAAATCTGATGGGAATTCATGGACACTATTTGAGGCTGGCACTCCTGGATTAGAAGATCCACCGACTTCTACTGGTTTGCCGGCATCTTCTCTCTCTCGCTCTTTTAATCGTCTAAATCGCGGAGGCTTATCCTGTCTGGGTGGTCTTGTAGGTCTTTGCCTCCTTGGTCTGTCTCTTGAAGGGTCAAACTTGCGTTCAAACTTAACAGGTGGTCTCTTATCACCAGCTGGTAATAGATGGTGATCTTGATGTCGGTGTTCACCATCATCCATACGAGGAGGTGGTGGTGGTCTTGAATCCTGCTGTCGTGGAATCCAGTGATTTTCTCTATAATTTGATCTTCTAGGTGGGGGAGGACGTGTTGGACGCATGCCGGGTTCCCTGCCACCACGGCGAAAGCTTCCAGCTCCTCTACCTCTACGAGAAGGTTCACCTTTTGGCAAAAAGCCAGGTCTTATTCGAGACTCATCATCTCTGGAGAAGTGCCTTTCAGGTGGTCTGATTTCTGCCCTTGAAGTTCCAGCTTCCGACTTCAAAGTAGAAACAGATTTAGGTGCTCTTTTGATATCGGGGCGATCATCTCTACGAGATTTGCTCCTACTGGAAGTTTCCTTATCTGAAAGAGGAGTGTCACTTGCACTTTCACGAGCTTCGCTATCAGAGTCTGTTTCAGAACCATGTTGTCGTCTTCTTTTGGGCATCACCTCAAAATCAGAGCTTTCACTACGCGTTTCGCTTTCATCCCTGCGTCTTAAAGCTCCAGGAGGAGCTGGATCACAACGCGCCTTAGAATCTCTGTAATGTGGATATTCCCTATTATGTCCTCTGCCTCCGCGTCCTCTGCCTCCATACGAACCTCTATAGCTTCTACCTCTGGAATAATACTCTCCCCGGCCTCGACCTCTGTATCCCTGATCAGGAAACCAGTCTCTGTCTCTAGCCTCTTTTCTGTAAGCCCTTGGAGGAAGCATTTGGTCTCTTCGATGTGGCACCATTGTATAAGGTGGCTGAGATGCTAATGGAGGTTTAGTATCAGATTTGGGCTTTTCAGGAGGCAGGTCTTTATTTTCCTTGCTCACCACACGCACTACTTTATCCTCCTTATTTGACTGAGTGGTTGGAGTTGGTTGGGCGACAGGCTTGGGTATCGAATCTGAAGCATTATCCAATGACTTTTCGGAGTGTGATGTGCTAGTATTTGACACTTTAGGAAGAGTAGCAGTATCAAGTGAAGGCTTATCTTGCTCAGCTTTACTTATTGCAGACGCTGAACTTGGCACTGGCTGTGGTGGCGGCATTTTCTTTTCAACTTTTTCTGGTTTCATAGGCTTTTCATGCCCAAACTTTTCTTCCTCCTTTTCTTTTCGCATCTCGCGCTCCTCTTTCATGTCACGAAGAATAGGTTTTTTAATTGGGCCAGATCGTCTAACTGGTCTATCCATACCTTCATCTCTGTTTCGGGATCCTGGTTTTGGGCCCCACCTGGTTTCAGACTTGGGTTTGAACGGCTTCTCTGACTTTAATATATCAAGTGGCTTAGAAAAGCCTTCTTTCCTCGGTTTATCATCTATGGTTTCTTTTGTAGGCTCAGGGGGCCTAACAGATACTTTAGCATTCATCTGTATGGGATCTACCCTCCTCTCTTCTTGCTTGTGAGTGTGAGCTGACTCATTGGACAAAGTCCTGGTTAACACAGGCTGAATTTCAATGTGAGACGGTTCTTCAGTCAGTGCTGGGTTCTCTGGTAGTTCATATGTGGACATTCCTGGGTCTTTTTCTTCTGCTTGAGGTAGTTGAACAGGCTCTGCATGTCTAGTAGGTGCACTGTGAAGATCTGGCTCTCGTGTTCTTGAAAAGAAATCAGTTTTGTGCTGTGGCTCAAATGGACTGTGGTCCAACGAGTAATTTTCACTGATAATATCTTGGTCCAGTGGCGTTTCAGGTCTAAATTAAAAAAAAAAAAAAAAAAAAAAAAACACATTAAAAATTAATAAATGCCAAAATCTGAAAATACCCAATTCAGAAATCAAATATAGAAAGGGGCATTTTTCATTTTATTTGCTTTACAGTATTTCCTTTACATTATAACTTTATAATTTAATAGATCAGACTTTTACAAATGCGGAGATATCAAAATGTTTAAATTTCATTAGGGGAGAACGAAGAGGTTATTAAAATTTTTAAGTTAATTTTTTTTTCCACGGTTTTAGTTTGGCGGAAATTATACCTGTATAATCTCTTGTTCTATATAGCGTAAGACAACTGTATTGTTGCATATAACTAAAACCAATGGTTACCTATGAAGCGCAGCCACAGGCCATGATTACCAGTCTGTCAGTGATGGAGGCCTTCAGCAGGCACCCTGCTGCCATTACAACCCATTGACACCCCACAATTGCATCGCTGGAAATGTGGGAGGAGGATGATGGGGCCCACAATCGAGTAAAAGCATCATTTAAGGGGTCAACCGCAAAGCTTGGGAGCATTTTTCTAATGGGTACTATTACAAACACAAATTGTCTGTGGAACACAGCTGGCATTCTAAGCTTCTGAGTCCACTCCATAATCCGCATCCAACATGCGCCATGTTGGTATTAAAAATGTTGAGAAGGTATTAAACCTCTGATGGTATTAAACCTCTGATACAGACTTCAGAATCAATATCATGTATGGCTTTACACGGTTTTCATAATGCTATGACATACAACCATACCTGTAATCTTCAGGCTCGGCAGGCTCTTTAGCAGAGGAAGAAACCTGTGCGCCGTCTGTGTGGGAGTAAGGCTCAGCTCCCCACATCATGCGAGGCTCAGATATTGGGACACCATGGTCTCTAACAGATCGAGCCATGTGTTCATAGGGTTCAGAAGTAGATGTTGCAGGTTCAATTTGTTCCCGCCTCATTAGAGGTTTGGTTGGTATCATTCCTGTAGAAATAGAGTATAAGGAGTTCATAAGTCATTGCAATAAGGCGATTCTACACAATTTCCTTAATAGATATTAAGCGATAAGGTAGAAAAACCTGTGATAATCATACCAGGATGCATTGGTGGAATGTCCATTGTTGGCCTTCCAGACATCATCCGAGGATCCATGTAAGGTTGCATCATTAGCCAGCGAGGATCAAAGGCCATAGAAGCCAAATGTTGCGGATGCGGTCCTAAGGGCTGGTAAAGAGGCCTGTGTTGTGGTGGGGGGACAGGGCTGCTGGAAGGTTGGGACTGGGCAGGCTGGGATAGTACGCCCTGCTGCTGTTGCTGCCACTGCTGCTGTTTCATCTGTTCCTAAAAATACAAAATAAGCAGCAAATATTTGCAACTTTAAATTACTCCTCCATTCAAAAACATAAGGGTACAATCACATGCACAAATTTTCTACTGTGGATTTTGCTGCAAATCTGAATCATAAATGTGTTGCGTGTAGATTTGTTCCACAGGGTAAAAGAAACATGCAGTGGATTTGAAATCTAGTCAAGGCCAATTTCCAACAGACTTTTTGTGAGGACTGTGGATAAAATTCAGTAACATTTTCAGGCAGGAAATTCTGCATAGCATCCGCCCTGGGTAAAATACCTTTAAGGCTACAGTCACAGTATTTGGTCAGTATTTTACATCAGTATTTGTCAGCCAAAACAAGGAGTAAGCGATAAAAACAGAAGTGGTGATGTGTTTCTATTATACTTTTTCTCACCTGGTTTTGGCTCACAATGCTGACTAAATACTGCCATTATGTCATTGTAGCCTAAACTGAATGCTAGACTGAAACCAATCTTACGTGTTTATTACTTTTACTGATGGCTTTTCGGAGTAGTTAAGTGCCCGCTCATATTAGATGGCTTGAGGAAATGTAATATGCATCCAACATCTGACGTCTCTGTATTGTGAAGCCATTTGAGTACGAAGAAGGGGAAATGAGATTTTATTGATTTCTGTCATTAATTTTGAGGGATAAAAGTTGGTGTATTTTTAAGAAAAATCTGAGGGCTCAGTATGCCTTTCAGCTACCTATGTATGCAAGTAATCCAGGTGGCACATCTCCTTTGTCATAGCAATCAGTAGGCAAAGTGCACGATTACACAACTTCTACAAGTAGAGTAACGTCACAAAAACAAGTAGAGTAACGTCCCAAAACCAGCAATAGAAGTTTACCGAATTGTACCTGCTGTCTCTGGAATCTTGGAGGCAACGATTTCTGAAACTGTTTTGAGTATCCAGAAGGAAGCGGAGGGCGAGTTTGTGTGCCACTTTCAGGTTCATTCTCATGTGGCATCACAGGCCCTGAAGCTGGTGATGGGGAAGGTGGCAGACTGGACACTGAAGATGGAACTGAAGGCGGCTGAATAGGTGCTGGAAGCTGAATAGGTATGGCTGGAGGGGTGTCCGCTCTGTCACTTGAAATGCTATCCTTCCTAGTAAAAGGTGGTTCTTCTGCTACTACTAGAAAGAAAAAAAATTATATTAAATTGTGAATAATTAGTCCAATATTTATCTACAAGTTTTTCCAATTTTAAAGAAACTGTATTAAAAAATAGCTAGAGTTCTGTGTCCCCCAATGAGGCGACAGAGTAATATCACAGGAATTGCTGCCTCTACACGTTCTTTTCATCTTATTTTGTCTCATACAGTTGTGGCCAAAAGTATTGACACCCCTGCAATTTTGTCAGATAATACTCCGTTTCTTCCTGAAAATGATTGCAAACACAAATTCTTTGGTATTATCTTCACTTAATTTGTCTTAAATGAAAAAAACACAAAAGAGAATGAAGCAAAAAGCAAAACATTGATCATTTCACACACAACTCCAAAAATGGGCCTAAATGAAAAAACACAAAAAGAATTGTCCTAAAGCCAAATTGGATATAATTCCACACCAAACATAAAGAGGGTGGACAAAAGTATTGGCACTGTTCGAAAAATCATGTGATGCTTCTCTAATTTGTGTGATTAACAGCACCTCTAACTTACCTGTGGCACCTAACAGGTGTTGGCAATAACTAAATCACATTTGCAACCAGTTGACATGGATTAAAGTTGACTCAACCTCTGTCCTGTGTCTTTGTGTGTACCACATTGAGCATGGAGAAAAGAAAGTAGACCAAAGAACTGTCTGAGGACTTGAGAAACCAAATAGTGAGGAAGCATGCGCAATCTCAAGGCTACAAGTCCATCTCCAAAGACCTGAATGTTCCTGTGTCTACCGTGCGCATTGTCATCAAGAAGTTTAAAGCCCATGGCACTGTGGCTAACCTCCCTAGATGTGGATGGAAAAGAAAAATTGACAAGAGATTTCAACGCAAGATTGTGCGGATGTTGGATAAAGAACCTCGACTAACATCCAAACAAGTTCAAGCTGCCCTGCAGTCCGAGGGTACAACAGTGTCAACCCGTACTATCCGTCGGCGTCTGAATGAAAAGGGACTGTATGGTAGGAGACCCAGGAAGACCCCACTTCTTACCCCGAGACATAAAAAAGCAAGGCTGGAGTTTGCCAGAACTTACCTGAAAAAGCCTAAAACGTTTAGGAAGAATGTTCTCTGGTCAGATGAGACAAAAGTAGAGCTTTTTGGGCAAAAGCATCAACATAGAGTTTACAGGAGAAAAAAGAGGCATTCAAAGAAAAGAACACGGTCCCTACAGTCAAACATGGCGGAGGTTCCCTAATGTTTTGGGTTGCTTTGCTGCCTCTGGCACTGGACTGCTTGACCGTGTGCATGGCATTATGAAGTCTGAAGACTACCAACAAATTTTGCAACATAATGTAGGGCCATGTGTGAGAAAGCTGGGTCTCCCTCAGAGGTCATGGGTCTTCCAGCAGGACAATGACCCAACACACACTTCAAAAAGCACTAGAAAAAGGTTTGAGAGAAAGCACTGGAGACTTCTAAGGTGGCCAGCAATGAGTCCAGACCTGAATCCCATAGAACACCTGTGGTGAGATCTAAAAATGGCAGTTTGGAGAAGGCACCCTTCAAATATCAGGGACCTGGAGCAGTTTGCCAAAGAAGAATGGTCTAAAATTCCAGCAGAGCATTGTAAGAAACGCATTGATGGTTACCGGAAGCGGTTGGTCGCAGTTATTTTGGCTAAAGGTTGTGCAACCAAGTATTAGGCTGATGGTGCCAATACTTTTGTCTGGCCCATTTTTGGAGTTGTGTGTGAAATGATCAATGTTTTGCTTTTTGCTTCATTCTCTTTTGTGTTTTTTTCATTTAAGACAAATTAAATGAAGATAATACCAAAGAATTTGTGTTTGCAATCATTTTCAGGAAGAAACTGAGTATTATCTGACAGAATTGCAGGGATGTCCATACTTTTGGCCACAACTGTACAACAATAGCTGATAAATATATAACCATCTTTTTTTATATGCTGTTAGATTAGCCATGTGTCTTGGCTGTGAGACAACTAACTGCAGCAGGAGCCTCCCCCCTATGTCAAGCCCCGCCCAATCCCCAAACATGGAACTTATCAGTACAATGTCTGTTTGCTTCAAGACGATGCAGGAAATCCTGCAAAATGAAACTGTTTCGACTTTCTTGACATCCATTTCTAGGATTAGTTTTCCTTCCACATGACACTGATAACCCAGGATACATGTCCTATCATTATATTTAACGCTAATGCATTTGTATGAGAAAATAAAAGAGGGCGCACACAGGTCTGAAACACAGTTGGTACCTTCCTCAGACGATTTCTCTTCCACAACACTGACACTTTCCTCCGGTGATTCCGGATCAGGCTGAGGGATCACGTCTTCCTTTTCTTCATGTTGTATAGGAGTCTCAGGCCTGTCAGATTCATTATCTGTTACATGATGTTCAATGTGTGCGACATCCTCTTCCTCCTGAGGGACGGGGGACTCCTGAGGGGACTGCTGCTCAGTGACTGGCTTCTCATCAAGGGCTTTTTCAGATGCAGGCTTCTCGGTGGAAGGGACGGAGGCAGCGGCTGCAAACTTCTCATTTAAACGCTTTAGCTTTTCCGCACAGGCAGCTTTCCTTTGCTCTTCCATCCTCCTTTCCTCATCCTCCCGTCTCTTACGTGCTCGTTCCACAGCCGCAGACAGTTCTGCTT